>NC_058133.1:265803040-265939269 GCF_016433145.1 Gracilinanus agilis | reverse complement strand
GAAGAAAGGAAGGAAGGAAGGAAGGAAGGAAGGAAGGAAGGAAGGAAGGAAGGAAGGAAGGAAGGAAGGAAGGATAGAAAGGGAGTGGAGAAGAGAACTGCCAGTTTGTTTTGTTTTGTTTTTAAACCCTTACCTTCTGTCTTGGAATATATGTATTGGCTCCAAGGCAGAAGAGTGATAAGGGCTAGGGAATGGAAGTTAAGTGACTTGCCCAGGGTCACACAATCAGGAAATGTCTGAGGTCAGATTTGAACCCAGGACCTCCCATCTCTAGGCCTGGCTCTCAATCCACTGAACCACCCAGATGCCCCCAGAACTGCCAGTTTTAAGCACCTACTATGTGTCAAAAACAGTGCTGAGCATTTTACAAATATCTCATTTGATTCTCACAAAAATCCTAGGAGGTAAGTACTATTCTTATTCTCATTTTATAATGTGAGGAAACTGAAGTAGGCAAAGTGACTTACCCAGGATCACATAGCTAATAAGTGGATTTGAATTCTCTATCCACTGAGCCACCTAGCTACCTCTGAGGCAAACAAAGGCAAAATTACTTGTCTAGGGTCACACCTCTAGTTATTTTCTGAAGTTGAATTTGAACTCAGGTCTTCCTGACTCCAGGCTCAGTGGTTTATTCATTGAGCCACCATATATATATATATATATGGTGGCTCAATGAAAAAAAATATATATATACCTCCAGCAATGAGTCTTGGGGGTCATTTAATCCAATCTCTCTCTACAAGAAGGAATCTATCTATAGTGAATCTATTAACAAGCTTAGACATTCTTCCCACTGATCATGACTTCTGAGTTTGTTTCTTTTTCACAGTGGTCAAAAAGGGGAGGGTAGATGGGTTCTAGGGGTTTCTGACCCTCTAAAGTAGAGAGAGAACCAGAAAAGTTTGAGAAAGCACTAGCTTAGCTAAAGCGTTTTTTTTTAACCACCAGGACATAAAAATGGTCCAAGCATGGTCATAAAGCCCTCAGTGCCTTTTCCCCAGGAGATGTGCTATATAATCCATTGTCCTGAAATGAAATTCAAACATAAATCAGCCCTTGCTATGTTTTTCAGCCACATACTAAATTTCTGCCCCTTTTCTGCCAGAAATACATCAGCTATGTGGCATCTCAACTTTTTCACCCAAGAGACAGATGATGCAGAAGCTCCTGAGGTCAGAGGTGAGATAAGGATGTGTGGCTAGGCTGAGATGGGGCAGCCACCAGGAGGAAGAAATGGACCAGTAGATCAGGAAAACATTGGATTAACTTTGGGAAATTGAAAAGTTCATTTCATGACTCCAAGCTCATCTCTGAGGGGAAAAAAAAAAGCCTCTATTTTTTCTGACGTTGTTGGAAGGTTGTGAGTCATGGAACACTACGGTGGCCAAAGAATGGAAGGTGAAGGTCACTCGAAAGACAAGAGAGAGGCATGTGGTGGGAGCAAGTAGGACAAACCAGGCATTACATAGGAGACATGATTAAAAGGTGTCCTCGGGGGCAGATAGCTACATGGCATGTTGGACAAAAAGCCAGTCATGGAATTGGGGGACTTGGGTTCAAATTTGATCTCAAGCACTTCCCCTAGCTATATGACCCTGGGCAAGTCCCTTTGGCATGGGCATTGCACCCACAAAACCATAAAAGTGTTTCAGGCAAACTATAAGCAGGGAAATTCCTTTGCTCCCTTCTATCCTTGTGACTCCTAACCCCAAACATCTGATAACTCCTGTAAGACCCTGAGAGAATTATTCTCCTTGAATTGTCCTTTAGATGGACAGAGAGATACCCTCCCTGGTACCATCAGGTTGTAGTTAAGACATCTATTTGTCATGTCCCCTAAACTATGAGGGTCACCCCATATATCTTTAGGCAGACCCCAGTCAGATGACAAAACCCCCCTGCCCATGCCTCAGTGCGTACCATTCCAAAGTCATGCCTTCAGCGTGGCACAAAGTCACGTCTTCATTGTTGTAAAGAGTATAAAGACCCCAGAAATCATGTCATCTGAGAACAGCTTTCCATCCATGCTGTTCCCCTCTAGGAGGCAGTCTTCCTGGCCAGATTTAACATTACCTTGTAAATTAATAAATCTCTCTTTTTCTTTTTAAGCTAAGTTTCGGAGTCTTGCGTTCTTGCAAAAGGTACCCCTTCCCGAATTCTAGGGGTTCACCTCAAGCCCCCCACAACAACTTACCTCCCTTTGCTTTGCCTTTACCATTCTGTTTTAGAATTGTTTTGAGGGCAGAAAGTAAGAGTTTAAAAAAATGTTATCAAAGAAATCTAGGACTAAAAGTGGGAAAGAGTGACATGTCACAGGGGGATACTGAGGGACAATCAATCATCAAGTTATTTGTTTTGTTTTTGTTCAGTCCTGTCTAACTCTTCCATTGGGATTTTCTTAGCAAAGATCCTGAAGTGGTTTGCCATTTCCTTCTCCAGCTCATTTGACACATGAGGAAACTGAGGCAAACAAGGTGATGTGATTTATCAGTGGTCACACAACTAGTAAGCTTCTGAGGTCAAATTTGAACTTGGTTCTTCCTATCTCCAACCCCAGCCTTCTATCCACTGTTCCACCAGGAATATCTAACATGCATGTGCCCGAGTTTGACTACCTGAATGCCATAGCTGGGAAAGAGCAAAGAACAGAAAAGTCACCTGCCCAGATCTCCACCAGACCAACCCCAAAGCAACTACGTTTGGAGGAAGATGATGCATCTCCTTGGTTTCTCACCTCTTTTGGGCTTAATGCCTGTAGTTGGTGGTGAAAAAGACTAGAATCTGGTTATTTTGGGACGTGAATCTGAATAACCTGCTGTTGTGAGGGATGCTGTTGACAGTTGACACTGAATGCTGAGTGGGGACTGACAGTCGGTTGCTGACTGCCAATGTTCCATAGTTAGGATTTTCATACCTTCTCTGCAATGATGGGGATTATATATAATGATCATAGATCTAAGGCTGGGAAAGGACCTTGGAGGCAATCTGGTCCACTCCTCTCCAAAACCCAGGAAGGGTAAGACTTGTGCATGGAAATAGCTTGGGTGGTTCAGGGGATAGAGAGCCAGCCTCTAGACCAGAGGTCCTAGATTCAAAAGTGATCTCAGACACTTCTTAGCAAGTGATTTGACCCCAATTGCCTAGCCCTTACCATTCTTCAGCCTTGGAACTGATACTTAGTATATAATTCTAAGGTAAGGGTTAAAAAAAAAAAAAAAGATTTGTGCAGAGTCCCATGGGGAGCAAGCATAGGAGATAAAATTTGAACATGATATAATCAATCAATCGATAAACATTTATCTATCAATCAATAAACATCTGTGGGGATGGGGGGAGCTAGGCAGTGCAGTGTTTAGAACACAAGGCCTAGAGCCAGAAATGCTCATCTTCCCGAGTTCAAATTTGGCCTCAGACACTTCCTAGCCGTGTGACCCTGGGCAAACCATTTAACCCTGTTGGCCTCAGTTTCCTCATCTGTAAAATGAGCTGGAAAAGGAAATGGAAAACCACTCTGGTATCTCTGCCTAGAAAACTCTAAATGGGGTCAGAAAGAGTCAGGCATAGCTGAAAACTGACTGAACAATAGCAAAGTACCACGTATTGTGCTAAGCCCTGGGGATATAAAGAGACAAAAGATAGTCCTTGCCCTCAAGGAGCTTCCAATCTAATAGGGAAGACAACATACAGACATATGCAATATATTCAAAGCAAGCTACTGTGTAGACAGGATAAACAGAAGATAATTAAATGAGGGAAGGCATTAGAACCAACTGGGGTTAGAGAAAGCTTCCTGCAGAAGGTAGGATTTTAGTTGGGACTTAAAGAAAGCCAGAGAGGTGGAATTCCAGGGATCCCTGAGAAAATGCCTGGAGCTAAGTGCTGGAGTGTCTTGTTCATGGAACAGCCCAGAGGCTAATGTCACTGCATGGAATAATACTATTAAGGAGTAAGGTGTAAGAAGACTGGAAATTTAGGAGGGGTCTAGCTTATGAAGGACTTTGATTGCTAAAAAGAGTATTTGCTATTTGCCAGTAGTGGCCCCCTGGGGTAGCCTCTTCTCTACCAAAACAACATCAATCCAGGTACTACAAGGCTTAGCATTCTACACCCCTGGCCAGAGACTCCTTTCTTTTGAGTCAGAAACTCTCCTTACCCAGTGGTTCCCTCTTTAAACTACAAAAACCAGAGAAGGTTGGCTTTAAACCCCTAATATCTTAAATGAAATGATTTGTCAGATCTGAGTCCCTGCCCTAAAATTCTTAACCTTCCTTCAAAGCCCAGCTCAATGGAAAGACTTCCATGAACTGAGATAGAGTAAAATAAGCAGAACCAGGAAAACTCTGTACCCAGTGACAGCAATGATCAATGTACAAATGTACAATGATCAAATGGGATAGAATTAGCTGCTATCAGCATTACAATGATTCAGGATAATTCTGTGGGACTTAAAACAAAGAATGCTATCCACCTCCAGAGAAAGAACTGTTTGAGTAGGAATGCAGATGAAAGCAGACGATTTTTCATTTGTTTATTTGGGTTTACATTTTGGGGTTTTGGTTTTATAAGATTATTCACTTACAAAAATGAACAATATGGAAATGTTTTGCATGATAATTCATGTATAAGCCAGATTGAATTGCTTGTCAGATCCCAGAGAGGGGAGGGAAGAAGGGAAGAAGAAAATTTGGATCATAAAACTTTGGGAAACTTACGTGAAATTTTATTATTACATGTAATTGGTAAAAAAAAAAAATTTAATTAAAAAATAAAGTCCAGCTCAAATGCTATCTCCTCCCTGGAGCTTTCCCTGAAATCCTCTAAGTCAGTAACAACTTTCCCTCTTGTTAACCACACACCACTTTCTTTTATCATTTTTTGTTTATTTGTTTTTGTTTTTGCTCTTGTAATATATTATTGTATACCAGTTATCACTGCATATCCCATATTAGGGCTCTGGAGTGCAGAATTCAAATTCTAGCACTGATTCTAACTATGTGGCCTTGAAGAAGTCACTCCCTCTATTTCTGAGTTTCGTCCTTTACCCAATGAAGGGGATAGAGACCGTCTCTACATTGCTGTTCAGGTCTCAATCCTAAAGCTCTAGTCTAGACCAACCTAGATCTCCCTTCACCCCGCCCCGCTGAGCTCATCAACCAGAGTTTGCCCTACACAAACATGGCAGCGCCCAGTAGGCTAGTACATTGCAGAATGATGGCCAGCGTCACTCCGCCTTCCCCCGCCCTGACAACCAATGAGAAGAGAGCACGATAGCCTGCGCCTGCGCAGTAGAGGCCGCAGGAGCCCCGACGGGCGATGACTCTGGGGAGTGCTGCCGGGAAGATGCCTAAAAAGAAGCGGGAGAATCTGAGCGTGGCTCAGGAGGTATGGGGAGGGGAGCGCGTCCGGGTGGTACGGCCCAGATTCTCACACCCCCCCTCGCGGCGCCGAGTCGTGGGTCAGCCCGGCTCCCGCGGTTGAAGCGGTGGAAGGGGAGGGGAAGGGGGAACAGAGATGGGGATGGGGAGAGGGGTGCAGAGGTAGAAGAGAGGACAGGGAGGGAGAAAGAGGAAGAGGCTGAACAGGAAGAGAACTGGGGTGGGGGGAGCCTAGGCAAGAGGGAAAGGGGAGGATGCTGCTGGAGAAGAAAAAAGGGGAGTATGTGAAAGGGAAGTGAGAGGGGGAGGGGTGGTTAAGAGAAAATGGAGAGGGGCTTCTGGGGAGGGGACTTCAGGGAAAGAAAGGAGGAGGGGACATAAGAGGAAGAGGAAAAAAGCTGAAAGAAAAGGGGGAGGGAGTCGCTGGGGTAGAATTGTGTGGTGGAGGGTGCTAGCTAAATAAAAATAAAAGGAAGGGGGCTACGAGGAAAGAGAAAATAAGGCGGAGATAGAAGAGGCCAAAGGGCAAGAGGGGAAGGGAAGGATGCCACTTTGGATAGACAGAAGCAGTTGAGCAAGAGAAAATCTTAAAAGTTAAGCGTTGGAAGAAACTCAGTTCAATTTATCAAACTTTTATCAACTACCTACTGTTTAACAAACCCCTGAAGTGGGGGGAGGATGGGAGCTAAACTGGTGCCCCGTGGGAATTCCCTCCACGTGTGAAAATCCCAACCATTCAATGCTTTATAACCTTAAAAGAGAGTTACCTGAGGCTTAGATTCTAGTAAATCGCACATGGCCACAAAATTTGATGAAACTTGAGGCAAGCCTTTCTGAGCATAAACATGATACTCCTCACTATGAACGACAGGCTGTGTACCCAGGTGTTGTTAACTTTATCATTGTTATATCTGGTAATGACTGCCTGTGTGACTTTAGGCAAGCCCCTTAATCTTACTGGTCCTCAGTTTCCTCATCTATAAAATGAGGGGATTAGACAAGATGACCTCTGAGGGTCTTCTAGCTCTAAATGTAGAATCCTGTAAAGGTTTTTTTTTTTTTTTTAAGTCTTAGTTTTCATCTTAAAATCAATACAGTGTATTGGTTCTAAAGCAGAAGAATGGTAAGGGGTAGGCAATGGGGTTAAGTGTCTTGTCCAGGATCACACACCTGGGAAGTGTCTGAGGTCAAATTTGAACCCAGAACTTCCCATCTCTCAATCCACTGAGCCACCCAGCTGCCCCCTACCAATGTAAACAAACCTGTCTTGGAATTTTCAATGAACTGCAGAATGCAAGGTGCTAATAAGTTTTTGGAGAGGAGAAAGGGCATAATCACTGTAGCTTGAGTATGAAAGGGAGTGCCTAGGGCTGTGATGGTGAATCTTTTGCATGTGTGCCAAAGATGGGACTCAGAGCACTCTCTGTAGGCACAAGCCACCCTGCCTCCACCCACCACCTACCCTCATTGGTTACTAAAAAGGCAGAGGGACTCAGATGAGTTGCTCCCCTCTCCGCCATGCCTGATGATATTTTTTCACTTCCTCTGTCCAGCAGCCCAATGGAAGCACTTCCTCCCTCCCATCTGGGTAAGGGGTGGTGGGTAGGGCATGCTTTCCCAGCACTCCATGGTCCCTGGTATGGAGCAAGGCACACAGTCTCTAAAAGGTTTGCCATCATCAACCTAGGATGTTTGGATAAGTAATTAAGGTTTGGGGTGGCTCTAGCTGAGTCCTGGCTTGGTTGCTTAAAATGTACTTAAGGGTGTATTATTCATTCTGCACTTGGGTTCAGTCTGGGGGTTTCTTGAAGACAGGTTGTCATGGACAAGGGTCAGTCTGAAGGTTTTAGAAAACAAAGTTGCCTTCATTTTACCTCTGTTTGCCAATCTGTAAAATGAGAATAATAATCGCACCTATGCAGCATTACCAGTGTTATTGAGAGAATCAAATGAGATAATATTTGTTAAGTGCTTTGCAAACTTTAAGGTACTTTATAAATTCTAGCTATCATTATCTTTATTAAGATAGGGTATATTATATAGGGAAATTTCTAGAATTCAAGAGGGAGATTAGAACTCTCTGAGTAGAAGTGGGAGTCATCTATATGGAGATAATTAAATCCATGAGATCCCTAAAAGAGAGGATGTAGAGAGAGGACATAGACCAGAGTTTTGGAGGATGGGAGATGCATAAAGCTGAGGTGGGGTTGAAGGGGACCCCAGGAGAAAGCCAAAGGAAGCTAAAGTAATGAAGTGTCAAAAGGCATAGAAACCCAAGGTTGGTAAAGTGTAGTAAGGTGTGGACAGGACAGGACATAGGGCCAAGCTATTTCAAGGTAAAGGATCATGTCTAATTGAACCGATTAACTGTTGAGACAATTGTGAATTGAGGGTCATAAATAGGACAAAAAAATAGGTTTAATGAGGGAGGTTTTATGGGTGAGTTTCCCTGTGGATGAATATCTCAGATAGACTAGAAGTGATGATCATGAAAATGATTTATCCCAATGATTCCCAAAGTGGGCGCTACCGCCCCCTGGTGGGTGCTGCAGCGATCCAGGAGGACGGTGATGGCCACAAGTGCATTTATCTTTCCTATTAATTGCTATTAAAAATTTTTTAAAATTAATTTCCAGGGGGCTAAGTAATATTTTTTCTGGAAAGGGGGCGGTAGGCCAAAAAGTTTGGGAACCACTGATTTATCCTATTGGTAGAAAACTGAAGAGGGTCGGATGATAAAATTATCAGTAAAAGAGGAGCATCGGAATCATGTAGTGGTTGGGGTACTAGACTTGGAATCAGGAAGATGGGTTCAAATCCCACCTCAGACAATTAATAGTGTTCATAGGGCAAGTCACTCTGTTTATCAATTTCCTCATCTATAAAAGGGCACATGGCCTCCAAGGTCCCTTCCATCTGTAAGTCTATTATTCTATGAGGAGTTTGAAATAATAGTGGAGTTAGGGAGTAGGGTGGAATTAAGAAGCAAAAGTCAGTAAAGGTGATGAGAGGGATAGATTTTTACCTCCACTGTTCTCTGTTTTGGCAAATAGAATCTCTCCTCTGTGGTACTTGTCTTTCTAATGAGATTCAGAATCCGTAGCCTGTGCACTGGAGGTCATTAAACATGTCAGGATCCTCTCCCCAAGAGGCCAATAATTGACTCTGTTAATTGCATCTTTTGCCTAAGTTTTGGAATTCTGCCTGCTCTTTGCTTATAGTCTTAATTTTGACTTTAATACCTTGTGGCACAGTGAAGGGAGCCAGGAGGCTGAAGTTCTAGTCCCAGCTCTGCCATTAACTCTCAGTGAGGCCACAAAGGGCCTCGGTTTCTTCATCTGTAACATGAGGACGTTGAGCTAAGATGCTCTCTAGAGGTTCCTTCTCCAGTTCTAAAATTCTAGGATCTGTGATCTATGACCACATAAGATGAGAAGCTCTGTGGCTTCAAAATTGCTTTAGAATCTTATGGTACTATCACAGGGTTATTTGTTGTTATTGTTGTTTTAAATTGCCCCTGAACTCATGGAGGAAAGAAAACTCGAATAGAAACATGGTTTTACAAGGAGACTGTGGCCTGGGGTCAGAGTTCTGTTGCTAATCAGCCATTTAGGCTTGGGCAACTGGAATCCCTTCTCGAGTTGTATCCTCATCTGTCAATTGTGGGTGGGCCCTTCCAACTCTGTCAACCTTTTTTTCTGTGACTTTAAGCAGAGCACTTTTTCACCTAGAGCAAAAAGAATTGAAGTGGGTGAATTGGGAGTAAAGAGGGCACTCTTGGCAGGAAAAGAGGGGCTCCAGCCCTCCCTCCTTCCCTGAGTGGATCCTGGAAGTGAATATAGGCTGGCAAGCAAGGTGAGGTATTGGGCATGCAGTTGCTACAAGGATTCAATTCTAAAACAAACGGTAAGGGGTTTTGTTTTTATTTAAAACTTTACCTTTTTTTTTTTTATCCTTACCTTCTGTCTTAGAATCAATACTATGTATTGGTTCCAAGGCAGAAGAGCAGTGAGGGCTAGGCAATGGGAGTTAAGTGACTTGCCCAGGGTCACAGAGCTAAGAAGTATCTAAGCCCACATTTGAACCTAAGACACCCCTTCTCCAGACCTGACTATCCACTGAGCCACCTGGCTGCCCCAAGGTAAGGGTTTAAAAAAAAAAAAAAGAAAAAGAATCTGAAACCCACAGGCCTCCTGCCTTCCTTCCTTCCTTACCAACTTCTCTTCCTCCTTCACCTCCCCTCACCATGCCCACCCAGGGCCTGACTGTCGGGCTGAGGCTCAGTAACAGAGATATTGTATTCCTAGATATTGTGGTCTTATTAAAAGTTCTGTGCTCAGAGCCAATGAAGTGGTGATTTAATCAAAAATGTTTGTTAATCTGATGAGCGCAATAAAAACCACACAAGTGAATAATCTCAGCACCTGCAAACAGCCTCCACTTGTTGTAAAGAAGCAATTACCAGGCAGTCTCCAGTCACTCCCCAGGGCTGTCTCAAGCCATCTGTAAGGGCAGTGGCTTCCCTGGGTACCCAGGACAGCTCCTTCCCTCTGCTTCCTTAGAGCTCCTCTCTGACTCTTTCCACTCCAACTCTCTCATTCTCTCTCTCTCCTCTTGAGATCCCCGAATTGAAGAGCTAGCTGTGGGTCTTATGATCTAGCTTCTGAAAGATTATTCTGAATAATAAGAAAATTATATTTAAGAAGAGGGGGAAAATCCTGCCCTGCTGCTGATCTTAATGTTGCATGGAAGAAGCAAATGATTTTTCCCCCTTCCAATCCTAATATTAGAATCCTGGTAGAGGCAAAATCTGCTTAAGCTTTTTATCCAGAATAATAATCCGTGCTTCAGTACTTAATAATTACATTCCATCTTTTGGAGGCAGATGGTTCAACTTGGCATCTTTAGACGTCGCCACAATACATTCTGCCCTGGTCGGGCCTCATCCAGAGTGTTGGTCTGTCATTCAGTGTAGCTTATCACTTTTTTCTGTAAGGTCATTGTTAAACTAAAGAGAGCCCACGGGAGGATGACCAGTGGAGAGAATGATGAGGACTAGAAATTATCCATGTGAAGATTGGCTGAAGACACAGGAAGGAGGAATGTATTAAATGCTTGCTATGTATCAGGCACTGTTCAGAAAACTCACTTGATTTTCAACAACTCTGGGAAATAGGGTCTATCAGTATCCCCAAATTACATTTAAGGAAACTGAGGCAAGCAGAGGTTAAATGACTTGTCCAGGGTTCACACAGTTTTGTGAAGACATAGCAAGCAAGGGTCTGAGGCTGGATTTGAACTCAGGTCTTCCTGACTCTGAGGCCTTATACTCTGTCCACCATGTCACCAGCTGCCTCTGGAATCATTTATTGTGAAGAAAAGAAGACTTAGAGGTAAGCATGATAACATGATAGGAAGGGCTCCTGTATTTGGAAGAGTAACTAGATTTGTTCTGTTTGAACCCGGAGGACCAAACTAGGACAAATAGATGGAATTTCAGGGGCTAATACATTTTTTAGTTAATTACCTAAAAGAAACTCGCTGTCTTGACAAGGAGTGAGTTCCCTTTCACTAGAGATGTCCAAACAGAGACTAAAAGACCTCTTGGTGAGAATGTGCAGTGGTTCCCAAACTTTTTTGGCCTACCGCCCCCTTTCCAGAAAAAATATTACTTAGTGCCCCCTGTTACATACTATCACCACCCCCAAAATGCACCTGTGGCCATCACTGCTTCCCTGGATCACTGCAGCACCCACCAGGGGGCAGTGGCGCCCACTTTAAGAATCACTGTTATAGAGGAATCTTCCTTCAAGTGAAGTTTGACCCTGAGGACTCTTCTGACTCTGTATTTCTGATTATAAGTGTTTCAGTGTATGTGAACTTTCTTGAGACCTTGAAGGAAGAATCACATTTGCCAACTGACCCTATTTTCCAGATGCAACAGAGAGAAGCTGGGATGGGCAATGAGGAACCAAAGGAAATAATGATCTAAAAGATGCTTTTGGTGGAGGAATAGAATAAGTGGACCCAACAGACAAAGAAACTTGGTGAAAACTCACTGAAGAGTTTTCTGTGAGGCTTTGGGGAAGTTTCTTCACCCTTCCTGAGGCTCACTTTTCTTTTGTAAAATGAGGGGATTGAACAAGTTGGTCACTTCCAGGGGCAGCTAGGTGGCTCAGTGGATAGAGAGCCAGGCTTAGAGACGGGTCTCAGATACTTCTTAGTTGTATGATCCTGCACAAGTCACTTTACTGTGCCATTGTCTGGCCCTTAATGTTCTTCTGCCTTGGAACCAATACTTAGTATCAATTTTAAGACGGAAGGTAAGGGTTTTTCTTTGGGGGGAAAAAAGATCATGACTATCTATGTACAAGGAGTTGTAACAGTGACAAAAACCAAAGACTCGTGGGTAGGTGGAACAAATAGATTCATTCCTTGGTCCTGCAGAGCCCTTAGTCAGATACTGCTATAGTATGAGAGGATGATACAAATGAGTGTCAGATCTGAAAACGAAGTGATGCTTAAAGAAGCTTTAATCACTTAGAGTCATCAGACTTATTTAGGTCTGGAAGTGTCCTTAATCTGGTCCCACCTCTTCATTTTACAGAAAAGGAAACGGAGGTTCTTATCCTGACCTGTCACCCCAGAGCAGATTAAGAGGTCAGGTACCCAGACAGGCCAGAGATGGGAAAGCCTAGAGTTCTGGGACAGGTTCCTGAAGGAGATAGCCAGCTCTCTGCTTGAAGCTAAGCAGTCCCCCTATTTCCAAGGCATGAGAGACAACATGTCCTTTTCCTTAGAGACTGTGCCAAGCCCAAGAGGTAATGAGAAGGGAGATGGCCAGCCAAGAGATGGAAGGAGCACGCTTTTTGTTTTGGACCTGTTTCCTCCCCCAGTCGGATACCAGGAGATGATTCAGGGACCACTGACCAGTAAATGAGCCTCCCCTTCTGCCAGACAGGAGCGACAGGTCCGATTTGGACAGGTGATTTCTCTCTGCTGCCTCTGTTTGGCTCTGATCCACTTGACTGGGGTCAGGAGACTAAAACCTCATTACCTAACACTGCTGGATGTCAGCGTGTGTGAAGTGGCTGTTTGCCAGCATCTTAATTAATGAATTCATAAGGCACAGAGTGGATGCCAGTTCTTGAAAAGTGCTTTGAGCCTTTCTGTGATGAAGAAGCTTTTACTAATTCATCATAAAATATATATTGAGGGAGAAGGGAAAAAAAAACAAACACCAAACAACCTTCTGGCCCCAGGACAGCTGAAGACTCGAAGAAGCAGAGACTGACTTATGCGCCTACTTAGAAACTCAGCCTTGATCTCCATGTACTAGGAGGTCCCCAGGCATAGTATGTAGTTAATATATCCCCTGTGAAAATTCTGCGCCTTCCTTATCTGTGTGTGTCTGTGTAAAGATGGAGCACCATTGTTCTTAGGTTCTCAGAGGTTTTTCCCAAACGGGTTGAGCAAGCTGTTTTGGGGGCTATAAGGAGAGTTTGAGGGTCTCCTACTCTTATCATCAGGGAAGAAATTCCCAAGTTGTGATGATTAAAAATTCCTGGATTCCAGGTTAAAAAAAAACAATTTATTGATCAGGCTAGCAATAACCAATAAATTAATTGATCATTGATCTCTTGGTGATCAAAGATAAATTTATTCAGCATCCCAATTCGTTGAATATAATTTTGGAAGTACAGTATTCAGCCGTCCCCAAAGCAACTAAACCTCCCTGATTCTTTGATGGTGAAGGAAAATCACATGCCCAATCCTAGGATGTCTAGATGAAGAAATCAAGTTATGCCTGATTGAGAGTGACCCTCGATGGGCATCTTGGACAACACAGGGAATAGACCACCAGGCCTGGAGTTGTGAAAACCTGGGTTCAAATGTGGCCTCAGATACTTATTATCTTTGTGGCCCTGGGCAAGTCACTTAACCCCCATTGCCTAGCCCTTGCCCTTCTGTCTTAGAATTGTCACTAAGACAGAAAGTAAAGATTATTTTTAAAAAAAAAGTGACCTCCATTCACTCCAGTGGGGGGCCCACAGATACTGCCATGCTACCATTCTTGTTCATCAGACAAAATGGGGCTCACAATCTCAGTCATCCTGATTTTATAAACTGCTCTAGGGTAGGGAACATCCCTCCAATTTGTCAGAACAAAGGAATGAGGAAAGAAGCATGAAAATTAGCAAGCCCTGTCAAACAGTCAGAGCATTATTTAGAAATAAAAAACGATACAGCATTAGGAATAAATCTTCTCAAAGTGAATATTAGGGAAGTCCAGGGATGATGAATCGTTTCAGATTTCATTGGCAGATGACTTCTGATCAGGGGAACCCACCTGAAGGATTACCCAGGATATTGGCCTGATCAAGTGATATTGTCAGCAACATAGTGTGCTTGCTATGGAAACCAGTGGAACCAGCTTGTTCTACCTACATGGAGCCATAGGAACCCCATGATTTTATGCATGTGAACTCACCTGGGTATCTCAGCCTCTGAAAGTAGCCCTCTTTTTTTTTTTAAAGCAGTATGGTACAATGGCAAAAGCAGTACAGGGGACATGTAGATGACTCAGTGGTTTGAGAGCCAGGCCCAGAGATAGGAGGTCCTGGGTTCAAATCTGGCCTCAGATACTTCCTAGCTGTGTGGCCCTGGCAAGTCACTTAACCCTCATTACCTAGCCTTTACCACTTTACCTAGTCTTGGAACCAATACACAATATTGTTTTTAATTTGGAAGGTAAGGGTAGAAAGAAAAGAAGGAAGGAAGGAAGGAAGGAAGAAAGAGAGAGAAAGAAAGAAAGAAAGAAAGAAAGAAAGAAAGAAAGAAAGAAAGAAAGAAAGAAAGAAAGAAAGAAAGAAAGAAAGAAAGAAAGAAAGAAAGAAAGAAAGAAAGAAAGAAAGAAAGAAAGAAAGAAAGAAAGAAAGAAAGAAAGAAAGGAGGGAGGGAGGAAGGGAAGGAAGAGACCTTTGAGATCAGTTCACAAATAAGGAAGCCCAGAGGTTGTGCCAGCATTATTATCTCCGTTTTATAGATGCAGAAACAGGCACTGACCTAAGTTACTTGCCTATAATCCCACAGCTATGAAGTATCTGAGGCAGGATTCAAACCCAGGTCTCTTGGATACAAGTCCAGCATTCTAGCCACTGTTAGCAGAGTGCTTCTCCTGTCTCTTTCTCCTCAGATTAATTAATAAGTGAAAAAAATAGTAGGAGAAGGAGGGGGTGGGGTCCTCTTAACTCCTGAAGCTTTTCCGGGCTATTTGGTTGAGAGTGCTTTGGAAATTAGGTTAGACAATCAGTCAACAAACATTTATTAAGTTCTTTATTGTTGTTCATTCATTTCAGTCACGTCTGGCTTTTCCTGACCCCATTTGGGGTTTTCTGGGGAAAGATGTTGAAGCACTTTGCCATTTCCTTCTCCAGCTCATTTTACAGATGAGAAAAGTGGGGCAAATGGATAAAATGACTTGGCCTGAGTCACACAGCAAGTAAGTGTCTGATGGCAGATTTGAACTCCGGGAAGGTAAGTCTTCCTGACTCCAGGCCTGACACTCTATCCACTGTGCCACCTAGCTGTCCTTTTCTTTTAATTTCTCACTATGTGCCAAATGGGCAGCTAGGTGACACAACAGAAAGGCCTGGAGTCAGTAAGACCTGAGTTCAAATTCAGCCTCAGACACTTACTGGTTGAGTAACGATGGACAAGTCATTTCACCCCATTTGCCTCAGTTTTCTCATCTGTCAAATGAGCCAGAGAAGGAAATGACACACCACTTGGGTATCTGTCCCGAAAACCCCAAATGGGGTCATGAAGTGTGGCGGGGCATGCCTGGAACGCTGAGCAAGTATTAGGTACCCCACCCCGTGCTCAGACGAGAGTTGGGATGTGTGTAGCGAGAGGCTTGCAGAAGATGTGAGGCCTGGATCCTACGTCTCCTCCCCTCCCCAGCTCCACACAGCACGGTGTCTGAGGCAATGAGGATGAAGCACTCTCATAGACTGCACAGGGGCACTCTCCACCAAGCGTCTTTTAGGATCAGAATAAGATGCCCCCGGCTCAGGAAGATGGGGGCTTCCTCAGGCCAAGGACCGGAGTCTGTGGCCCACAAACACTTGCTGAATGAATGGTTGTCTTTTTTTTTTTTTAAAACCCTTTCCTTCCATCTTAGAATCAATACTCCATATTGGCTCCAAGGCAGAAGAGCAGTAAGGGCTAGGCAGTGGGGGTGAAGTGACCTGCCCAGGGTCACACAGCTGGGAAGTGGCTAAGGCTAGATTTGAACTTGGGATCTCCCGTCTCCAAGCCTGGCTGTCAATCCACAGAGCCACCCAGCTGCCTCCCCCCCCCAGCACACACATACAGGAATATCTTTTTGACCTTGATGTGGGACATGGAAAGAGCCTTGCTAGGTGGGGGGCTTCTCTTTTAGTGGAAGGATGTGGTTGGCCTCTGGGGACACCTAGGCAGATGTCTCCCAGCTGTGATTAGTAGCTCTGGGTCAGCTTTTCCTTTTGTTCTTTATCCTGTTTACTTTTGGTTTCCTGGGGGTGCTACAGCACACGGCATTCCCACCAGACGCGGGACAATGAGGCTGCATAGAGAAGTATCCGAAATGAATAGCCGGCTGCCCTCCCCAGAGCCTCTCGGCGGCAGGTACCTTCGGAGGAGATAAAGGCTATTCGGTGCCGTTCTCGGTGCTCTGATACCGGTGGGACCAAGCACCATGGCAACTCCATCCGCAGCTGCCCCAAGATGGCTCCAGAAGGCGGTCCAGGCTGGCGCCCAGAAGCTCTGCAAGGCCGCCCGTCCCCCACCGGTGTTGGGGGTTAATAGGCCCTGATCTCTTCCAGCTTCTCTGGCCTGGGAGAAAATCCCCCATCCGCAACTTGACTCGGTTCCACGGCAGCGTCACCAGGGAGCACCGGGCCATCGTCGACAGCCCCTGGCTCCCCAGAAGTCTGGTGTCAGCAGAATAGTCAAAGGGGCCATAAGGGCCCCATTGTAGCGGGCCAACGAGACGACATCTGGCCGCCAGGAACAGACAGGGGTGGGAGCCTGACCCTTGCCCATCTGCTCTGTGAGCTTGTCAGTACCGCGTCAGGCTGCCACAGGCTCCTTTCCCCTGAACAGCTCTGACTCCTGACTTGATTTCCACCGGGGAGCTACGGAAAGATGCCCCAGAGGGGATTTCAGAGGAATTTTACAGTTTCTCTTAACTCGGCATTTTTATGCTCTATGGGGCCCCGGGGAGACTTCCCGAAAGCTCTGAGAATAAGGTGTTATTCCCCAAGTCAGGCAAGACGATTTTGCTTCACTGGTTTGATGCGGTTTTGCCTCTGATGAAGCATGGTGGGACTATGAGGCCAGCCCTCGCCCCCGCTTGGGGACCAGCGCCCTGATGGAAAGCTGTCTTCAGCCGGCTCCTCAGAGAGTGGGGGAGATGTTGGACTCCCGTGGCCCCGGCTAGCCACGCTGCATGAACGGAATCTAAAGCCTCTCCCACACCTTGGAGAGCTGCTGCAGCCTGTTTCATCTTCAGCCTTGGCAGTCGGCTGACATTCGCCCACCGTACCTAGTAGATCTAAAAAGCCGGCTCTGTCAGATAACAGAGGAGAGCCAGCTAGCAGGGGCCTCAGAGGCCGTCTGGTCCAGCTCTTTCATTTTACAAATGAGGAAATGGAGGCCCAAAGAAGGTTATGACTTGTCTACATTCACATGTGTGGTCCTCTTCAGAGAAGAGATTTGAACCAATATCAGATAAATATTTGAACCAGGCAGCAAACATTTATTAAATGCCTATTATGTGCCACGAAAGAGGGTCAGCTAGATGGCACAGTGGATAGTGCACTGGACCTGGTGTTGGAAAGACTCATCTTCCCAAGTTCATATCTGGCCTCTGACACCTTAGCTGCATGACCCAGGCCAAGTCACTTCACCCTGTTTGCCTCAGTTTCCTCATCTATAAAATAAACTGGAGAAGGAAATGGCAAACCACTCCATTGTCTGCCAAGAAAGAGTCAGACATGACTGAAAAATAACATGTGCCAGGAAAACACTGGGGATACAAAGAGAACCAAAAGACAGTAGCTGCCTTTATTGAGCTCACGGCCTAATGGTGGAGACAACATGCAAACCACTGTGTACAAATGAGCTGTAAACTGAATGCACTGGAAATAACCAGCAGAGGGAAGGCCCTAGAGTGAAGGGGGGTCTGGAAAGGCTTCCTGAGGAAGGTGGGATTTTAGTTGGCCTTGAAGGAAAACAGGTCCAGAGCCAGGGGTCGTTCTCCTCTGCTTTGCTGCCTTCTTTTCCCAGGCTTCATTCTGGAAGGGCCCTCAGAAATCATCCTACCAGCCCCTTTATTTTACACATGAGGACAGCCACTGCTCAACAAGGTTAACTGACAGGATCACAGGGTCCTAGACTTAGGGCTGAAATGGACCTTAGAGGTCATCTCCTCCTGGGATCACCAGCTGAAAGTTGGCAGTTTAGAGAGGTCATCCCACCCAAGTCCCTTATTTTACAGATTAGGAAAGTGAGGCCTACAGTGGGCCTCTCAAGGTCACACCAGTACGGGGCAGAGACAAGTTTCATGCAGGTCCTTTGACATCAAATCCAGGGTCTGTTATACCCCACTGTTCCTCTGCTTTTTTTTTTTTTTACTATTTCATTTTCTTAATTACATATAATAACAATTTTTAACATACATTTTCCAAACTTATAAGATCCCAATTGTCTCCTTCTCTCCCCTCCCTGGCCCCAGACCCACTGCACTTCTAATAATAAAGCATGGGCCCTGTCCAAGGTCTCAGAGGTAGTGAAAAATAGATTAGAACCCAAGGCCTCTGAAAATGCAGTACTCTATTGGACATGCTGATCTTATTGATAAATTCATTTAAAGTAAACTTGAACATCAAAAGTTCCAGAGGAAGGGTAGCTGGGGAGCATAGTGGTTAGAGTTTGGAGGCCTCGGGCACTTCCTAGTGGTGTGAGCCTGGGCAAGTCACTTAACCCCAATGGCCTAGCCCTAGCCATTCTTCCTGTCTTAAAATGAAGACTAAGACAGTAAGGCTTTAAAAGAAAGTTCCAGGGGAACTAAACACCCAGGTGGGGGCCTCCTGAGTATGCTGCCACCTCCCATTTCTCCCTTGAGCTTCCTGCCTCTCCTCCCCTCTGAATGTAGTCTCTCTCTTTCCCCCATTGGGCTCTATCATCTCTTCTCCAGGGACTGCTTCTGTGATGTGCCAAGGTCATCTAGAAATAGGTCATCTTTAGCATTAAACTTCTTGAGAGGCCCCAGGAGCTCCTTCTCTACCATATCCTACCTACTAGGCCTCTTTCTTATTTTCTTCCCGCACCCAGGTTATTTTACTTTCTTCCCTATCTGTTCATCCTGTTGACCTCGAGCCCTCCAAGCATCTAAAATAAGACAGTCCTACTGTGACATAGCAGCCGTAATAACCTTCCTATTCTTTCATTCCTGTCATCTCCATCCAGCCCAGTAAGATACAAGATGTGGCGCATGAATTTGGGCAAAAATCTTGCAGTTGGTGAAGGAAGCAAAGCCTTCACCAACTCACCTTCCTTCACCAACTCACAAGAGAATGGAGTTCCTTCCTATTCTTTTCTGTCTCTCCAGCTTTTATTCCCCTAGTATTTATCTGATAAAATAGGCTTTAAATTGGAACTGGGAAAGGGGGGCAGAAAGGGAAAACTGCTTAGCTCTCTTTACTGGGCTAGATACCATAGAGAGCATCAGCTAAAACATAGCAAGAAGAAAAGCAATAGGGATTCCCAGGAGACAACATTCAGGAAAGGAACTAGCAATAAAACCCAGGGTCTTACAAGTCTATAACAAATGTACAAAGTATGGCTAACGAGCAAGATAAACAAGAGAGCCTAATGCAAGGAGCTATCTGTTAATCCTGTGCTTGATGTTCTGAGAGACAGAAAAGAATACTGGGCATGGGCTTTGCCCCCAAGGCAGCTGGATGATGTCTTTGCTTCCCTTACCTGCTATGGACATTCACGTGTCCAGTAGTTCATTTCACTGAGCTAACTTGGATAGGGGCTGCCCAGCCCAGTGGTTCCTTAGTGTTCTCTCAGTTCAACTCAGTTCAATTCAGTAATCATGTTTAAGTGGCAAGATACTATGCGAGGGGCTGGGCCTACAAGAACAAAGATGAGGTTGTGCCTGCCCTCAAGGGGCTGACATTCTATTGAAAGATATGGCCTATATTCCAACATATTCAAATGAACACAAAGTCATCTCAAGAAGGAGAAAAGGCTAATAATTAGTGCCATTGGGTAGGAAGAGGCATCTCAGCCAGACTTTCATGAAAGTCAGGCTGTCTCTGAAGTGGCAATGAGAAAGGAATGCATTCCAGACATGGGGTACCATTTCAGTGGTTCCCAAACTTTTTTGGCCTACCGCCCCCTTTCCAGGAAAAATATTACTTAGTGCCCCTGTCACATACTATCACCACCCCCTTACAGTTATTCACCGCCCCCAAATGCACCTGTGGCCATCTCCACCCTCCCTGGATCGCTGCAGCACCCACCAGGGGGCGGTGGTGCTCACTTTGGGAATCACTGATTTAAACCAAAGTCTAGAGACGGAAGATGGAATGTTGTGTACTGGGAGAAACTAGCAGGCCAGTTTGACTTGACCAGAGAGTGTGTAAAAAGGATTCAATAAGAAAAAAGACTAGATGCAAATATGTATTGAGTGGCAGCATTGGTAGAACTCATATCCGACTATTTACTGCCTAGGGAAGGAGGGAGGGAGGGAGAAAATCTGAATCTCACAATGTTAGACAACAATTGTTAAAAATTGTTTCTATGTGTAAATGAAAAAAATGTTTTAAGTTAAAAAAAAAAGACTGGGAAATGGGATGGGTGCCAACATCATATCAACATCAGTGGCTTGGCATGGTGGGAAGAGCCCCAGATTTTGTGTCAAATATGGAGCTGGGATTGAATCCCCCTCTCTGCTACATAGCACTTGTGTGACCTAAAATAAGTCACAACCTAGTGGGTCTCAGTTTTCTCATCTGTGAAAATGAAGAGACTGGACTAGATGGCTTCGAAGTTCTTTTCTTCCTTATGGATTTTTAATTTCCAGGTGCCTTCTCTTTATGTATATACAGTCAACTAGTTTTTTGTGCCAGAAGATCTTTGGTACAAATAGAATCAAATAAAAGACTGGCGCTCTGAAACACTTTGCTTAAAAATAAGTGATGTGGAAGAATGCTAGGCAGCTCAGTGGATAGAGAGCCAGACCTAGAGATGGGAATTCCTGGGTTCAAATGTACCCTCAGATACTTCCTGTGTGACCCTGGGCAAATCAATTAATCCCAGTTGCCTTGTCCTTACTGCTCTTCTGCCTTGGAACCAATTCTTAGTATCAAATCTAAGCCAGAAAGAAAGTTTTTTTGAAAAAAGGAAAAGCAATGATTTTATGGCATCAAACTTACTTTCTTATGTTTGTGTGACCATATTTGCGTTTTTTTCGTTTTATGTTCTCTATATTTTTATATATCCTTGGTGATTCACCCATTTGAATATAAGCCCTTTGCAAATAAGAGAGTTTCATTCTTTGTACATGTATCCCCAGCATCTAACCAAATGTCTGGCACATAGTAGGTGCTTAATACTCATTGGCTGATTGAACTAACATTCATTCAACAAGCCTTTATTAAGTACCTACCATATGCATGGCATGAGGGGAATGAAGAAAAAAAATCAAAACAGTATGAACTCATTCCAGGGGTGAGGGGGGATGCTCACTGGGAACCTGAGGAATGAATGGCTCCTTGAAGGGATTGAGGGATTTCAAGAGATTAGGGAGAGGAGAGCCTTCTATAGAGGAGTGGCACCATAAAAGGATTTGGGGGGCAGTCAGTGGAATGTTTTGTGCTGTGGGGAAAACCAGCCAACTAGCCACTTGGGTGAGAAAGAGTATGCTCTGGGGCAGTAATGAGAGACCAGTCCAGATGGACATAGGTTAGAGCCAGGCTGGCAGCAGGGTGTCTCTTTTTCATATTACTCCCTTTGATGGCCACTTTGCTAGAGACAAGAAGGAGCCATGCCTTCCTGTTCCTGGATGGCTGCCCCCTGAGAAGTTAGTCATTGGACCCTGTGCAGGTTGTGGTCAGTCATGCATGTCCGACACTTCATGACCCCAGCTGGGATTTTCTTGGCAAAGATCCTGGAATGGTTGGCCATTTCCTTCACCAGATGAGGAAACTAAAGCCAACAGGGTGAAGTGACTTACCCAGGGTCACATAGCTAGGAACTGTCTGAGGCTACATTTGAACCTAGGACCTCCTAACTCTAGGCCTGACTCTCAGTTCACTGAGTCACCCACCACTCCAAACTCTCCCTGCATGTCTCTGCATCTTCAGTACTGCAGTTTCCTCTCCTTTGAATGGGGTCTCAGTTGTCAATGGCCCTCCTCACATGGAGGAACAGGACAGAACCAAATCTGACACAAGGACTCTGCTCTGGGTACTTCTTCAGGGCTCCTCCTCCCCAGAATGCACTCCCATCTGTAAGAGGGAAATTTAGGTATTTTATAGATATGTATTTAAAGTGTGGCCGCCAGGAATCAACAATTTAGGTGGATTCCATAATTAAATCAGACCCAAGTCAGCTTCTGTCTCTAGGTCTGGCTCTCAATCCACTGAGCTACCCAGAGCCAGGCCTAGAGACTGGAGGTCCTAGGTTCAAGTCCGGCCTCGGACACTTCCAACTGTGTGACCTTGGGCAAGTCACTTGACCCCTATCACCCACCCTCACCACTCCTGGGCCAAGGACGGTCCCTAGCCCGTATGAAAAAGGAGGAGGGTTGGGTGTGGGGCTAGCAACCCCACCCTATAAAAACTACATCTGCTAAAGAAACTGCAACCTAAAGTAGGGGCAGCTGGGCTAGCTCAGTGGATTGAGAGCCAGGCCTAGAGACGAAAGGTCCTAGGTTCAAATCCAGGCTCAGACAGCTGGGTGACCCTGAGCGACTGTGTGACCCACTGCCTACTGGTTGTGGCCCTATGCTCCTAGAATGGAGTCCCAGGATAAAAAAAAAAAAGCCAGCTTCGGGTTAGTCAGTTTATTTACAATTAGGAAGGTAAAGATATAGGGAGAAAGGGAGAGGCTAGTCCAGGCCTGCGGAGGCCTGGACGAGAGAGAAGGTTAAAAGGCTAAATAAATTAGGCTGCAAGCCTCAAGGCCTAACAACCAGATAGGCTAGTGCCTACTTAAGGCAGGGTTTGGAATCGGCCTAGGTAGGCCAAGGAAGTCAGCCTAACTTACCCACATGACAATACAGAGTAGAAGCTGTCTGAGGTCTCAGGAGGTCCTTCAGCACCAAGTTCAAAGTGGGAACAGCCTCCACCTGAAATAGCCAACATACTTAAAGAGATGGTGTCTCTCGTCACTTCCTGTGGGTCCACCTCTAATTCAAGTGGACGAATGGCAGTCTCTACATTGATTTGGACTGCCCAAAGGGCAGGCCCTTGTTCTTGATTTGTTATTTATTGTCGCGTGTGGGTAACTGGTCTCCCCTCCCCATTAAGGGAGGTGAGGATTACATCATTTCTATGCCTAGGTTGAGTAGGGTTTTGACTATGAATCGGCAGATATTAATTCCATTTATACACATCTGGCCTTCTGTCCCCTCTCAGTAAAGAAGCCCCATCTACCAAGATGTCCAGTGATCATCCCCCACCAATGGGCAGGACCCAAGAAGCCTCCCCTCCCCCTCTGCAGCACCGGCTGCCCCATGGGGCAGTCATGGGGATTTCATTCGGTTTCCCTTCCCCTGGCCCATTAGCACAGACACTCAAGAACTGCTTTTGCTTCAGTGAGTGCTGAAGGAGAGTACGGCTCGGCTCGTTTGCCAATTTCCTGCACTGGCCGGCCCTGGGAATCCTGCCGTCCAGCTGGGACCTCTCCTGAGGATAAAGTCATGGCTGAATGGAAATCCCCGAGTCCTCGAGTCCTCTCCTGCTTCAGCCTCCACCCCTACCCCCACCCCAGTCCCATATCAACAGCAGCTGGATTTTAAAGAAGGGGAAATTGCTGTTTAGAAACTAAGAGGAGAGGGCCCTTGGTGGAGCATAAATATTCATGGAGGGAGGTTAGAACTTAAGTCCCTAAAACCTTGATTTGTGTTCACCCATTTAAGCCTCATTAAAAAGTGGTGAATGAAAGTGGGAATATCCAGGGGAGCTGTAGATGAATTGGGCTCCATACAGATAAAGGCCTCAAGCTGCCAGCTCCACGGGCAGTGCCCAGAGCCCGGTGGCAGCTTGGCGTGGCCACTAATCACTTGCCAACCTCAATTTTAGGATTTTGCTTAGTATGAGACATGCTTCTTGCTCTCTAGAGATTGTTTATTGTTTGGGCACCTGGTGACTCCCTGGAGCTGGGGAGGAGTGGAAACACACAAGCCCTTTCCAGAGATCAGAGGGCTTATTCTTCATAAGAAAGCACAACATAAGGGCTCCCCGAGGAACAGGCCCATCCTCGGGGCTCCTCTTAGGAGGACAGAGGACTTCAGGAAGAGCTGTTGGGAGCTTGGCTGGCAGCCCTTTGGCCCCAGTTGCTGGGGCCAACAGCACTCCTGCTCTGTGGGCCTGATCCTCAGCTGGAGGCCTACCACTCCATGGCCTTGGCTTAAAGTGGGAGTCAGAGATGAGCTGATGGCAATAGTGGGTTCCCAGGGACCAGATCAGAGAGAGACTAGAGCAGAGCTCTGGGCCAGTGTCTCCCACCAGCTGCTTGACCTCCCCCAATGTCTCACAGGCAGCTCAAACCCTCTGAGTCCGATTATCTTGGCAGATCCCCCCTTAATGTTCTCAAGGAGCTCATTGCCTTCCTTCAGGGGCCAATCTGAGCCTTAGAAGTCACACCAGGCTCCCCTCTCCTCTAGCTCACTTTCTGTGCCCAGTCACTTGCCAGGTTCTCTATTCATTCTGTCTCCGCATCACACCTTGCATGTGGCCCCTTCTTTGTACCCACACCACAAGCACTCCAGCCAGGACCTCATCCCTTCTTTCCTAGCCCACAGGATTAGCCACCTGACCAGTTCTCCATCTGCACCCTCTCTCGCCGGGACTCTGTGTGGCCCCATGGACGATGTTTTCTTGCCAGAGATGCCCAAGCAGTTTGCCATTTCTTCCTCCCATGTTGACCCCATTTTACAGATGAGGAAACTGAGGCAAATAGGGCTAAGTGACTTGCCCTGGGTACCCAGTGGTTTGCCTTCTCCAGTGGGTCCTTTTGTCAGGCAATCAAGTTAAATGACTTACTTGCCCAGGGTCACACTGCTAGGAGTGTCTTGAGTTTGGATTTGAACTCAGGTCTTCCTGATTCCAGGCCTAGTGCTCTTAACTACTGTGCTGTAGCTGCCCCTATTTACTTAGGTGAACCCTGTCAAATCTCACCTCCATCCCCACAATAGGAAGTAAGTTCCTTGAGGGCAAGAACTGGCTCACTTTTGTATTTGCTTATTCAATTCCTGACACATGGTATTGCTACACCAGGCATTAACAATACTTTTCAGTTGATTGGCAAGAACTGAAGGGAACATCTAGCCCAGGGGTCGACAATGTATGGCTCTCAAGCCATATCTGACTCTTTAGAGGGCCAGATATGGCTCTTTCTGCAGGACATAAAGTCAATTTTTTTTCAGGCACTGTTACAGGAGCGCACTGTGAGCACTGTACAGCTCTCACAGCCAAAAAGGTTGCCACCCCTGATCTAGCCCATTTATAGATGAGGAAACTTAAAGGGGATTAAGTGGAACTGTCCAAGGTCATACCACCAGTAAGTTATAAAAGAGAGACTCAAACCCAAGTCCTCAGACTCCAAATGCAGCTCTTTTCTGCATGCTATATAGTACTTCAGGGACACACAGGAAAACCTTTCAGTTGTTGTCCTGGAACACTTCCCAATGGCAAAGTAGGACAATCCAGAAATTCCAGAATCAGCCAGAGAATCCTTGACATTTCCTCAGAGCCTGGGAGTCTCCTTCCCTCACTCCTTCCTTCCTACCTAAGGGTTATTTCTTTACCAGTGATGGCAACTCTGGCTATAGACAAACCACCGCACAAGTTGATGGGAAATTCTGGAGTTGCAGCCTCACAGACTAGAATAAGGAAACATCTGAGCTGAAAAAAACCTTCCAAGAGAAATGGAGGCCCATAGAGGTTTGGTAAGGTCCCACAGAGTCAAGATTTGAACCCACATCCTCTGGTTTTCAGACTAGGATTTTTTTTTTAAACCCTTACCTTCCATCTTGGAATCAATACTGTGTCTTGGTTCCAAGGCAGAAGAGTGGTAAGGGTAGGCAATGGAGTGACTTGCCCAGGGTCACACATCTAGGAAGTGTCTGAGGCCAGATTTGAACCCTAGACCTCCAGTCTCTGGGCCTGGCTCTCAATTCACTGAGCTACCCAGCCACTGAATGTTAAGCTTCTTCTGAGCAGAAACCATGCCAAGTGCCCATCAAGGAATCCCATAGACCTTCTAAGTTCCAGCTTATAGGACAAGTCTCTGAAAGACCCCGGGGAACTTCATTTATTCATTCATTTATTTATTTAGAATATTTTCCCATGGTTACATGATTCATGATTCTCCCCCGCTCTCTCCCTGCTCCTGGAGCTGACAAGCAGTTCCACTGGGTTATGTATCATTGTTCAAAACTATTTCCATGTTATTCATATTTGTAGTAGAGTGATCTTTTAACATCAAAACCCTAATAATATCCCCATCAGCCCATGTGTTCAAGCAGTTGTTTTTCTTCTGTGTTTTTACTCCCACAGTTCTTTGGATGTGGGTAGTTTTCTTTCTCATAAGTCCCTCACATTTGTCCTGGGTCACTGCATTGCTGCTAGTACAGAAGTCCATTACATTCTATTTTATCACAGTATATCCATCTCTGTATACAATGTTCTCCTGGTCTGCTCCTTTCACTCTGCATCAATTCCTGGAGGTCTTTCCAGTTCACATGGAATTCCTCCAGTTCATTATTCCTTTGAGCACAATAGTATTCCGTCACCAACAGATACCCTAATTTGTTCAGCCATTCCCCAATCCATGGACACAGGGTGACTTCTTTGCTGGGAACTGAGGGCTCTTTTTCCCTGCCCCCACCTCCTCCTCTCCCCCTTGCTTTTGCTTCTCCCCCTCCTCTTCTCCTCCTTCCCCATCTTTCCTCTCAAGCCTCCTTTCTCCAGTTCTCATCCTTCCTTGATTGAAGCAGGGGCTGAAATGAGTGATAAAAGATGAGGTTGCATTGGTAGAAAGCAGAAGATGGCTCCAGCTGGGATGGTTGGAGGACAAGCCTGACCTAAAGAGGCTTAGTAAATACCCAAAGCTTCTTGGGTCTCTCCAGGTCTGGGGCTACATCAGCACTGTCCAGCCAGTCTGCTCTTGAAGCCATCACTCTGGCCTGCTGGCCTGGGCATTGTCAAGGCGCCCTTCCCCCTCTTCAAACACTTGCACCACTTCCCTGCAGTGGCTGATTCCCCATAGGGTCCCCTTGGTGCCCATTAGCAGATTAATGAAACAATTAACCAGGCAATTAACACAAGTCTCTGTGGTTGCTCCCTCCCACAGGGCTGGGGTAAGGAATTCTGAGCTGGCAGAGGTTTAAGATGGGTTACCTGAAGGGCTGTCAGCTGGGCTGGGCATGGTCCTGTGCAGGGAAGCAGCTGTCAGCCAAAGAGGATGAGGAGTGAAGGAATGAGGAATGAGGAAGCTATGGCCACAAAAGAAAGACATTCAGATCTGTGGAGAGAGCTCCCAGGCCTGGATTCTAATCTGACCTCAGACATTTCCTAGCTATGACCCCAGGGCAAGTCACTTAACCTTGTTTGCCCAGCCTTTGCTCTTCTGTCTTAGAATTGTCACTAAGAAAATAAGTTAAAGAAGGAGCTCAGTTTCTACCAGCCATTCTGGGCTCTCTCTACAGCTTCTGTGATACCTCTATGGAAAAGGAGTTTTTAGCCTGGCCTCTGGCCTCCTACACCCAGGAAGCACAGATTCTAAAATATAGTCTTAAGTGGAGCCCCTTCCTCCCCCCAGCAGAAGAAAAGGCCCCAAAAGGGGGGAAGTGGAGAATCAGGTTGAAGAAAGGAACTGTTTCTGTTAAAACAAAAAAAAAAAAAAACTTCATTTCTGTGGGCTTCTTTCCATATATGTCAAATGGGCAGAATGAACGAATTAAAAAGCCTTTCTTAAAGTGCTGTGTATCAAACACATACAAAGAGGAGGCAGCCCTTGCCCTCAAAGAGATTACATTCTAATAGGAGATAAGGAGAGGGGAAAGAGCTAGGGCTGGGAAAAGAAAGAAAGAGGAAGCTGTGGAGGCGCAGAATGCAGGGAGCATGACTTGGAAATGGCCAGGAAATGCCTCCTCAATGTCTCACTCCCCTCATGGGGATATTGTAAGAACCAGGGAGCTCCAAGATGGACAATCCAGACGTAGTAAGGAACCCCAGCAATTTTGATTCAGTCAAGTCTTATTGTTATTGAGTGTTATCTGATTCTTCTTAACCCTATTTGAGGTTTTCTTGGCTAAGATCCTGGAGGAGTTTGCCATTTCCTTCTCTAGTTCATTTTACAGATGAGGAAACTGAGATAAAAGTAGGCAAGTGACTTGGCCAGAATCACACAGGTAGGAAGTGTCCAAGGCCAGACTCGAACTGAGGAAGAGGCATGTTCCTGACTTCAGGCCCAGCTCTCCATCTACTGCACCCCTCAGATGCCCCCAAATCTGGATTATCTGCTGTCTAAATGGTCCAGGGCTTTCTCCCCAGCCTTATAGCCCCACAGAGATCCCAGGTTGTTGGGGGGGAGGAGAGGGAGATGGGAGGTGGCTAGGGCCAGGCCACAGGAAGTGAATCCTGTGAGTGCCTACATTCCGAAGCTGAATACTCTCTACTAAGCTCAATTCTATCAAAATTCATACTTAAGAATTAAAGAGATTGGGTCTAGTTTTATTTAACAAGACAGATTCCTCAATTTACCAACCTCCAGAGACCCTCCATTTGTCTGTGATTCTAGCGTTTCCTTTTGGTAACTTTTGACAAAAATATTACCAGGCAACCAGAATGATTCCCCTAAGATGGCCTCCCTGAAAATGGAAGAGGAGCCAGTCCGAAAATGTGCGTGGCTGCTTCTAAAGTAAGCTGCTGTGCACATAGTTCCTTCATTCGGTGAGATCCACCTGTGGGAAGCCCAGCTGGCCCATGAGGCGGCCAGGGCGAACAGGCCTGCCTTGGGTGAGGGGATTAGCCACCGCTGAGCTGGGCCACATTCCCAGCAGCTCCCACTTCTGCAGGCCCTTCTGGCTTGGGCCTGACACAGACCTATCAGCAGCCATCTGGGAGGGCTCCCGTGGCCTCCGGGCCCCGCCTCTGCGCAGGGTTAGCTGGAGTTTCTGTTTCAGATAGATGGACTCGAAGAGAAGCTGTCCCAGTGTCGGAGGAGCCTGGAGGAAGTGACTGGCCGCCTTCGCACAGAGGAGCTGAGCCCGGAAGCCAGGTACTGCCCCAGCCGGTGGGCCCCTCCGCCTGCACCACACACCTCTCGAGGCCCTCTCTGGGCCTTTTTAGCAGGGCCCAGAGCTCGCGGGCATCCCCGAGGGGGGCACCATTGCAGGGAGAAGGGCCAGCTTCCTCCCCAGCTTTCTTCCCTGCCCGAGGCTTGGCCCCAGGGCTCTCGGCAGACCCAAAAGGGTGGCGGCCAAGCTGGGCTGAAGGCCCTTCCACAGTGCTCCTCTCCCGGCACCGGCAGCCTTGGTGAGCGGGATCTCCTGTCTCCGTCATCAGGAAAGTGGACTGTGCCCACCCCTTCCCCTGCTCCCGCGGGCACGGGGGACACCCAGGGTGACACGAGAGGGAGGGGGGAGAGCCAAGCCGCTTTTCTGCCCCCTCCCCCTTCCAGGAGAGCGCTGGAGAAGGAAAAAAACAACTTGAGGAACAGAGCCTGCGGCTACGGTAAGGTCTCCCCGGGTGCCCAGTCTGGGGAGGGGGGCGTGGCTCTGAGTCCGCGGGAACTGAGAGGAGCCTTCCGAACTCACGGGATCCTCATTTAGCAGAGGGGGAAACTGAGGCCGGGGGGGGGCCTTCTCTAGGAAACCCAGGGTTTCCTCTGCACGAGGTCCCCCCATCCCCGACACAGAGAGCAGCAGTAGGCGCCCTCAGGAAGAGGAGCCCGGGACTAGGCTCCAACACTGGGGCGGGCCTAGAACTGCTAGGAGGCCCAGGCCCGAGGGGAAGAAGAGCCCTGGAGAGGCCCTCGGATGGGAGGTGGGAGGCCTCGGGCTCCGGAGCCAGCGAGGGGATGGAAAAAGAGGGAACGCGTAGCCTGGCTGGAGAACGCCTCCGCCTCTGGGGCTTAGGGAGGCTCCGGGGCGGCTGCAGCTGGCGTCCCTCAGAGCGCCCTCTTGTAGGGGCTCCCCTCTCTGTAGGGCCACCCGGCTGTTCTCTGGGTCAGGGTGGGCAGCCCTCACGCCTCTTTTTGCACAGAGCCCAGAGTGGGGTCGTGCTGCCACCTGCTGGGCAATGGAACAGGGCCCAGACAGGAGAATCATCTCATGGGAGATCATCAGGGACTACCCAGCCCCGCAGCAGGAGGGGAGGCAACCTGCAGGGCCTAGCTGGACCCCACAGAGGGTGGCTGGCGAGTATGACTGCTGGGTCACAGGGTAACCAGGGAAAAGAGGCCTCAGGCCTCTCCTGGCTAACTCAGTTATAGTCAGTGCTATGGAACACTGGGAAGCATTTTCCTTTTAAAACCTTACTGGAGCAGCTGGGTGGCCCAAAGGATAGAAAGCCAGGTCTAGAGAGGGGAGGTCCTGGGTTCAAATTTGGCTTCAGACACTGCCTAGCTGTGTGGCCCTGGGCAAGTCATTTAACCCTTGTAACCAAAATGCAGTATTGATTCTAAGGGAAGTTTTTAAAAAACCAAATAACCCTGTCTACTCATTATCTCCATCCTCCCACTCATCACAGTCCTCTGTCACCCTAAAACTCTTCTCCCTCAGTATCTCTAATCATGAACCCACCCCAGAGTACAGTCCCTCCCCTCTTTCCTGGGCTATTCTAACAGCTGATTTGGACTCCCACCCTCCAGATCTCACCTTGAATCCATCCGCCACACAACTGCCAAAATAATCTTAAAGCACAAATCTTACAGTGTCCCTCCCCTGCTCAAGAAACCTCAATGGCTCCCTACTGCCTCAAAAATAAAAGTACAAAATTCTGTTTGGCTTTTAAAGCCCTTTCCCATCTGGCTCCAGGGTTATTTTGCATCCCCCACTTCACACAAGGCATGCCAGAGTGGCAACCTTGCTGTCCCTGGATTTGTCTGAGCACAGGCTGATGCACTCCCATTTCAGTCCTCTCTCCCCTCTCAAATGATCATGAATATACTTACTTATTTACCCAGTAGAATGTAATTCTTGGGGGTAGAGGAACTATTTTTGTCTATCTTCCTAAAACCAGCATAGTGCATTGCACAGAGAAACCTAGCTTGTGGGATTGGATTAGATTAAAACTAACCAAAATCCATGGACTCAGGGGTCAGAAGACCTAGGTTCCGATCCCACCTTTGAAACTTGCTATGTCTCTGGCCTTGGGGAAGCAATTTCATCTCCCTGGGCGTCAGTTTCCTCACTTCTAGAGGTCTGACTAGCTGGCCCAGAGCCTGTCAGCTCTTCCTATTAATATTCCCATTTCATAGATAAGGAAACAGGCTCTGAGGCTTAGGCATGTTCTCGCATAGCCAGGGAGTATGAAGCAGGATCTGAACACAGGCTCCTGAAGTTGAGTCCAGTAGTCTTTCTGCCATGCCATGCCATCCCTCAGCAGAAAGCTGGCTCTAGGGGGCAGGCACAAGGTGGTCCCAAGTGAGATGTTTCAGAGCAGACAAGCGCACCTGCCCAGAGAGCAGGCCTGGATTCCTCTTGGTTCTGCCATGAACATGATCTTGGGCTAGTAGTCACTCTCCTGCTCAAAAATAACCCCAAAATGTTTGGTCTCTACTATTACATGATTTACTTTTTTTTTTTTAAGTAAGTTTTTATGGACATCTTGGTTTTTTACATCATTGTAGTCTCACGATGTCCGAGGGCTCCCCAGGCTCCAACAATTTAGCTTTATGAATCTTCAGTAATCATTCATTATGGTTTAGAGCCCCCTCCCCTGTTTCCCCATACTAGGTAAGATCTGTTTTAGAAGTAGATAGTGCTAGGGCTGGAGTCAGGAGGTCCTGGGTTCAAATGGGGCCTCAGACCCTTCTAGCTGTGTGTCCCTGGGCCCATCACTGAATCCCGATGCTGGTTCCCTACTGTTCTTCTGCCTTGGTTCTAAGATGGAAGGTAAGGATTAAAAGAATGAATACTGAGACAGAAGGGAAAGATATTTAGATCAGTTCTCTACCCTGGTCTCCATTCCTCTGGATATTGTGGACATCCTCTTTATGCTCAAACAGCATGTAAGGGGAAGAGATGAGAGAGCTGCCCTAGGCTTGGGTGGAAAGCCTGCAGCATTATGCTGGAGTTAAATGTTGGCACCCCAGAGCCTGTCTGAATGTGGGGGGAAGAGGGGACACGGACTGATATTTCAGGTACTTGTGGGAAAATGAGCTGAGTTTTAAGGTGGAGAATCAGTATCCCTACTCTTCTTACTACCTGTTATTGACTTTGCCTTTTAAAAAAGCTCTGGGGGCCCCACTAAGCTAGACTATCTCAGAGGACTGAGAGCCAGGCCTAGAGACGGGAGGTTCAGGGTTCAAATCTAGCCTTAGACATTTCCTAACTGTGTGACCCTGGGCAAGTCACTTCACCCCCATTGCCTACCCTTACCACTCTTCTGCCTTGGAGCCAATACACAGTATTGATTCTAAGAGAGAAGGTAAGGGTTAAAAAAACAAAACAAAACAAAAAAGACTATTGCTTGGTTACACACCATTTAATCTGAATTGAGAATGTGTCCAAATGTCTGATTCTTTAAGAAAAAAAGTTGTTTATTTCAGTGTATCAGTCAATCTCATTACCTGCTTCCCCCAAAGATTACATACTACACAGATTGTGTACATGAGACAACACTAAAGAAAATTTTTTACCATTTTTGTAATAAAAATATTAACATTCCAAAAAAAAAAGTGAGGGGGGGAAGGGTATGACCAAGAAGGGAAGGGGCCAGCCAGGGGGGTGGGAAAGAAAGAGATAGGCAGTGCTCAGAGGCTCTCCCTTCCCCAACTCTTCCTGGGTCTTTCTTCCCAGAAAGGGAGCTGAAGTCCCTCCGGAGAGAGAACTGTAAGAACACACTGCTGTCCGTAGCCATCTTCTTGCTCATTCTGCTCGTCTATGCCTACTGGACCATGTAGCCCTGCTGGTTTCCACCGCAAGCCACAGGAAGCCACCACGCTTTTGGAGACCGGGGCGAGAATGGAAAGTCAGATCCTCTTTCTGGACTCTTACCTGTTGCTTCCCCGAGATGCCAGCCTGCCTGCCCAAGGACACTAGGAAGCCCCTGCCTCATATTCAAGCCTCCCAGCTTCTGGGGTCTGGACGTCTGCGGGGAAATGACTCTTCCCAGGGAGAATGGCGAATAAAGAGTGTTTAGAATAAAAAAAGCTGTTTGCCAAGTAAATGCATCTTCCTGAAGCTGGAGCGGGACTAGGGAGAGGGAGGGCATGTCAGGGAAGGACAAGCCCCAAGAAGTCCCTAGGGGCTGAGAGGGGAGCACCCCACAGAGGGCCAAAGGGCAGCTTCCATGTGCTCCTTCCTGGAGTTCCTTTCCTCAGCCTGCAGCCTCTCAGGCCTAAGAAGCCCCTTCACTTCAGTGGCTGCAGAAAAATTAGGCTATGGGGGCTGTGAAGCCCTGGGGCCCAGAGAGCTAATCCATCTGCAGGGGGAAAAGCTACTGTGAGGCAGAGGTAAGGGTGACAGTAACCAGGAAATCAGAATTGGCTTTGTGGCCAGGGAGGTCACTGGTGGCATGACTGGCCCGGCCACATCCCACCTGCTCTGCTCTCCTCTGCTGCAGCATGGGGACATGGGGCAGAGGAGAGGAGACTGGAGGGAGGCCAGAGCAAAGCAACTAAAATGATGGAGGGGCTCAGGCAGCAAGGAGGCAAGATTAAACCAATTAAGTATATAAAGCAGTGAGGAAAAAAGCTCAGGGGAACAGAGGCCATGACACATTAAGGAGGGACCCTGGGGGAAGGAAGAAAGGAAGGGGACCTCTATAGGAGTTCTCAAGGCTGACCTAGTCCTGGAAGGGCAAGGGAAGACATACTTTGCAGCAGGCCAGGAAGCCTGGGGGGGGGGGGGACCCGCAGTGAACCCACCCTTCTCCCCTCCTGCCATAGTCTAACATGACATTAATTAGTCTGCCGCTTCTGCTATTTTAGTCTCCCAGACAGATCTTGGATTGTGATGTGCCACCAATTGGCCAGCTGTGTGATTTATGTAACTGAGCAAGGCAGGTCCTTCCACCTCAGCCTTGTCAGGAAGAGAATCAAATCCCAACTGCCATTCCATGGTTCCAAGGAGCAACATGAGAGCTTAACCAGAGCAGACTTCCCTATGGGAACCCCGTTTTCAAGGGTATTCGAGCCTCTGGATTTGAAAGCAACTTTTAGACAACCCCTTCTGCATAGCCTCATAGCCCAGACAGTCTTGAACCAAGTCAGCCAGTTCCCACACTACAAAGTGCCAACCATCGGTACAAAATAACACAGGTTTTAAAAATATCTTCCTTTAATGATCTGAGACATTTACACACACCCCTAACCCGGTATTGGGCGGAAATTAGCCACCTTTGTAAGCAGGGCTACTACTACCAAATGCGGGCTAGAGGACAACTATTGGTCCACCCCATGGACACAGTGGAGACACACCCCATACCCCCTTCCCCCCAGCCCTGCAACCCCCTGCCTCTCACCATGGAAACAGGCCCAGCAAAGGGAATCTTTCCTTCTGGCCCTCTGGCCTGGGCCCCAGGGAAGGCAGAGAGGGAACTGTCTTATCAGTTCCAAGCACTCTCACCCTTCTCTCATCAAATGGCTCACAGACCTGCTTCCTTCCCCTCCTCGAGACCTAGGGTCCCTAACCCCTCTGTGTACACAGGAGAGGTAACAGTTGAAGACCCCACGAGAAAACATGGAAGCAAGTTGTGCCTTTTCTTAGGGGAAAAGAGGGGAGGAGAATGATCTCAAGCCTAAGAAATTCCACTCAAACCCTCCAGTATCGTATCTTTGGCAACACACAGAGATCTGGGCCAAGCACTTACACTGGGCATCATGCTGTGACCGGAGAGTAGCCCACAGGGACCCCTATGGCCACCAATCCCCTCACCTTCGATAAAAGGCACTGCTCCAAGACACAGGCTAGGTTCCTGGTTAAGATGCCCGAGATAACATTTGGTGCTGCTTCCTCATCTTTTAGAGTTGTTTGCCCTTCCCAGGGTGGGACTAGAAGTGGGGAATGGGGTAGGAGACAGCTCTAGCAAGAAGGTTCTGGATACTCCAAAGGACATACACATTTTTTAAAAAAAATGAAAACTCTCCAAAGTCAGATTCTAGGGGTTGTCAGGGATAGGGGGTAGCTACAAGGATTGGCATGTCTGCCATCTTTCTTCCTCTGCCCATCACCCTGCCCAAGTAGCACAGCTACATGGGTGAAAAGGAAGGACTCCCAGGAAAGCCAAACAAGAGGCCAGGCTCCGGGAAGAAGAAGGGTGCAAAACCCCAGGAGCTCTGAGGCTTCAGCAATATTTTGTTTGGTGCCCTAAAACCACTGCCTCTGCTCCCAAGCCAGCCAAGAGACTAGGAGTTGACTCTCTAATGATCCAAACAAGGGGAGCAGCTATGTTCTAGGCCACACCTCCTAAAGGGGAGAGGTCCCATCATGTCCTTCTGGAGATGGTAACTGAAATGGTTATACCAGGAGCAAAAGCAGCCCCATCTTCCTTAGCTCCTTCCAAATACTCCCAAAGTGTTCTGGGGGAAGGGAAGACTGTAACCCAGGAGGAGTAGGAGTGAGAGGGTCATACACTGTCCTTGATGTGCAATGATGCTACTCATTCTCCTCTCAGGAGGACGCGGCCCGTCTCATCTGTGGCCTGTTATCTTGCTCCAAAGAGGACCATCAGCCCCTTCCCTCCTTCTTAGGACAGCAGCCAAGGGTCCTTGAGGGGAGGGGAGGGTGGCATGATCTCCTGGGCTGGATCCTCAGACACTATGTGCTCGAATGAAGGAAAGGATGTCCTCTTTGGACAATTTCTCAGGATCCTGGCACTTCTGAGAGTTGTGTACTCGGACACCATCACCCCACTCCCAGAAGAGCCGCCCATAGTAGCAGATGCTGGGGGAATAGAAGAGGAGAGAAAGGAGATCATCAGGCTTAGCTGGGGACAGGACAGAACTAAAGAGAGCGGGGGAAAATTATCTAATCAGAGGGAGAACCAGCTGTACTATCTTGGTGACCTTCAGTCTAGGAGAGAAAAATGGGTGGGACCAACCGAACAGATTTCTCAGGTATGACTCTTCCTTACCCACAGTAACAAAAGGAATTCCCAGTGGGTCCCAGCTTTGGCCTGCCTCACTGTCCATCCTTGCCCTCCATTGGCCTCAAAAGAAAATGTTACTGGTGCCACTCTGCCTACTGGATTGATACTGATATTTCACCCTCATGGCTTTTTTTCTGTCCTATTCTTACAGAATTGTATTGGCCTGCTGATAAGAGCAGGTGTCAGTGGCTAATCACAGGCACATTAGTGCTGCACTGCCTGCTACTTAGTAAAACTATTTAATTCAACAAATGAATCCCAGAGCCTGGTGGGAAAAGACCTGAGAATCCTAAAGCTTGAGGAAGCACTAAGTAGCTCCCCCCTCATAGAGGCAATCCCCATCCCAATGCCCTGCCTCACAGGACTCCTCAGCACCTGGCGGCATCAGGTAGTGGAACCTAAATACATACACTCAGACCTTCTCCCAACATCCTTTCTCTATCCAAGGACACTCAGGCTCCATAAACATTAGTGTCCAAAGTACACATAGGTAGATGTTCTGAGGAGGGAAAGGAGAAGCCCCAAGTCAGGGTCTGGCAGATGGTACAGGGTAGAAGAGAAAGCTACCTCAGCACACACCTGCACCTCCTTTCACAGAGTTCCTGCATAAGTAATGGCATGCACCAACCAGCTGTGTTTCTGGGGAATCACCCACCCAGAAAAGGCAGTGTTGAAAGGTTTAAAAAAAATAGTTGGGAGCTTAAAAAAATAGGAATACAAACTGATAGCTTTCAGGACTGAAGGAAAGAGCTATACCAAGAGAAGGTCCATGTGTATGTTTAGTTACCAGAGTATTGCTGGGAGTGAAGAGACCTGAAGAGGCAATGCGGTTCCTTCCCTCTCCAACCTTCTTACTTATTGTGAGCAAGAACTGGATTTTGGGCCTCTTTTTATCCCCAGTGCTTAGGCATAGGTACACAACAGACATTTGTTAAAGGCTCAATGACCAACTCTCCAACCTTCTTTACTTACTTCTTTAGTCTCCCATATCTGGGGTCAAAGAGAAAGCCAAATTCTTTTTCCCTTCTACCTTCCTAGGGGAAAAAAGGGTCTCTCTACATACATTCTGGAATCTAGAGATGAGGAAAATAACTAATGTGGTACCAGGTCCTCCTTAGCACTTGTGTGAGCCAGGGCAACAAATGTAGTACTAACTTGAATGTGGGGCAGAGTACTTGGCAGAAGGGGAGCTGATGTCCATGTCAGAGACAGGAAATCCAGGAAAACAAAAAGGGGGGTAAGGAAGGTGGAGAGCATTACTTACTGAAAAGGAGCAATGGCATCCAGAGGAAGGACATATGTAGAAAACCCTGTAGTCTTGTTGAAGAAAAACTTCTTCTTATTGGTTTTGCTGAATGCCATGGTCCAAGGATCTAGGCAGAAGGAGGTGAGACTAAACACAGATTTCAAGGTAGGTGGCAGAATCCATTTTATAGATTGCTTGCCAGACCCTGGTCAGGGAATTACAGATTGACCTTTCATAGTTTCATGGGTGGCTAATTTATCTTAATCCTGGTTAAAGTTTGGTTCTCAGAAATGTGAATTTGTGCAATGTCTTCATACTATCCAAGAAATGTAATAGTTTGCCTGTGGTCTATCAATCAAATCTGGGCTACCCCCTTCCAAGACAGAAAAACAGCAGGGTCTTCAGAAAGGTCCTATACTAATTTTTTAAGGACAATCCTTCTCCAGTCCTTCCCACCACTCCTACCCAGTCCAATATTTCAGTGTGCTTTTCAGGATCTTTATTATGGCTTTAGTATATTTTTCATGAGCATTCACTCCAATAAGCAGTATGCTGATAATGAGGGAACATCCCTTCCCTCAGCTCTCATTCGCCTCTTTCTCTTCCAGGGAAGAGCCCAAAGGGTAGTAACGATAAGTATCTTGACTTTGACCATCCCAAAGTAAAACTAAAGTAAACACTAAGACATTCTAGTTAATAATAATCATCAGGGAGCAGCTAGATGGCTCAGTGGATGGAGAGCCAGGTCTAGAGATGGGAGATCCTAGGTTCAAATCTGGCCTCAGACACTTCCTAGCTGTATGACCCTGGACAAGTCACTTGACCCCCATTGCCTAGCCCTTACTGCTCTTCTGCCTTACAACCAATACACAGTAGTGATTCTAAGGCAGAAGGTAAGGGTTTTAAAAAAATCATCACCATCATCACCATCATCATCAGTACTAATAATAAAACAAAACTAATAATAATAGTAATAATGATTATAATAAAAATAGGACCATTTGTATCTTACAGCACTCTAGGATCTTGGGCAGTGATAACATATTACTGAAGCCCAGGAGAAAAAGGGAAACAGCAAGTGGGTTTAAATGGGGTGGGGGGTGGGGGGACAGGAGGGGGAGACATGCCTGCAAATTAGAAGCTAGGTAAAATTGATTTCCTGAAGCTGCCTCCCAACACTTTCCCCCAAGCCCAGGGGAAACAAAGAGGGATGAGGTCCAGCCAAGGAAGAGAAAGGGGTCAAGATGAGGACAGTACCATTAGTACTTTGGCTAATGGCAGTCTGGCTGGCCATTATGACCTCATCAACTTATAGATGACAGAAAGCAAATCAATCTATACCCAGAGTCTGAGAGGCAATAGCTAGGGGAAGATTTTCAAAGGAGTTGGGGGTAGGATGGGAAGAGGAAAGGCAGTTTGGGAAAAAGGAAAGACTACCATTCATGGTTCTGACAATGTAGAGGCCAGTGGGCACAAAGTGTCGATCATCTCGTCCTGTGTAGCTGAGTCGCAGCCCTTGATGTGAGCCCTTGATGACCTTCAGTTCTAACCTGAATTCCCACAGGAAGTAGATATAGATATATGATGAGAAAAGCAATCATTTTATACTGTATTCATAAATCGTGGCAAATACCAAAACTATCTAAGCAATCACAATTTCAATCAGAATTTAGGAATGAACTGTCTGCCATGGAGGAATAAGATCTGTTCTTCCTCCTAAAGCTACGTCTCTGGAGATGAGCCCAACAACAGGAAGTAGTCAATAATTATGATTGTTGTGCTACTACCAATAACATATTTATACTGAGAGAAATCTAAAGTCAAAGCTGGTGAATTTAGGACCAATAAGGCCATGGCTTTAATGTCCAGCCAGGCTGGTCTACTTAATGTGGATGAAAATAATCCCTAATATTTGAACAGAGCTTTAAAGTCCTCACAAATGCTTTCATTTCATTATATCAGTGGATTCTCAGAACAATTTCATGAGTTAGGTAGGGTTTGTTATTATTATCCCCATTTGATGAATGAGGAAACTTAAGTGCAGAGACACGAGATTTGCCTGGGGTCACATAATTGGTCGGTGTCAAAGCCAAAATTGAATCACAGGTCTCATGGTGTAGGAGGGGAAAAAAATGGCCAGGGAGAATGAGAGCCAGGTTCTAGTCCCAGATCTGCAACATATGATGCGTGACTGTGGGTGAATTAGCTTCTTCCCTGAACTCTTTCCTCTTGCACAATGTGACCGTATTGGGCTGGTCAGCCTTCCGATGTTGAGGGATTCCTAGATCCTGTCCCAGTAGGGCATACACAGCACAGAGAATGAATCCTGTGGAGCCAGGCGAGGAGCACATTCTTGCTATGACATGTAACAGTTTTACATATCCAAGCACTGATATTATCTAGGTTTTAAGACATTAATACCAAGAGTGAGCGTGATGTGTGACTAACATAAATGACTGCTAGGGACCCACTGTTCTCCCACCTTGTGTACACCCAGATAATGTTATCGTCAAATAATAACAAAATCACAGCTCAAGGGAAGAAAAGGAGGTTCATATATAACCCATCATGGCTCCACCTCATACACAAATACAGTCAGATATTCGGACATATGTAGACTCACATACAGACCGACCCTAAAGATTGCACAGCACAGCAATTCACACAGATAGTCACAGGGATTGCACCTCTACTGAAAAAACAGAAGCGGGGGCAGCTGGGTAGCTCAGTGGAGTGAGAGTCAGGCCTAGAGACAGGAGGTCCTAGGTTCAAACCCGGCCTCAGCCACTTCCCAGCTGTGTGACCCTGGGCAAGTCACTTGACCCCCATTGCCCACCCTTACCAATCTTCCACCTATGAGACAATACACCAAAAAGTACAAGGGTTAAAAAAAAAAAAAAAAAAACAGAAGCAACTCCAGTCTCTGTTGCCTGCATGCACTAAAGGCTGGGATTTGGGGTGTTTCATCCAGTCTGTTGCTCTTCCTCTCACAGGGAAAATTTTTAATTATGACAATGAGCCCATATTTCTCTCTGGGGTCCACCTGCCCCATTTGCCTGAATTGGCTCTCAGCCATGGGGTTCCTAGCTATGCCCATGGTCCACAGTGGTGTGGGGCACAGACAGATACAACAGTGGCCTTCACCAAGTAGAAACACACTAACTCATTCCTAAATCCCTGCTCCCTTTGCAAGTTTTAGTTCCTGCACTCAGTCCAAGGAGGATATTACAAACTGAAAGAACTGCCAAAGATGTCTAGGATTGATCCCAAGAACCACCTTAGATTTTGTCAAACTCTGAGCTATCCTGGTTTATTGAGATACAAAAAGTACCTCATATGCTTTTCAATTGTTTCTAATTACTCACCTGTCAAAAATTCTCTCCATGTCTTCCAGTCTGTACATCTCCTTTACTCTGTAGGGATGGTGTGAAGGAAAGAAACAAGGGCCACGTGAATTGAATTCCCCAACTTTCATGGGTATTACCCACTGCCCATCTGGCTGAAGAGCAGATAACAGGTCTGACATCTGAATCTCATCCTTCTATATTCGACCCTTTCTCTTTCCCTTTTTTCCTTCTGAAGAGGAAAGTTCCCAGTGATCTCATAGCTCCCTCTATTGGTCCCCCAAGCTGGTCAAGCCTATTCCCTCAAGGACTCTCCCCTATGGAAGTTAGGAAGACAATATCATGATGGTAATTACACAGGAAAGGGGTCAAACAGGAGAGGCCAAACAATCCCACTCAGACATCTGTTCTTAATCTGGTTGGTGCTTATTTAGGAGACAACTTATATCCCTAGCTAGAACAAGGTTGAATTCAAGAGGAAAATCCCTAACTATACAAGCCAGCAGTCTGCCAAATGGATAGTAAAGTATACTCCCAGTCCAATCAGTTTCTCTGATGTGTTCTACCCTACTCCTCCAGGATCCCTGAGAAAGTCTCTGGGACAGCTGTTGGGAAACTTCCCTCAAAATTGGAGTCCTTGACAAGCCACCTGCCTTTTTTTATATCTAAAATACTACAATAAGCAATTCATTCCTTGGTTAAAATTTATGTGCCCAATACCCTTTATAAAATGAAAATATCTCTGGAAAAGATAACACAGAACTGCCATGCCAGGCCACATAACTCTAGCCAGGAATCTTGGAAGACTTCCTTTTAGGAACTAAGTAGATATGGAATTTTATAGCAGGTGCAATTAAGTCAGGATCTAGGCTTGCTCAGCCTAAGGGAGCAGGACTGATTGCATCGGAAAATACAGATCAATTTTTCACCTTTAGTAGTACCCGCACAACAGGGCCTGGTATAAGCAAAGCAGGACATAAGGAAAACTTGCTCTCTCCTCCTTCTATGTTCCACTTATCCTCCCCTCCCTGGAACTACTCTATGTACTTCTTGGCAATAAGCTGCCCATTTCTGAGCCCAGGTATATATGCCCTGTGCTCCAGAACTATTCCTTCCTCTATTTCCCATAAAAACTATCATTCCCTCAGTAGTCTCCTATCTGTCTAAGTTAAAGGGGGGAGGACCCCCTAACATTTTCCATAAAATATCACAAATATTTACAGATAAAAGTATTTACCCTGTCCAAAGGATACTTGGAAACACAAAGTTTTAACCCAAAGGAATGAATCCCTAATGGTAGAATTTTAGGCAATGCAGCAAGCACAGGGCACAGGAGTGGGGGGGAATAACACAGTAACTTACTTGAGAGGCAAAGGGTCATTCCTAGCACTGGCAGTATCTCTAGTAGAGCTCTCTTTAGACATAAGTGGAACACAAGTGTGATTCCACCTGTATTCCACAGGCCACCTATTGCTACGATTTGATGAGTGCTAAAGCACAGTCCCAGGAAGGCTACCTTTGGCTACTAGAAGCACTGGAAGTTGCTCACAAACCTGATGGGGTTCATGTCAGGCCTACTGGATTTGGAAACAGCTTTCACAAACTTCTCGGCAAGCTGAATCCTGCAACAAAAGCAAAAGTCTCTCAGAGGCAGGCAAAAGGCAGGTCTCAGGAAGCAACAATTAGTTTGAAGTCAGAAGATCTAGCCTCAAATTCCAGCTATTTTTTTAACCTTTACCTTCCATCTTAAACTCAACACTGTGTATTAGTTCCAAGGAAGAAGAACAGAGGGCTAAGCAATTGCCTAGGGTCATATAGCTAGGAAGTATCTGAGGCCAAATTTGAACCCAGGACCTCCTATCTCTAAGTCTGGCTCTCTATCCACTAAGCCACCTAGTTAGCTGCCTCCACTCTGTCACTTATTACAGTGACTTCTCTAGGTGTCCTTATTGGTAAAAGGAAAATCGAAGGCAATTTCTAAGGTCTCTTCTAGCTCTAAGTCCTAAGAACCTTCATTGCTACTAGTCACCAGTCCATATGTATTTAGGAATCACTTACCAAGAGCCACCAGCATGGAATCTTAGTTCTGAATCCCCAGGAGTGTTGTAATGTCCTATAACATGGCCAAGCTCAAACACATCTCCTCTAGATCATCTTCAGTCAGCTTATCCCAACTGCCCACCTCCTTAACTGTGGGCCTCAAATCAATTTGTACTCTATTCATCTGCATACCTTCTTGTATTATTCAACTTTTCAGGAGAGTTTTTTAAATCCCTTACCTTTCAGCTTAGAATCATTACTGTGTATCAGTTCCACAGCAGAAAAGCTGTAAGGGCCAGACAAGAGGTTGTGACTTGCCCAGGATCACACAGCAAGGAAGTGCATGAAGGTTTTTAAAAAGCGTTTCCTTACTCCCCTTTTCTTCATCTTTTTTTTTTTTAAACATCACCATCTCCCCCTTCTTACTCATTCTTCCTTCCCTATGATAGAACCCTTGCATGAAAGCAATTTCTCATTCTCCATTAGAAGCTGTCTGAGGAGACCATGTGTTCTTCTGATTTCCACTGTGATCCCTAGCCCAACTCTGCCACAGTACATGTCTGCTCAATTTTTTTAACACAGCAGCTAATAGCCTCTACACCTGTATAATACCTCTTCAGGGGAATACCTTTTCCCTCTAAGAGTCATCTCCTCTCAACCCTGGCACATGCCTCTCCACTGATCTGAGTGGCTGTGGTGGCACCACGTGGAAGAGTTGAGATCTTTGGTGCCTCAGCAGCCTCTAGCCCAGTGGAAAGCTGGAACCACCTGCAGAGCCCTGCCTAATCAGGGTAGAGAGGAGGCCCCCAGAACCACCCAACAGTGGAGACCAGAGGTGAATGGAAGACTGGGAAGAAGGCATTCTGAGGCCACATCCAAGCTTCCACAAAAATCAAGCTAGATCCTGGCTTTCCAAGTCTACCCCCACTAGATCATATCTTCCCAAGGCCGTAGGCCATACCGATGGATGAAGTGCTGCTCCCGGATATCACTGCCATTCAGCACCAATGCATCAAGGATGTGGATTGCACTGATCTTCCGCTGAGCCTTGCCCTTAACAAAACACAGAAGGCCAAAAGGAAAGGATTTCTGTCTTTCTCCTTTGGATTATCCACACTGTTGGGGGGAGTGAGGGGCCAGAATAAAGCAGTGCTACAGAAGCACAAATCACTAAGAACTGACTATAAATTACATCTGTCTTATTCAAAGATGGGCTTACTGAGAGTGACTGTTCTATTTGGCAGATATAACTGAAGGCAGGAATACAACAACCAGGGTCTTTTCTACTCTGCCTGCAAGATGTGTATCGCCAGCAAATGCAAGGGAAAGGGGAAAAGGAGGAACAAGGCCAGGCAAGGCAACAGCAAATGAACTTAAAACCACCTCTGACCTCCCCTTTCAGTTCATGGACAATTTCCACTGAGAGAAGTGTGTCCCGGGGCAGCTCTGTCTTGAGGTCCAGCTTTGTCCAGCGGTCTGACTGGCGGCCGTCCCATGTATAGATCTGGGATTTCTGCAAAGAGGGAGGACTGGGTCAAGAGGATAAAAGGAAAGAGGCAGGGCCTTGTAAGGCTTAATTCGCAGTCAACACTCCAGCTAGTACTGCACCCCAAGTATGTGTGTGTTTTCTTCCTGGTGGCTGATGGTATATGTTGCAATGAGGAGATGGGGAGTGTGGAAGAAAATAAATTTCTTATAGAAGTTTATTTAAATGATAGGGCAGCTCCTCCCTTGACAGTCTCAGAAGCAGAAGAGAAATGCAGATTCTGACTGTTCTTTTGGCAGATGTCCATCCTAGCCCAGCAACAGCAGCAACAGCAGTCTGATTAGTGACCCTGAGGAGAGGAGAGGTTCACATGAAAAGAAAAAGAAGAGAAAGGGAGGGGAAGTGAAGAGGCGCAAAACACAAAGGAGGAAAGGGAATGGAAAAGAAGGATGGAGTATTCAAAAAAGAATGAAAACATAAACAAGTTCTTGAAAAAAGGACACAAAAGGCAAGAAACCCAGATGGTTCTGATAGAAAATACAAGAGAGTGAGGAGGTACAGCAAAAACATTAACCAACTAGGCAAGATGCCAGGCCACAAGACTGTTCTTTACCTCAGCTCATATTGCAAAAGGTACCTGAGGGAGAAAAGTGAAGCTTATACAGCCAAGGAAGGAAACAAAATCAACTTGCCTAATAGGACAGGCCTGGTGACATCAATGTCCACCCAAAAGCCAAATACCTTAGAAAAACTCAAGAGCATAAGAAAGGTTTCCAAAAGCCAGGGCAGTCCCTTCAACAGGGATGAGGACAATCATCAGCAGGGTTCAAAGAAGAAAAGATCAAGTTATCCTACTAGAGCTGAAGCATGACTGCCACAGCAAGTCAAAATACAGCTTATCTGCATTGTGTGTGCCTAGTTTTGTTAGCAATTTTTTCTGATATTTTCCCTTTACTTAATTTTCAATTCCTATGAATTCTTTTTTAATTTTTATAGCAACAATTTGGTTTTCTCTCTTTTTTAAATTAAGACAGTATTTATTTTCTTTCTTTTCTTCCCACCCAAAACTAGCTCCTGGTTTTATTTATTAATTCAGGGATGTTTTTTGCTTTCAGTTTTGTTAATCCCTTCTTTCATTTTCAAAATGTTTAATGTTGGGTTTTTAAAAATATTTTGCTTTTTTAGTGTTTTTTAAATTGCATACCCAATTCATTAATCATTTCTTTCTTTCACTGATAAAAAGTGTTTAGAGAAAACTTTACTCTAAGGACTGCTTTAGTTGCATCTCAAATGTATTTCCATTGTTGTCATTTACTTTGATGAAATTTTCTATTACTTTTTATAATTTGTTCTTTAACCTACCAACTCATTAGGATCAAATTATTTGGTCTCAGGGAACAGCTAGGAAGCTCAGTGAGCAGAGCATCTAGGTTCAAATCTGGCCTGACATTATCTAGCTATGTGTCCCTGGGTAAATCACTTAACCCCACTACCTAGCCCTTACCACTCCTGCCCTGGGACCAATGCATAATATTGATTCGAAGAGGGTAGATGAGAGTTTAAAAAATTATTTGGACTCCAATTAATTTTTGATACCTTCCTCAAAGGTCTTTTTTTTTTTTTTTTTAACCCTTGTACTTCAGTGTATTGTCTCATAGGTGGAAGATTGGTAAGGGTGGGCAATGGGGGTCAAGTGACTTGCCCACGGTCACACAGCTGGGAAGTGTCTGAGGCCGGATTTGAACCTAGGACCTCCCGTCTCTAGGCCTGGCTCTCAATCCACTGAGCTACCCAGCTGCCCCACAAAGGTCTTTTTTTGAAGATAATTTTTATTGCATTATGATCAGTAAAGGATGTGTTTAATTTACCTGCTTTCCTGCATAAGGTTTTTATGCCCTAACTACATGATGAGTTTTTACAAAAGTACCATGCATAACTGAGAAGCATGTATATTCTTTTCTGTTTTCTGTTTCCATTCAATAATAACCAGCCATCTACCATATTTAACTTTTATTAAATTCCATTCAGGTCTTTAACTTCTTTCTTATGCTCTTTTTAGTGATCTATTAAATTAGTATTAAAGCATTATTTTTGCGTTGCTACCCTCTGTTCTCATCCTTGATCAGTCTTTAACTCTCTCCTTTTAAACCTTTTGTCACGTTCTGACATTGCTGTTTACTTTGCTCCATCACCAATCCTATCCTCCCTCTTAAATGATATTCTCTTCTCTTTCTTTCCTTCTGCCTATTTTCCTGCTGAGTTTAATGTATTTCCACATCCAATTATCTGTATATGTTTGAGTATGATCAATCCTCCTTTGTCTAGTTCAGATAAAAGTAATGTTCATGTAATGACAATTTTTCCCCATGCCTTCCTCAATATTTGTTATTCATTTCAAATACCCCTATTATGTGAAATAGTAAGTTCCTTCTTTCTCTTCCTTTCTTCTAGTATATTCCATTTTTTCTTCCCCTTTCTTTCTTCTGTTAAGACCATCAAAACCAAACAAAATCACACCAGGCCCTTCTGTTTGTCTTAGTTAATTCCATGACCCTTAGAGACATTAATGTTCTTGTTTCTTGTTTCTTCTCCCTCTATTAAAACAGAGGCATTTAATTATTGTAAAGACATGGAGAAATCCTAGGTATCAGCACAGCCAAAGTGTAATGGCTTCCAGGGAAAACTGCCTATGTTTCCCCTGCCAGGTAAGAGTGTGTGGTCCTGCAGAGAACAAACATCAAGTGCTACCAGGCAGCAAAACAATGCCCTCTGGAGGCTGTGTGAAGCTGCATTAAACCAGATGCAGAGGCCATCAAACTAGAGTGAAAAGAAACCCAACCCAGGAAACTAAGTATAAACATACCCACCCACTCACCCCTAAGCCAATGAGAAACTTCTGCTCATTCCCCGACACCATGCAGCGGTAGTCCAGAACAGAACGAATCTTATCCAGGGTTTTGGAGTTTAGTGGAGTAGGCTTATAGCTGAAGATATCAATGTCGGTGCCCTATAGCAGGATTGAGAGAAAGGACAGTTAAAATGAAAGAATGAACCACCCTAGGCAAAAGGGCTGGACACTGCTCCCCCTGCACTTTCCACTGACCAAATCATATATTAAATGGGGCATGTTTCAATTTGTCTGGAGTGTTCCTTTAGGGCCTTTTATAAGATGCTGAGAAAGAAAAGAACAAAGAGTCCCCAAGTGCATGCAGATCGATTCACCAGCAGCTATAAGGAAATGTCACTAGAATATAAACGCCACCCCCTCAATAAAACCAAAGGGAAAGATTTTTCCAGCTGTTTGTTGAGAGCAGTTAAGGCCTCTCTCCTCCCTGTTCAATTTAATACACACAAAGCCAATCCTTTTTTAGGGTTTCCATGAGGTCCACTTGTCACACATTCCCATAGAACAAGGGCTACTGCCCCCTCTCAGGGACTCAAACAAAACTCAGGGAAAACACAGGTTGGGAAAAAATGAGGAACAAAGAAATGCTCAGCCCAGTTAACTAAGAGCCTGGGCACTACTGGGAGGAGTTCCTGGTGAACCAAGACTAGACCTTAAATAAGTCTGACCCTAAGTTCTGATTTGTGCCAGCACTTGCAGGGTGGGAGTTGTCTTTGCTCCTCTGCCTCCTCGCTCCAGCTATAGAGCAGAATCTACTTTCCACAGGGATGTTGTAGGAGTCTGAAATGGCGAATCCCACAGGAGTCAAGTAAGCTAGGAAGCAGTAATGATCACTATGCTCAGGAGAATGGTGATAATTAACATGGTTGCATCTTGAGATGAGAGCCGTCAGCCTATGTGACAGCTTCCCTGGGGATGCGGGGGAGGTGCCAGTGCTAACACTTTTACAAGGGAGGTGGGGGGTGATACAATCAAGCCCCTCTGAGTGGGGTGAGGGTGGCAGGAGGAGTCCTACTGGACTATCTCAATGATTTCTCCTACATCTCATCTCCATGAGCCTCACCATTTCCCAAATACTAAATAGCTCACTCACCTTTATCAATTCAAAGAACTTAGACTTTGGATCTGAAGAAGAGAGAGCAACTCTGGCCTGATCTGGAATCTTAAAGATAAACAACAGTTTTAGTTTAGGGAATTACTAGCTGTCCTATCTCCTCTTGTACATATCTGGGTGGCCAGAAACAGCAGAGAAGAGCTGAGGAGAAGATTGCCATGAGGAACCAGAGCAAAGGGATCAGATTCCCATTTCCCCCTGGAGTTAGCATCCCTCAATGTTACCTGTATGCTCTAGTAATCTTTGAGACCAGTGTGGGTACACAGAAAAATCAATAGCAAACTATGCTTCACCTGCCCCCTTGACTAAACCACTGCCAGATTCGGCCACAGGGGAGTACCTTAAGTGAGGGAGCTGAAAGGAGCAGTCTGAAGTATAGTGCCCAAGTGAATGAACAGTGGGTCTAACTAAGGGCAGGCCAGTCTCTTTCAGCCATCAGCCTGGTCCCTGATGGACAGGGAAGCATTAAGGCTGAGAATACTTGCTACTTCCTTTAGGGCAGTCCAGGAAACAGCTTGCTGGACTCTGACCTGGTTGAAAATACTCACCCCCCAGAGTCGAAGGCACCCTTTCCGGATATCTGCCTGGCGTGGTTCACTAAGAGTCCTGTGGGAAAAGCCAGCAAATGATTAACACACCAAGGAAGCTCAGAAACCTACTGTTATGTGTATAACAGGCCCAGGCCTGCACATATGCACATACACACAGTTCCACCTAGCGCCTAGGATGCACATGATACTTCTCTGGGCCTCTCTCTCATGAAATTAAGAGATTACTGTCACTAGGTTGAAAAGGGGAAGGAAGCTATGGACTTCCTTACCTTCCTGTCTTGCTAGAGTTTTCCCAAGTGTCTTCCTTCTATGTCCCATCAGCATAATTCTGTTCTCTCTATTCTAACTAAATCTGTACTGATTCTTTTAACTGGCTGAAATCAGCAGGCTTCAATTAAGTATAGATGACTATAAAACAAGATCCAAACTCACCTCCTCCAGGAAGTCTTTCTATACTAGTTTACTTCACTGATCACTTTTTATATACTCTGCTGCCTTAGTACTCACATATTTCATTTGTGTCATCTCACAGTGGGCAGATTTCATGTCTTATTCATTTCTGTATCTCCCTCAGTGCCTATAACATAGTGCCATGAACCTCAAAAGCAACTGATGTGCACTAAATAAACACTTGTTAGCACACTGCTTTATAATTGTCCTCATGGTATTTCTCGTGTGTTAGTTTTATTCTCTAGGTAGACTATAATTTCACTCTTTGAGGGTAGGGACCACGTCATATATCTTTGATTTCTCTGTCTTAGCACAGTGTTATGCACACTCAAAAAAGTGCTTAAAAGTTGTTGACTTGAATTAAAAGGTGTTGGGGATGAAATATTCCCAGGAATCTTGCTGAACTGCTGCCCCTGATATGCACAACCCGCTTCCATCCAGGAGGGAAAACACTCACGAGTCTTGGACAAAGGCATGAATTTTGGCCAGGGCTTTGATCTGTGAGCTGCAGTGGCTGAAAGAGAGAAAACAACTTGGCTTTAGGAGGGATTTATGAAAACAAAGACAAAAAATTCTGTGGCTTGAGGATCAGAGTTTATAAATATCAACCATCCTATCATCTTCTCATTTGCTTTTGATTGGGCTGATAGTCATTTATTACAATGTGGCTAAAGAATAGGCCATTTTTACTGTAACTACCTTGTTACAGTAACTTGTAACTCCCATTCTAAATGGGAGGTGATATAGCCAAGAGGAGAATGCACCAAATTAGAGAGGAAAAAGCACATTCTAGACTAAGCATGCCCACCTAAGTAGTTGAGTGACTGAAAAAAATACTTAACTTCTATCTTCAAGTCAAGAAAGGATATTAACCTCTGCCTACCTTACCTCCCATGGTATCAATGAAATAATTCATGTAAAAGTGCTTTGAAAAATGTTAAAAGAAACTGTCTCATTTGAAATTTAACAGAGAATAAACTAAGGAAAATCTACAAGTTACACATTGTTTAATATGAGGGGCATGCAGCCTTGTCAGATAAATCAAATTATCTAATTGGCCAGCCTCACAGAGATGAAAGATCATTACTGGTTGCATCAAATGAAGTGGACACAGCCCCCACTTGTCATAAGGACCATCTCTCTCTAAGGAAAACCTTTGTAAATTTACAGGTTCTAACTACATCCTGAAGTCTCTGAAAAGGGCAGACTTACTGGTGACTAGAAATTTAGATAAGACCAAAAGGTCAAGCTGTCCTTTCTCAGGGATGCCCCACAAACTTGTAGGAAATGTTAAAACAATTTTTTATGAAAATATTAAGAACAACGGAGGAAGGTTTGAATTTTATCACACATAAGCATCTCCACTCCAACCTCAGAGAAGAGGCCTTGAGTTTTGTATAGTATAAAATCAAAAATAAAATACAGGATAAAAAAAAAACAATTTCCTCAAAGCATACAAATAGAAGAGATTATTTTTTATTGGATGGGCTGAATGCAACAAGGGGAAGACTGAGAGTAGACTGGGAAAGGAAATCCTCTCCTCTCAACTCATGTCTATGTGAGTCTTCCCAAATATTCCCCAATTACCTTAAACTTCTCTAGGCAACCTAAGAATCTAAGCTTTTATCAAGGACTTTTCAAATACCTCTTGGTATACTTAAGATAAGTTTTCTGATGGGAATAGGGACAGGAAGTGGACCTGTGATTCCATCAGTATAGAGGACTCTTGAGTGAGAAAACTTCCTTTTATCAATGTAGCTTACAGTCTCAGAGCAGGAATTCACATATGTGTGCGTGTGTGCGTGTGCACACATGTGTACACACTCCCCTTCTCAGAATGTTTTTAAATGTATAACATAAAATACATAGTATAACAAAGGAATTAATTATGTTGAAATGCAGTTATCAAAAACTTTTTTCAAAATTCAGAGACCCCTATACAAAGGAAGGTTTAGCTGAAGCTTAAGACAATGGCTAAGTTAAGAATCCTTTTCTTAAAAGAGTTGCCTTGAGCAGCTGACAAGGTAAGTAACTTGCCAGCATACAGACACAGTGTTAGAAGCATGCCTTGACCCCCACATCTGTCCAATTCCTAGGCTAGCTATACCCACTATACCATGTGTGCAGGTTTATCAGATAAATCAAATCTGTTCCATTGTCCACCTGCTTAGGAGGACATTACATAAAGTAGAAGACCTATACCAGTGAAATAGAATTTTTTTTTAAATGGGAAGTGATATAGAATACACATAGCTGTGCATTTGGTCAAGTGGGAAAACTCTGAAGCTAAGACCTTCCAAGGCAGTCTGAGTCTGGACTAAGGCAGCTCAATGATACAGACAAGAGATGCTTCATCTGAAACAAAGCAATGGCCATTCATACCCAGAAGCAAAGAGAAGGACATTTTGTCTGCCTCTTGGGATTTGAAAGAGAAGATGAAGCCTCTGGCATGGTCCATGGAAGCATGTACCACAGATGCTTCCATAAATAGATTTCCTAAAGTTGTGGGCATTAACCACAGTGAGGATGCAGAACCAGCACCAAGGGGCAGCAATGGGGGAAGGATGAGGGTCTAAAACAAAAATTTAGGCAGAATAGGGAGGCAAAGAAATTCAACTACTGAGGGAAAAATTCACAATCTACTGACCAGGCCTCACATGGGGCAGAAAGCTCAGCAGGCTATGAACCCCTCAGCTCCTGGTTATCCCCTCACCTCTCGTTGGATCGGATCATGTAGTCAGTAAATTCAGGGTCTCCCTTGATCACCTCCAGGGGGACCACAAGGTTGACATCCAGGTCACTCTTCCGAAGCTGATTGAGCTTGCAGTTTACCTCAAAGAGGTATTCCCGCACGTCGTCAATCCCAGACTTCAAGCTCTTGCACACCACGTACCTGCCAGGGGATATCCATCCCTCCCAGTGAGCAAGTGCTTCTCTGCCATACACAGCACAGCACCCCTCCTAACCCACAGCTGCACTGATCTTTTCCCAAGGACATCCCAATGTCAATATTAAGACATTCGTTCTCAGATGTTCAGAAGACTCACTCTTCAGCATTCTTCCTCCTCAATCAACAAATTCTTATTGAGTGCCTACAGCATGCAAAGCCCTGTGCTAGGTGCAAGAAAGAACAGTAAATATAAGATACAGCCCCTCAAGAAACACACATTAGTGCTAATTTTTTATAGCACTGTAGGAAAGAACTTTTCTCACAAAACTCCCTGCAAAGTAATATAGATATTATGATGCCCATTCTACAGATTAAAAAAAATGAGGCTCAAAAATTAAATTACATGGCCAAGGTCATATGCCTGATAAATCTTGGTGCCAGGATTTCTCCTATAAGATGCTGCATATCACAGACATCTCAGAGGTGGAAGTACTAAGGAGACTTCCAGTGAGGGAGGTTCCACTGCCCTGGAACAGTCCTTTCCATTTTTGTACAACTTAGTTAGGAAGATTTTTCTTAGATAAAGCTTATATCTTTCTCAGTTTAACTGCTACCAACTACTCCTAATTCTGCTATCTGGGGCCAAGCAGAATCGGCCTAATTCCTCTTCTATATGACAAGCCTGCAAATACTTGAAGACAGCCGATCATGGCCCAAAGGTGTTTCGTGGCCAAATTAGTTTAGGCAATGTTGCTGTAAAGTAAAGATCTCAATGCCCAGTTGGAAAACATTTCACCATCTTTCACTGTCATGTCAAGGAAAAGCACCTAGGGGTACTTTGGGGGCAATATTATTAGAGACATGCCTATGTGGGCAGGGGAGGGAGGCCTCACCTCTCTGAGTTGGCAGGCCGGCTGGTGACAGGCTTAAAAAGAGACACGCGTTCAAAGCAGGTGTACAGCAGGTATATGAGTCCCACGCTGAATGGTGTGAATAAATCAAAGGTTTTACAGATGAAGTGGCCTCCTGGAGCAGAGAGACAGAACCAGTTGTAACCATTAGCCTCTCAAGGGAAGGGGTAGGGAGAAAAGGGATGTCATAGGAAGTCGTTGTAAAATGAGGGCAGGGAAAAACAATCACAGACAATGAAGCACTGCTTGAGAGAATGTGGATGGCTCAGAGTATCAGTTATGAAGGGGGATTCTGAGGGTCCCTCTCACCTTCCTTCCCTGAATTCTGTCATCTAAACAGACAGGCATTTTTGGATTTGTGTCTATGACTGCCATAAAGTGTTCTTTCCACTCCTGTTCATACCCACATTCACACCAACAACCTCTCATTCAGTCCCAACACAAGTGACACTAGGAAAGGCCTGAGGTGATGAGACAACCAAGGAAGGCGAGCATTACCTGTGCGGATAACAGACAGCCCTGTGAGAAACTGGCACAACAAGAGCTGCTTACTGAGGATTTCCTGCAGGTTTTCTTGCTTCTCTACAGAGAAACCCTGAAAGAAAACCACAAAATTAGGGACCACAAACGGACAATGAAAACTTAAAATAATGCCATAGCCTTCTAAGTCTTTGTATTTTTTCAAAGTACTCACATCTCCATCACCTCATTTCATAGACACAAAATATCTATCTCACCTCCTTTACAGGAATGATTATTCCTTCTGAAAGAAGGAAACTGAGACTCCAAGGGTAATTAACTTTGCCCAAACTAGATTTGAGCCCACCCTGCCCCAACTTTGCCAGGGGACCTGGAGGAGTACCCCTTGTTCTGCCATGCTTGCGCCACTTCTGGCTAGGCCAATTATGTAATTCTGTTCTTTCTTCCTTCCTTGGATTCCCATGACAGAAGTGGAGCAAGCATGGCAGAAAAAGGGATACTCCTCCAGGTCCCCTGGCAAAGTTTCATCTGAGATCCAGGGAGCAAGTGTTCTGGGAATGCTTCTCTACATGGGACCACTCAACGGTCCCTGTATAGATGACCTGAAAGAATTCTAAGCATAATTCTGAAAAAGAAGGTGCTAACATAAAAATAAACAATAGCTTCTTTATAATATGGTGCCCCCTTTCCCAAGGATCCATTTCCCATTTTCCTCTAACTGGCTCACTTGCTGGTCTGGGTCCTTGGTCACTAAATAGCTTTAATATTCTTTCCCATCTAATCCCCATCCAAGACCATATGGCAGTTTTGTAAAAACTGATCCCAGGTTTATATATGAAAAAGTCATAAATATCAAAAGACAAAAATTTTATACATAATTTTTGGTTTTTGTATTTGTATAATTGTAATTTGTATAATTGTAAATTTAACAATAAATATAATGTAATCAAAATTACAAAATTAAATGGAGATGAAATAATGAAATTTTAAAGATTTAATACATTTTGTTACATTCTTAAGGTCACTTCCTTCTTCCTGGACTCCACAAAGGGAGCACAGACCTAGCCTCATGAAAACACAGAAGGACTTGGTTTCCTCTATAACCTTGGTAGGAATCATGCTAAGTAAGATTTGAGTCAACTCGTCTGAGCCAATAAGCAAGAGAGACAGAACCAAAAATACGTAATGCCTTCCCAATTTGAAGATGATAATGTAGTAATGGGAACCTAGCAATCCTTTCATACTGCATGCATGGAAAGACAGTCCTTCAGTTTGTGGCTCCTACTGCCATGTGTAATATCAGTCCATATCCAGTCAGATCAAAGCTAGTTTCCTAACTGTTCACTGTTCCTTGGGTGAGTCATATCTGCCAACCCCAGTTGTGCCACATCTTTTAAATGAGGCCATCCTTGACAAGCTGTCCTTACTCTTCTAAGGCTCCTAATTATGCCTACACATCGTACTGAAGATGTTTGGAATACCTGCTGACATTTATCTTAAAATTAGCCCCTTAAAAGGCTTTTCCCTCTTCGAGCTCCCTGTTTATCCTAAAGGTAAAGGAACTGAGACCAGCATTCTTTGGCCCTGGCCCAGTATAAATGATGACTCATCCCAAGCAAAGATTATTTGGAAGGTTGAATTAACAGTGACTGAATTTTACTGCCTAAGAAAACTACATTGGATTTCTATCTCTTCCTTAAAGAGTTGCCCTGGAAACTGGGTCCCTGAGCAATTCACCATAGTCCAACTACTTGTAGATTTCCACTATAGATTGCCTTCCATGCCACTACTATCTTTCTCCACCAGCATTTGGGGTGGGGAGGATTAGACCTCTGCTTTCAACCTCTCAAACAGTTCTGGGACTGGCTAAATCTGGATGGCATATATCCAAAAAGGGCTGTCACAAGAACTGAGGTTGACAAATGATTTATGACTTTTCCTTGTTTGTTTCTGGCTGGTTCATTTTAGTTATATTTATTCCTTAGCCTGCCATGACTCAGAGCCAAATAAAAAGAGAGTTGGATATCCCAAATGGCTCAAAGGGAAACAGTACACATAACCTTCCCCTCATCTGGCCTTCACAAGATCATACACACACAGCACCATAGCACCTACCTCCCCTCCTCACCCCTCCACACTATACTTGAGACCAATGTCCATCCTAAACAAGGGCTTCTATCAAAAGACAACATAATTCAATCTTAACCCCTTACAGGGAATGTAAAACCCAAGAAACATTGTGGTAAGAGGTCAACTTCTCATCAAAAAAGATATCACTTACCCCATCAGCCATCATAAAGTGCACACCCTTGCGATCAGTATTATCCAGAATAAAATTTCGAAAAGCTGTGATGTTCCCTGGTCGGGTGACATCTCCATCTCCATCAATCCCGCCATCACCTAATAAGACACATGTAGTTAGTTCATATTCCAAATGCTTTCCTACGGACTAGTAAACATAGCTCTTTTGGGTAATCCTCCTATGAGAGAGGCATCATTACACTGTCCTCAGTATGAAGCTCAACCTACATAAGGACTAAAGTCAGGAGCCTCATGTGATAAAAGCAATGCATGGGACTGATAGGATTCTTCACAAGAGAGACATTCAAAATGAGTTTTTGTAAAACAGAGGGTACTTCTTACAGTAGCAGGGTATAAATTTATGATCTTACCCTCATTTTCGAATTACAAAGATTCCTAAATCTTTTCCCTAGATTCATGCTGTTTCATTTCCCTCCTTTTATTGTAAGGGGGGGGGGGGGAGAAGGGGGCCAGGGCAGCCTGTGAGTATGGGATGTTGTATACACTATCAGGAACAATTTGTCAGTCGGTCTTACTTAATTTTTTTGTTGTTATAAAGACAGGCTTACTAGGTATGGGGAGGGGTATATTTCAGAAATGACTATGATACAAGAAATAAAGGTATAAGAGAAATCTGAAAGAATGTTTCTTTCTAGACTCATTTGTTGGCTTACTAAGATGTTTTCGCTTCCTTTCTTCCTACTAAACATTAAGTATGAAGATGGTTAGACAGATACGGTGACAAGCCCAGAACAATCAGGAAATATGGGGACAGAAACTGGGCTATCCATCACCCAGATACATTCAACACTCAGAGCTGGTGAAAGGAGTAGGATCTGTATTTGTTAATATCCCTGCCACTGTTCAGCAAAGGATTATATGGTTTTATTACTTTCTGTTACCACAGACAAAGAGTTCTCTCTGAAAGGAGAATGATTAACTGATAAGAATTTGCCATGTTTCATGTTACAACATATTCATATGCAGCTGGCCTGATGGAATCAGACAGAGAAGGAATCAAGCACTTGTTCATTGGTACAGTGAGTTGCTGAGTTCTAATATAATCTCTGGAACTTGCTATGTGAACCTGGGCAAGTCACTTAACTTCTGTCTGCCTTAAGTTTCCTCACCTGTAATTGGGAATAAATAAAAGCACCAATCTCCCAGGGATGTTGGGAGGATAATATTTATGAAGTGCTTTGCAAGCCTTAAAGCATAAATACAAGTATCCCTTCCACATCTCAATTTTCTCAATCACGATTTTGATATATCATGGGTTGGCATAAGAAATTAAATGGAAATTTTTTAAGAGTTTTGCAGAAGCTGTTGACAACATGCAAGGGTTAGCAAACAACACAAAAAAAGTTTAGAAACTATGTAGCCTATGACCAAATACCCCAAATTATACAATAAGGTATTATAAACACCCCATAAAAGAAAAAGAAAAAATTCAGACTTTTCTGATACAAAGGGAGGGCCAAAAAATTTTATGCAGATTTTTCGAGATCACAAGGGTGTCATACCCCTAATCCCCACAATGTAGAAGGGATACCTGTATTATTATTACTATTCTTTATTAATTACTTGGGTCCCAAGGCAGAGCATAACCAAACAAGACTGACCCAATTGCCAAAACAGTGTTTCACTTTTACAACACAGCAATCTTTTCACAATCATCTTTCTTTTAAGAAGATAATTTCCCCTTTCATAATGCATACCATAATAGGGTTCAAAAAGTTCACTGGAAGCTGCATAGAAATCCTCTAGCTTGAAGTCATTGGGCCCTTTCAAGGTCATTCCAAAGCCCTTTGCATGCCATTTCTTTCTCCAAAGCACATATTCAGAGAAGCCACCAGGGCCTGCACAGACATCAGCAAAGTACAGAAGTTCTGGACTCCGATCCTTCAACAGGGGGTGCTAGAAAAGGAAGATGGGAGAAGAGAGAGATCAGAGGAGAGGAGGTCAGGAGAAATTATTTAATAAAGAAAAGAAGGGAAGAGTTGTTTTCTCACTGGATGAACTAGCACAATTAGGTTTCAGGACCACTGCACCAAGCACATGATCTCAAAAGGGTCCAAAAGCTCTCCCCGACCCCCTTTCTTGAATAGGCAAATCATTTTATTCTAGTTATTAGAATATTTTCAGAAAATAATGTTTCTGAATAGCTTAAATAGCCATGACAAAGCAAGTGAGGATGTAAGGGCCAATCATAAAATGCAAAGAAGGACTTTTTCATTTCAGAGACAGAGATGTTTCTCTCCATACTAGTTCTGTCTATTACTACTGCTACTACTATTGTATAGGAGAGAACAGGATATAAAAGCAAAGGATCTGTGGCCTTATCATAGGATTCTACTTCTATGATTATGGAGAATTATGTTTCTAGTAGCTCCCATAGGTGGCATGGGGAACTAACTCATCAGTGCTTAAAGAAGCAGAAGATATAAAGGCCTCCCAAAGAAACAGAATAGTCCCCAGGGCCCTTCAGAGATCATGTGCCTGATACTGTGCTAATGCCAGCCATGTGCAGGAGATGCTTCCTTCCCAGAACAGCTTCTCAAGATTTTTCTATAACTACTAGATCAGATCCCCTAATAAAAATTATAATGCAATCAATTATTCCTAGAAATTGATATTTTTTTCTTTTCAAAGGTCTTTCCCCCCCAACTATGTTATTTCATTGTATCTTCATAAGTACCCCATGAAAAACACAGGGTAAGCCATTATCATTTATTCTTGAAGAAAATGAGGCAAAGAAAGGTCACCCAGACAGTTTACAGGAGATAACTAAAACCCACTTTCTGAATCCTGGCCTAGGAATCTTTCCATTAAAATAGGAATAAGAAACTAAAGCAGTAGTTAACTGGTACTCTTCTCCTCTCTCATTTTTTTTTTTTTTGCAGGCCATCTTCTCTTTTGTACATCTCCTTTATTCCTCTTGCCACTACTCCCTCCATTCATTTGCCCTTCTTTTTCCTTTTCCTTTCTCCCCCCTTTTTAAAAAATCCTTGCCTTCCATCTTAGAATCAATACTTAGTATTGGTTTCAAAGCCAAAGAGTGAGAAGGGCTAGGCAATAGGGGCTAAGTGACTTGCTCAGGGTCATACAGCTAGGAAGTGTCTGAGGCCATATTTGAACGTAGGACCTTCCATCTCTGGGCATGGCTCTCAATCCACTGAGCCACCTACCTTCCCTCACCTTCTCTCCTACTTATGCCCTGACAACTGCTAATAGTACCCAGAAACACTGCTTCATCCCTCAAGGCTAAGCTAAGCCAGACCATGCAGTCTCTGTTGATAATGCTCCTTTAAAATGGGGATAGAAATGTTACTGCTCATCATTAATACTTTATTTTTTTAATAATAATAATCATTTATACTCAGACAACTCCTTATACTTACAAAGAACTTTCTATTCATTACGTCATTTAATCTTCACAATAATCCTGTAAATAGCAGCACCCCCATTTTCTTTTTTTAATTTAACTTTTTTCCCATTTTGTTAATTTTTGTGAGTAATCTTATAAAAACAAAACCCCAAAACATAAACCGAAATAAACAACTGAAAAGTCATATGCTTTCATCTGTATTCTGATTCCAACAATTCTTTCTCAGCAGGTGGATAGCATTCTTTGTCGTAAGTCTTTCAGAATTGTCCTGGATCATTGTATTGCTGAGAGTATCTAAGTCTATCACAGTTGATCATCCCACAACATTGCTATTACTGTGTATAATGTTCTCCTGGTTCTGCTTATTTCATTCTGCATAAGTCCATGAAAATCTTTCCAGCCCTTTCTGAAATCATCCTGCTCAATTGGCCAAAATGACACTAAAGGAAAATAATAAATGTTGGAGAGGATGTGGCAAAATTCAGACACTAATGCACTGCTGGTGGAATTGTAAATTAATCCAGCCATTCTGGAAGGCAATTTGGAACTATGCCCAAAGGGCTTTAAAAGAATGCCTACTCTTTGATCCAGTCATAAGCCTACTAGGCTTGTAACCTCAAAGAGATAATAAGGAAAAATACTTGAACAAAAATATTCATAGCCACATTCTCTGTGGTAACAAAAAAAAAAAAAAAAGGAAAATGAAAGGTCGTCCCTCAATTGGGGAATGGCTGAACAAATTGTGGTATATGATGGTTACTATTATGCTGTAAGGATTGATGATCTGGAGGATTTCTATATGAACTGGGAGAACCTTAATGAAATGAGCAGAACCAAGAGAACATTGTACACAAAAAGTGAAACATTGTGGAACTATCCAATATGATGCACTTTGCTACTAGTAGCAATGCAACAAGCCAGGACACTCCTGAAGCACTTATGTAAGAAAATGCTATCCACATTGAGAGAAGGAACTATGGGAGTAGAAATGCAAAAGTAAAACATATGACATCACTTATCACATGTATATATATATATGGATATGTGATTTGGGGTTTAGGTTTTTAAGAAATAGCTCTCTAACAAAAATGAACAATATGAAAATAGCTCTCAAGTGAAAACATTTGTACAACACAGTGGAATTGCTTGTCGGCTCTGGGAGGGAAAGAAAATAAATCATGTAAACATGGAAAAACATTTAAAAAATAAAATTAAAAATAAATAATAAAATAAATAATGCATGTCCTTTAATCCAACAATACCACTACTAGGTTTGTACCCCAAAGAGATAATAAAAAAGGGTTGTACAAAAATATTCATAGCCACATTCTTTGTGGTGGCAAAAATTGGAAAATTAGGGTATATCCTTCAATTGGGGAATTGCTGAACAAAATGTGGTATATGATGGTGATGGAATACTATTATGATGAACTGCATGATTTCTATATGAACTGGAAAAACCTCCATGAAATGATGCAGAGTGAAATTAACAGAACCAGAAGAACATTGTACACAGAAAGTGAAACATTGTGGAATAATCAAATGTAATCAAATTTGCTACTAGTAGCAATGCAATGATCCAGGAAAATCCCAAGGGACTTATGAGAAAGAATGTTATCCACATCTAAGAGAAAGAACTGTGGGAATAGAAACATAGAAGAAAAACATATGATTTATCATTTATCTGTAAAAGATTTGGGATTTTGGTTTTAAAAGACTGCTCTGTTACAAAAAATGAATATGGAAATAGGTATCAAGTGATAATACATATATAACCCAGTGGAATTACTTGTCAGCTCCAGGAGGAGGGAGGGAAGAGGGAAAAGAAGAGAGAGAAAATGAATCATGTAACCATGGAAAAGTATTTTTTAAATTACTTTTAAAAACAAAAATAAATTTAAAAATGAAATCATTCTGTTCGTCATTCCTTATAGAACAATAGTATGCCATCACCATCATATACCAATTTGTTCAGCTATTTGCCAATTAATGGACATTCCTTCGGTTTCCCAATTCTTTGCCATCACAAAGAGTAGCTATAAATATTTTTGTACAAGTAGGTCTTTTCCCCTATCACTGGTGCTTTAAAAGGAACTATAATCAAAGTACGTATATATCCACATACGGTTTGCAAAGTACACTGATTAAATACACTAATTCATTTGATCTACACAATAACTCAATGACATTATAGCTACAGCTATTACTATTCCCATTTTACAAATAAGGAAACAGAATGAGGATGGTAAAATGACTTTCCAGCATCTCAAAGCTATTCTCTCTGATCTACAAAACAGGAAAAATATTATTACTGTCTTGATGACTAGAAAATCCTGAGATTATTATAAATTTTGAAGACAATGGAAAAGGTTCCTAAGGAGTGTGGTTAAACATGTTAGAGATAGTCCTAACTCTGCTCTGGAGCATGAGCATTCAATCAGTTTGAAGGAAAATGGCTTTGAAAGTATAGTTATAACAAAGGAAAGAGCTGGTAATTTCCAATTTTAGCTTCTTTGGGTATAGAGGAAGAGAGTCCAAGTGATGGGAGACTGGCTTTTCTAAGGTAATGGGAGTACCTCTAGAAAAAATAAGGGGCTTCTGAATGCCAGCAGGGTGTTAACCAAGAACAGTCCACAAATGCCTGGGAAAGTTTCTTTGGAAAATCCCTCCCAACTCCAAGCCTGGAAGTCTAATCTTTATGTCTTTAGGCTACTTATTACAAGTCAACATTGGGCCAATACTTTAGTGAAGCCCTGGATCTAATCTGAATAAGAAATCCTTGGCAATATTCATATAACTACCAATTCAGAAATAATGCCCTGCATGAAAACCTTTATCTTCTAACTACTTCCTTTAAATAACTGGATGGAAGTTGAGGACAGAGGTGACTAGCAGAAAGCCAGCCAACCTTTCTCCTTGTGCCTGGAACAACTCTAGGTATTGGTCAGACTACAAAAGAAAGAAGAGTTTTTGATTCTTTCAAATAATGGAGACGGTTCATGAGTGCACTTTGGCTGGGTGAAAGGAGAATCCTTATTTACCAGGAGTGGTCAAAAAAGGATTTAAAAGGTTTCAGGAACATAATCCTGCCAATATTTTAAATCACTATTATCCTGAGATTTACTGTCTATATTTTGAATCTTTGCTGAAACTTAACTATGGAATTTTGACTTTTGGGGGCGAAATATTATAAATTTTAACTCCAAAATGTCTTGTGTTAGGTATTTTAAAATATTCTTATCATCTTTGGATCTCATAGAGTGAGATGTTCAAAATTAAAGAAATGTAAATGAAAAAAAAATATTTCTGGCAAATTCATATCTAAAATATAGAGTACAGAATTTTCTTCCATGTACCACACATTTTGCTTTCTTTACTTTTTTTTTGGAGGCAAACAGAATCACACATGTAGGAAGTGTCTGGGGCCAGATTTGAACTCAGGAAGATGAGACTTTCTGACTCAAGGCCCATCACTCTGCATCACCTAGTTGCCCCAACAAATGCCTTCCCAATAATTCCTCCTAAGTACTTCCCTTATATTAATGTATAAGTGTTTTAAAAAAGAACAATGAGTTCTAAATATCTTATAATCAGAGAAATGCAAATCAAAACAACTCTGAGGTATCACCTCACACCTAGCATATTGGCTAATATGACAGCAAAGGAAAGGATGGAGAGGATGTGGAAAAATTGGGACATTAACACACTGCTGCTGGTAGAGTTGTGAACTAATCCAACCATTCTGGAAAGCAATTTGGAACTACGCCCAAAGGGCCTTAAAAGACTGACTGCCCTTTGATCTAGCCATACCACTGCTGAGTTTATACCCCAAAGAGATAACAAGGAAAAAGACTTGTACAAAAATATTTATAGTTGCGCTCTTTGTGGTGGCAAAAAATTGAAAAATGAGGGGATGCTCTTTGATTGGGGAATGGCTGAACAAATTGTGGTATCTGTTGGTGATGGAATACTATTGTGCTAACCTGGAGGAATTCCATGTGAACTGGAATCACCTCCAGGAATTGATGCAGAGTGAAAGGAGCAGAACTAGGAGAACCATATACACAGAGACTGATACACTATGGCACAATCAAATGTAATGGACTTCTCTACTACCAGTAATGCAATGATCCAGGACAATTCTGAGGGACTTATCCATATGCAGAGAAAGAACTGTGGGAGCAGAAACACAGAAGAAAAAACAACTGCTTGATCACATGGTTCAATGGGGATATGATTGGGGATGGAGACTCTAAATAATGACCCTTGTGCAAATGTTAATAATATGGAAATATGGAAATATGTCTTGATCAATGATATACATAAAACCCAGTGAAACTGCTTGTTGGCTACAGGAGGGGGGTGGGAGAGAATATGATTTATGTAAATATAGGAAAACATCCTCAATTAATTAATTCACTAATTTGGCTTTGGTGGGTATATAAATAAGTACACAAATAAACAAATAAATGAGTGAGTGAATGGATGAATGAATGAATGAATAAATAAATAAATAAAAGAAGTCTGATAAACAAAACTGTCTTCATAAAAAGGCCATGACTGACAAAGTATATAAGGTATTTCGAAAGTCTTGGTGCAGTTTTAAGCTTAAATCTATAATATGATATAAATCTATAAATAATGGTTGGCATTTTTCTAACAAGAAGAATGCTGCAACATCAGCTCTATGAAATCAGTATTGTCCACATTTTTCTTGTTTGTTTTTTTCTCTTCTGAAGTTTTTTCTAGTACACTGAGTGTTTCAAAAGTGCCCCAAAGGTGACTCAGTAGACAGAGCACTAGGTCTGGAGTCAGGAGGACTTAGGTTCGAATCTGGCCTCAGATACTTCCTGGCTATGTGACTCTAGGCAAGTCACTTAACCCCAACTGCCTAGCCTTCATCTCCTTTCTGTCTTGGAACTGATACTTAGTACTGATTCTAAGAAGGAAGGTAAATTTTGTTTTTTTAAGTGCCCAAAGGCTAAGATTCTTTCGTATAGAATTAAAATTTAAAGCTCTTGGCTCAGCTTTCCCCTTATCTCACCTCTTACCATTCTTCATAATCAGTATTTCTTTGTCCTGATGATTTCTCTTCCAGGTCCTCTCTACCCTCCTAATGAACAGCTAAAATTCCTGGACTTCTTTGTGCCTTTCAGGCCTTGTACTTTATCTTCCTTGTTCTCCACAGTTCAAAACTTTAGAGAAGTATCTTCTAGACCCAGGAAGCCCTGCAGGAACCTTCTGAATCCAACTCCCTCAACCTTTCAAGGGTCCCTAGGCTTGGATTCTGCAAACTTGACCTAGCACAAGTGAAATTCATCCTCCAAGATGGTTGGTTGTGAGAATGCAGCTTGTTGTCCCTGCTGACAGGATCTACTGTGCTCTCCAGAAAAAAAAAAAAAAAAAAAAAAAACAGCCTATTTGGTTTGGCTTTCAAAATTTGGTCCTGAGTGAATAGTGAAGGGAAGAAAACACCTAGCATGCTCTCCTCAAGGAATCAGAGGATCATCCTCTCAAAGGGCAATTTTCTATGGCCATAAGCAACCAACTGAAGCCAAGAACATCTCCTACCCCAAACAACAGACATCTCTTTTCTGTATAACCAACATTTCAATCCTCAGTATGAGTGGTATTGTCCTGGTGACTTCACCATAGCAAAAAGCAATAAGCAGATAACAGGTGCTGGAGGCATTTACATTTAAAAGCCCAGAATGATACTGTGTCTTTCCATAAGCTAGACAAAATTCCTCTGCTATTGGGCTTAGGGAAAATCATTTGGAACTTGGAAAACTAAATCACCATTATTCCAATTAAATTTTCTCAAAGCACCAATTCTAAAAGTCTTTTCCTGCTGGCTGCTACAATTGGAAAGTGGAAAAATGTCTAGTAGTGGTAAATGATTGTAGGATACTTGGGTCCACCAACCAGCACGTATACTTGTGAAGCAAAGTGCAAGCTGAAATATAAGACCTCAGAAAGCAAATCTCTCAAGCATTCCAAAAATCAAGGGGTATTTGAAATGATTAGCTATCAGTAGGCTTCAAAAGCCTTTTTCTTCAAGGAGTAGGATAAATTTTTTAAATTAGCAATTCTGAGTGGGTAATAATCCTTTTAATTCCAAGCTGGACCTGCAAATCCAAAGGAAGCCCACACACACACACACACACACACACACACACACACACACACACACACACCCACCATGTTTACATACATGTTTCATGTGCATATGTATATATGTGTATTTACACACATACGCACATGTATTTATTGCTTTTTGTAGAGTGTGTGTGTGTGTGTGTGTGTGTATGTGTGTATGTGTGTGTGTTTAGGATTTCAAGAAGTTACTTAAGTCTCACTCCCTGCCCCCCATAGGAGAATATCATTATCCCTATTTAATATGTAAGGGAACTGAGGCTCTGAGAAATTAGGTATTTTCCCACAGTCACCTAACTACTAAGTGGCAAGTTGACCATGGGGACAAGAACCAAGATTTTTTGCTTGCCAAGACAGTGTTTCCTTCACTATGACACCATGATGCTCCTGAAAAGCCATTTGGATTTACTGTCCAACACAGTTAAGAGGCCTACCCCTGCATGTTTGGCTATAGCTGCTGCCTCAGTCACTTTCTGGTTGGCTTGGCTTTGGAGACCACAGAAAAGTCCAAAACAGAGTTCATATGATCCTTCAATTGCATCATGCTTCCTGATTTTACTAAGTAGAAAATCTTGCACTTAGATCTGCTTGGTGCTAGAGTCAAAAGTAAAGAAAGACTGGTTCTTACCCCTAAAGAGTCCTTTGGGTTCGTAAACATACGATCAAATACAAAGTCAATGTTGGCCATTTTCATTGCTGCTCTGAAACATAGCAAAAGAGGAAAACTGTAACTTTTAACATTCAAACCACCCAGAAGCTGAATCTCAAATTAAAAAAAAAAAGACAGAAAATGAGGAGAGAGAAAAGTGGCCACAAAACCTGTTTAGGAAGAAGACACCGCGGATCATTTCATAGGGGTTGGACCTGGTCCGAGCTCGACGCATCTCTTCTCCATCCAAGACATCAAATACACTCTATTAATGGAAAACCAAAAATACTAAATTAGCATCACACCAATGTCTCAGCTACAGGAACCCTCAAAGACTTGAGCATCTTGACTGTCTCCTGCTCTGAACCCTCCAGAGGCTTGGGTTAGTGCTATGTAAACAAGTCTCTCTTGCTGTTGCTAATTCCCAGATGTCAAACCCAGCTGTTTCTCTTTCCCAAAGGGAAGAGTGAATATGTTAAGGATCACTGAAACCTAGCTCTTTGGGAGACTGTTAATTAGAAAGGGGGCGGGGGAAATGAGATTGTGATTTCTTGGTAATACTTGGCATCTAGAAAAAAAGAAAAGTTCTACCTTCATCTAAGTCCCATTCTTGAGAAACCAGCCCTCAATGCTGAATCCTTTACCAGCCAAGTCCCAGGGAAGACATTCCTGGCCAAAAAACAAGCTCTGTGGAGGATAAACTAAGCCAAGAGATTCACCCCCTGAACCATCTCTTCCTCATTATTACCCAAACCACATTCCTTCTGTCTTTGACAATGGCTACCAGGTCACTCTGCTGATGTAGGATAAGAAAATTACCAGAAAGAACAAGCAGGTAAAGGACACCATGGCAAAATGGGAAGGGTTCATTAATACCAATCTAGATTTCATCTCAAAAAAAAATGTTTAGCCTAAGAAAAACCTAAGCAATATATATGCAGAAAAGATCTTTAGCCTACCCAGTAAAGAGCTCCAGTAGATTCTAGATTTCCAATTCAACAAGGATTTAAGTATTATTATTATGTACCAGACACTCTACCTTGCACTGCAGGACACTGTGCAGAAGCTCTTCCCCACAAAACTCAGTTTCATCTTCAATTACCATCTTCCTCTGATAGAAAGGTGTAAGAAAAAAGTAAATAATTATCATACCTTAACTAAAATCAGGGTAGGATTGAGTAAGGACAATTGGTTTCTTAAAGAAATTATATTGGGGGAATTATAACCATAGTATATATATATACTTTCATTTTTTTAAAAACCTTTACCTTCTGTCTTAGAATCAATACTGTGTATTGATTCCAAAGTAGAAGAGTAGTAAGGAGTAGGTAATGAGGGTTCAGTGACTTGCCCAGAATCACATAGTCGGGAAGTTTCTGAGGTCACATTTGAACCCAGGACCTTCCATTTCTAAGCCTGGATCTCAATCCACTGAGCCACCTAGCTGCTCTTATACTTTCAATTGTTAAGCCTGTAAAAGGGACACTTTTGAAAGGCAGGCTATGGGCTTGGGATGCTGAAAGTAGAATTATGACTTAGTAACATGAGAAGTACATGGGATATGAAGGAAGCAAAGCAGATTGGGTATAGACTGCAGAGAAAAGGCAGAACTCTGATGAGAGACTCAGACAAAAAGTGAATCTTAGTTTAGTTACAGAAGCTGGACAGAACCTTGAAAATTTGGACTAATGCATTCAAAAACATTCCTGACTCCTCTCTCTGTACCATTTCATTAATGCAGGCCAATTTTATTTACTCCTTATAATATTAAGCCCATGTTAAAACTTAACTGTGGTTTAAGTTTATATGCTGCCTTTCCTGAGCCTCCAGGCAATTGGTAACTACCCCCATTCAATTACTTTGCCTTTATTTTGTATATACTTATTTATATATTGTCTCCCTTAATAGAATGCAAGATGTGAAACAGCATCAACTATTTTCTCATTTGTTGTGTCTTTATATACTCAACATCTAGCACAATAGGTGTAAGTATAGAGTAAGCATCCTGTGGATTAGAGACATTTAATAAAGGTTTGTTGACTGAATTGGGGTGTGGGAGTAAGGGGCAGTAAATGTCAAATGAGAAGACATGGAAGTGTTAGCAACCATATGAGGGTACATAGAGAGGATAGGAATACACCTCCAAAGGTTTTAGGGTTTTCATATCCAAGATTTGTCGCTTTGAGAGACAATTTTAGCTGGTCTAGAAGTTGATCAAGTTCCCTGGAAGACATGGAATTGACAAAGTCCCATTTTCCTCTTTTTTTTTTAAATAAACTCTTATCTTCTGTCTTCAGAAAAACAGTAAGGGCTAGGGAATTGGGGTTAAGTGACTTACATAGGGTCACATAGCTAGGATGTGTCTGAGGGCAGATTTGAACCAGGTCTTCCCAACTCCAGGCCTGCATTCTATCCTCTGTGCCACCTAGCTGTCCTTCCCATAAACCAAATGAGCTAAGAGTCAGGATTCAAGTCACTAACTTGAACTAGGTACTAAGTAGATACTTCATTCCCTGAGGAGAACAGGGAAGGACCCAAAAACCCTTCAGGCTATATAAATAGAAAGATAAATTTGTCAGGACACTGAAATTCCACAGAGATTAAAAATAAACTTGTGAATATTATCAGAGAAAGCAAACAGAAAGAAAGACATCCAAGCTGCCTTTCTCTAGAGCTCAGGAAGGTAAAGAATAGGAAGACACAGGGGTAGAACTCTATGCTAACCATGTTCTATTCATTTATGGTTATGAAAAAGCTTGTGGTACAGCTTGCAAGAACAAGAATGTTTAATATAGGCAAATTAGAACTTGGATAATTGCTCTTTACCTCCTGTAGTTTTATTTAATCAGAAGGTTCTTAAGTTTCTTCAAGTACCTAAAGTGTCTAAGAAGGTGACTAGAAGAACCAGAAGCTGGAAATGGGTTTGCTTCAAGGTCATTTAACTTCCTTGCTTCAATTACTCCTTTGATAAGATGGCTACTTTACATATAATTGAGTGTAGAATAAAGTATGTGCAGCAGTCAGCTCATTTATTTAACTTTTAGTTTCAATATATTTGAAAGATACTCATATTTTTAAAAGATATATAGTCCTAAATTATGATATTTGACATTTTTCTTTATATGCAATATGTTAAATATTTAACACACCTTAACATACAGTTATCCCAAAATGCTTTCTCATCTCAATGTATTATTAAATAAGAAGTAGATAAAGTGATATTGTTACTTCTAGAAGATTCTTCATGAACATTATTTTTATGTAATATAAAAATAAATTTCTAACTTCATTTCCTTAAAAGTATGCTTTCTAGATATAATGCATCCTCTAAAGAGCAATAAGAGCATACACACAGGATTTTATAAGAGAAGAGAGTAAGTAAGCCAAATAAACAAGCCCATGTCAAGTACTGGCAGCTATGTGGCACAACTGAGTTCAAATCTGGCCTCAGATACTTAGTAGTGGTATGACCCTAGGCAAGTCACTTAATCTTGTTGGCCTCAGTTTCCTCATCTATAAAATGAACTAAAGAAGAAAATGGCAAACTACTCTAACAAGAAAACCACAAATGGGGTGACAAGTCAGAAATGACTAAAAAATGACTGAACATAACATGTCAATGATTTTTTTAAGTTTTTAAAAAGTTCTTCAGATATAGGAAAATTAAGGACCCCGCTTGCCTTCCAGGAATTTACAATCTCCTTAAGAATTAAAGCAGGAATGATCCAAAACATTTCTGAGGGACTTATGAGAAAGAACGCTATCCACATCCAGAGAAAGAACTGTGGGAGGAGAAACAGAAAAAAAACAACTGCTTGATCACATGGGTCAATGGGAATATGATTGAGGATGCAGACTCTAAACAATGCAAATAGTGCAAATATCAATAACTTAGAAATAGGTCTTGATCAGTGACACATGTAAAATCCAGAGGGATTGCACATTAGCTATGGGAGGGAGATGGGAGGAAGAGAGGGAAAGAATATGAATCATGTAACCATGGAAAATTTTCATAATTAATCAATAAAATAAAATAAATTTTAAAAAAAGAATTAAAGCAGGAAAGAACACGGAACAAAACATTTCAGGCTGTGCATTTGAATCTTGGTGTTACTTATTCTTTTTGACCTTGGGCAATTTGATTCAACAAATATTCATTAATTACAACTCAAGGAGTAAGATAAAAGAAAAGTTCTTCCTCCCCCTCCCCCTTTCACCCCATTTCTCTCTCCCCTCCCCCCCATTATAAAGATGGGTAATGTAGGGAGGACAGAAGAGGTCAAGGAAGAGAACAGATCAAGTATGCTAGGAAACTTTAAGAAAGGAAAGAACACTGATGTTGGGGGGTAGCCCACCAAGCTTCTTAGGAGAGGTGGTATCTGACCTACATTGAATACGAATTCTCAAAGGTAAAGGTGATGCATTCAAGATACCATAAACAGCTTGTCAGTCACTCAATAAGCATATATTAAGTGCCTACTATATGCCAAGCAATGTATGAAACTCAGACAATCAGAAGAGAAGTATGAAGTCTCTTAAATCCTTTGAACCTTAGCTCATCAGTAAAAATGAGAGGGTTGGATCATGTGGTCTTTAAGGTCCCTTCCAAGGATAACTCCTAAAATAGGTCAGAAAGAAAAGGAAATCCTGATGAGATTCCATTTTATAATACAAGAGAGCTCAGGAGACTATAAAAAGGCCCAAATGCCAGTATCTTAAAGGATCCACCCAGGATTATCTTAAGAAGGTATTTTGTTGCTTTATTCTTAAAATTCTTCATTGGGGGTTGGGGGTAAGAGGCAGCTAAGGTAGCTCATTGGATAGAGCACCTGGCTAGAGTCCAGAGGAACTGGGTTCAAATCTGATCTCAGATATTTCCTAATTATGTGACTCTGAGGCAAGTCATTTAACCCTGTTTGTCTAGCCCTTACCCTTCTCTCTTCAAGTTGTTACTAAGACAGAATAGAAGGGTTAAAGAAAAATTTTTCATAGGGAGACTCTCTATAACCTCCCTAGCTAGTCCTTCATTCTCTCTCATGCTGCCTGAGGGAAAGGACTGTAACTTTTTAATTTCAATTATCTGGCAGAAAAGATACTCTTCATAATCTAAAACATACATCAGTGAGAAATTCCATCAGATGATGGCTGAGAAAAGCAACACTAAGAGAGAAATTAGGCATTTTGTGCTGACCAATAAGTTAAGTGCTACAAGGAAAACCATGCCAAATCTCCCAGGTATATATTATTAAAACTTAACCTTCTGAGGAAACTTGGCTCCTACCAGTATAGTCAAACAACTTGCTTTCACAAATTTGTCTAAACTGCATTGCTGGATCAAATACAATTGAGATAAGAGAAAATTCAGAAGATTAGTGTCAAAAATGAAGGATGTTCTTTGCATACAACCTTACCTTTCCTACAGTCATCCACTCACGCATCTCCTGGGTATTAGGAATTTCAGTGGTGCATTCTGGAAACCATGACACCTGTTCACTGATACTTGGCTACAAAGAGAGCAAAAATAAATGGGTAAGACTAGTTACTCTTGCAAAGGAAACCTTGCTGGAAACCGTTCAGATTCTGAAGTACTCTCAATCAAATCAAGAGAAAAAGACTCAAGCAAGAGAAAAGGGAAGAAAGAAGTGTAGAAATCTGGCCTCAGACACTTCCTAGCTGTGTGACCCTGGGCAAGTCACTTAACCCCTACTGCAGAGACCTTACTGCTCTTCTGCCTTGAAACTAATATAGAGTATTGATTCTAAGATGGAAGGTAAGGATTTTTTTTAAAAAAGGAAAGAAATATAGAATAGAGTAATAGGATATACATTATAGGATTTTAGAGTGGGTGGCAACTTTTGAGTGCTTTTCAATTCGACTCTCTCATTTTACAGATAAAGAAATGGAAACCAAGAAAAAGGAAGTATCTTGCCCAAGAGAATATAAATGGTATCAGGATTCACACCCAGGTCTTCTAACTTTCAATTTTACCATGCTATTAAGAAGTAAAGAATGAATGAGCATAGATCTAGGCTGGAAACTCGTATGATGTTTAAGTTCCAGCCTTTGTTCTTCAAAGGCTCTAGCTTCAAGCTAACCTCTAGACCTGTAATGGTGAACCTTTGGCAGGCAGAGACCTCTCTGTGACCATGCACACTGTCACCTGCCATAATTAGTTACTAGAAAGACAGAGGGATTCAGATGGAGCTGTTCCCTTCCCCGCTCTCCACCATGCCTCCCTGCCCTTCTGTCCCATTGGAAGTGCTTACTCCCTTGCCCTGAGTGGAGTGCCTGGGGCACTACCCTCACTTACTCCCTCCCCGTCTGGGGTAAGTGGTGGGAGTAGGGGGCACTAGGTCTCTAGGGGGACAGGGCACGGCATGCTGTGTCTAAAAGGTTCACCATTACTACTCTAAGGCCTTGGAATTGCCTTCTAAACCTCAAGATTTCCCCCACCAAAAATCAAGAAAGATCACAGATCATAGCTCTCTCTTTTGGCTTTTTTCTAAAGTATTATACACAATAATAATGATCTGCAACCAACTAAATAAAGTGCTACTTTCAGTAATTCTGGCCCATCACAGTTAAAAATCAGTACCTTGTCAAGTTTAACTCTATAAGGCTGATAATCAAATCTAACTCTGTTCTCCTTAATAAAGAGATGACAAACTCCAATTATGAGCACAGGCTGTCAGGCATGTCTAGCCCTGGGTCATACATTGCTAAAAAATTAGTTATACCCATATCCTCCTATGTGGACTAGTTTAGTTATCTGCTTTTTCTATTTTTTTTAAAAATCTTTCTTATAAAAGATGGCTCCCTGAAGAAGAGTTAGAGTTATAGTTGGAAATTTATGTAATATAAAAACAAAAGATACTAATAAAGATATTTTCTAATTAAAAAGTAATATCGTGTTTTACAAAAGTTCTAAAATGATAATAAAAGGCAGATCTAATTGCCTGAAGTCTGGCTGCAGGGTGGTAGATACCCTAAGCACATCTCCCCTCAAATGGAATCATTGAAAGCTACCAGGCACAGCTGACAGGATTCCAGGCATCCACTCCAGATTCCCCAGTATGACTTTATTTTTTTAATTTTAATTTTTTAACCCTTACCTTTTGTCTTAGAATTGATACGAAGCATTGGTTCAAAGGCAGAAGAGTGATATGGGCTAGGAAACTAGAGTTAAGTGATTTGCCCAGGATCACACAGCTGGAAAATGTATGAGGCCAGATTTTAACCCAGGCCTCTCATCTCCAAGGCCTGATACTCTACCCAAGGAGCCACTTAACTGCCCTGTTCAATATGACTTTAGATAAAAACAACCACATACTGCTGCCTCTGATTCTATGGGATAACATGGTAAAGAGCAAGTTAGTTTTGGACAATTTTTCTAAAGAGAAAAAGCAACTTAAACTATCTCAACTTGAGAGTTTAGAATGGCCACAACCAAATGTTCCATTCTCTCCAATCATTAAGAACACAATTACAGGAGGCTTGCTTTAGCAGATTTGAGATTAAATAGTCAGTTCTAATTCTGTTTTACTGAGAATATCCAGATTCTTTGTATATTTCCATACAAATGAGGCCAAGGAAAGTATTCTGCACTTCTGAAGAAAAAGGCTACATGTAACAACCAATTACAAATATTTACCCAAACCCTCACTGTCACATGCTGGTCTTTTCCCTAGCAGCCACAAGGCAACTCAGCAGGACCACCACCAGAATTCATTAGCTCTTGGCTTTTCAGTGTCTTACAATAAAACCTTATTAGGCTTTTATAATCTTCTCTGCTCGCTGGATCTCCTCCTGCACAGGAGCGTCAGGCACAAACACAAAATACCAACTAACATCCTACGTCCAATAAAAGAGGTGCATTTTTTGATATCTTCACAGCTAAAACAGAATGGAGCCCAAATTGTGACAAAAAGAATAAACACACTGTAATTACCACATGGGACTAATTAATAAACAAATGGCAATTTGGAATCAAGATATAAAATAGTCAAAGTTAAAAAGACTTCTCAGAGGTCATCTAGACCACCTAGGAATCAAAATAGTATCTTTTCTATAATACCTCTAATTTGAGATCATTCAGACTCTGCTTGAATACTTTCAATGACAGGAAGCTCATTATCTCATAGGCTGGCTCATTCCATTTTCCCAAAGCTTGAATTGTTAGCTTTTCTTACACTGAATAAAAAGTAACTTCTTGCAACCTCTACCAACAATGGTTCTAGTGTTTTCTCTTCCAAGCAACAGAGAATAAGTCTATTTCCCTTTCTACATAAAAGGCCTTAAAATATTTTAAGACAACTTTCATGCATCCCTTTAGATTTCTTCAAACTAAATATTCCTGACTCAACAATTCTTTAGATGAAACGGTTTCCAGAATCTTCACACCACTTAAATCCCCTTGTTCTAGATACTTACCAACATGCTAACATCCCAACTAAGATGTGATGCCCAAAACTAGACAAAATTTGATTTTAGTTACCTCTGGCTCATCTCTCCAGTCCACGTTGAGTTCCTGGTCAAAACCCTTTAGTGTCAGCCCTAAGCCTCTTCGGCCTTTTTGATTAGAGGCCTCCACAATGTCTTTCCGACCCTGGCTGTGTTTGCCCAGGCCTTCACCTTCCCGGAAGCCCATTTTTGCCTGAAAAAGAGAGAAATGATGGAGCATCATTAGTGATAATTAGTGATGGTGACTGTGTTCAGTTCAGTGAAGCCAGGCCAAATGGTAGTTGAATAAATGAGAGAAAACCACAAAGCTGTAATTAAAGCACCAGGAACATTTAATGAATCTCACTGGAGGTTCATAGGACTGCCCTTCTAGCTAATTCCCCTGATTAAGTGAAAAGTAGATCCAGAGCGTAGAGGTGATAACAGGAATATAATTTAAAAGTAAAGTGCTTCAAGGGGGTAACCTCTACATCACTCTGGTTCAGAAGAACAACCCTATGAGGCAAGGGCAGAGATGCTTAATCATATAATTAACTTGAATCTTTCATCATGTAAAACTGAGGTCAGAAAAGCACAATAGGATACTGGTATGGTGAAACTGTAATAAGGGCACAATTGCTCACAAAGATTACACCAAATCCTGGAGGTATTAGTCAGTTATACCACCCTGAGGAAATGGGTACCATCTCCCAAATGGTGCAGGCCACTACCTAATAAGACACAAGGAAGATCCCCAGAAGCTATAATTTCTACCGGGGACGAATTTACTAGAGAGGCCCCCAACTAAGAGATATAACATCATCAACACATATGGAAGAATTAATATGACTTCAATGGCTTGATCAAATTTTCAGTATAGCCACAAATTCATCCTCTATGTTAAAGGAGGGGTTACCTTTTCCCCATGTTACCCAGAACCACAAATCCCAAAATTCCTATTTTCCCACCTCCAGTGTTTATGATCTTAAATCTTTATGCTGCCTATAACTTCAGAAGCAGTTATTCCTATTATTGTCCCAATACAACAGAGACATGAAAAATAAGATTTTTTTTTTAAAGTAACCAGCTACTCTACATATGGTTTTAACTGGTGGATGAGTTTCCCTCCCCAGTGCAGAGTCAAAATGGTTGAAATTTGCAGAAAATCAGATTTCCCGCTTAACATCCTTCTTGCCATAACATCAATTTTGTACAGATGATGAAAGGAAGAGAATTCTTCCAAGAAGAAGAAAGTCTTTCCTCTGGAAAAGAACCTAGCCAACTCTGATTGGGAAGGAGAAAGAAAAAGATAGCTCTACTTTCCATTCATTATTGACTCCAGAAGTTGCTAAAAATCTCTGGAAAAGCAGACATCTTATTAAGTCTGACATTAATGAGGATGTCTGACTACAATTTCTATTCATTTATAAATATATACTTGAGAATGCACTGTAATAACAACAGGATACCTTTGTTTTGAGTGTGTGCATCTGAATAGAGCACCTAATATAACCAAAATGCAAAGTCTAATAATGAGATCAGAAGAGAATCTTCCTCTGTCCAAACCAAGAGAAATTAGTTTGCTTCAGTTGTCCCTAGCACTCATTTCTAACATGTACTATCTTAGAATGTCTCAATTAGTTTAGAAAAGTAGTCATATCCTTCCCAGAATCTCTATCAAGAAAGTAAATAGAAAAATTTTCTCTCTATCCCCAATGTAGATTTCCCTTCTCTCACACAATGGCAAACCTTCTAAAACAAAGGCTCTCACATACCATCATCTTCTGGGAAACACTGTTGTACATGGAATAGCGGGAGGAGGTGCCCTCCACAAGAGAGTCAGCTTTAAAGTCATTGCTAAAAGAGCTAGACACAGGTCTTTTCTCCTCATTCTCACTGTCAGATCCACTGAGGCTTGTGGAAGATTCTGAAAAAAGGGAGGAAAAAAGATATTTAGGCAAGTTATGACAGGTCAAGATTTCATTCTTTTGTTGAACAATTAAAAATTTTTTTTTCAGTTACATGTAGAAACAATTTTTGACAATTGTTTTCTCATATTTTAGAATTCAGATTTTCTCCTCCTGCCCTTCCCCCAACCCCCAGATGGTAGAGTCTGATATAGGTTATACCAGTATTTTCATGCAACATATATTTCCATGTTTCTCATGTTAAAAGAAAAGAGACATATCACACATACAATAAAAAAACTCATGAAGGAAACAAAGTAGAAGATAGCATGCTTTGATCTGTAATCAAATCTCAATAGTTCCTTCTTTGGCTGTTTTTCACCATGGGTCTCTTGTGGATATCTTGAGAAATTGCTTTGCAGATAACTGGTAAACAAATATTTAAGAACTACTGACACAGCATAGAGACCGGGAAGGGACCATAAGAATTCATTTGGTCTAGTCCCCTGTCTGAGGAAGAGAAGACTAAAAAAGCTAACTATTGGTCAAACAGATATTAAGTAACAAAAGAGTAATGGAAAGAGAGAGAAGAAAGACTAGAACCCAGATCATCTATTCCTCCTGCATTCTCTTCTCTTAATATACCAAGATGTTTATTATTTCTTTTGGGGGAGGGTTTAAACCCCAGTTACTGGAGCTTTAAGGATTCACTATTTGACAAAAGCTTCTGAGAAAAGTAGATAGCAATCCAAAAAGATACGTGACTTAAAAGACATAAAAATTAATATCATAAGCAAATTAGAGATAAAAGGAAATTACCTTTCAGTGCTAAGGGTATTCAGTGCTATGTGAGAGAAGAATATATGACCAAACAAAAGATAGAAAGGAGCACAGAAGATAAAATAGACAATTTAAAATAAAATGTAAAGGGCTTTATACAAATATAGCCCAGTTAATATTAGAAAGGGATGTTAACAAGGGAAAAAAAATCTTTGCAGTGACATTCTCTGATAAAGGTTTCATTTCCAAGATATATAAGGAAATGATTCAAATTTATGAGACCAAGAATCATTTCCCAATTGATAAATGGTCAAAGACTGTGCATGAGAAGTTCTCAAGAAAGTCAAGCCATCTAGAGCTACAGAAATGGAGAAATGAAAAAACTGCTCCAACACTAATAATTAGAGCAGTGACAATTAAAGAAACTCTATGGTTCTACTTCACATTCATCAGATAGGCAAAGCTGGCAAAGGGCTTCAAGAAAATAGGTACAATGATATACAGCAGGTGGTATTGTGAAACTGGTCCAACTATTCTGGAAAGCAATTTGAAACAATACCTAAAAGTCACTAAACTGTACCTATTCTTTGACAGCACTACTAGACCTATATCCCAAAGATAGCAAATTAAGAGGAAAAGGTCCTACATTTATAGCAAGTTTTACTGTAGTGACAAAGAACTAGAAACTAAGAGAATGACTTGACTGGTGAACAGCTGAACAAATTATAATAGATGAACACAATGAAATTTCACTGTGCCATAAGAAATGATAAAAGAGAAAAACTGGGAAGATTGGTATGAAATAATACAGGCAAGGAGCAGAATAATTCATAACACCACTTTTTTAAATGAATACTTTTGAAAGACTTAAGAAATCTAGTCAATGCAATGATCAACCATGATTCCAGAGGACCAATGATATAAAATGCTAACCTCTTTCTGACATATAAGTGATGAACTAAATACACAGAATAAGACATAAAGTTTTGAACATGGCCAACATAGGAATCTGTTTTGTTTAACTATGCATATTTGTTATAAGGATTTTGCTTTCCCTTGGTGGTGGGGGTAGAGGAGGTAGGAGGGAAAGAAAATAAATGTTTAATAAATGAAGAAGAAAAAAAAAGAGCTAAATGGGCTATATATATATATATATATATATATATATATATACACAAGTCATGGTACCCCAGTGAGGAGGGTTAAAACACAGAAATATCTCATATTTCTCACTCCTTGCATTTCCCACCAGGTCTACCATTCACAGCAGGAAAGGACAAATGCGAGACTTTTGAACTTGTTGCCTCCCCTTAGTGCCTAACAGAATGATGCCAAGGAAAAGCATCCTTCTGCCAGGAAAGGGTTTGCTTACTTCCTGGAGATTAGGTACACACAGGCTATAATTGCTTCTCTCCAGGATCCTCCCTTACTCACTGTTGCAGCGCTCTTCTCATCACTCTTAAGACAATGTGTATGTGCACTGTACTAGTTCTCCTAACCCTAAACCCAATAAAGTAATTAAAACAGAAAACACTACAATTTTAAAAGTAATGGTTTTTCACATATCAAGTATGCTTAAGAAAAAATAGGTTTAATTAGAGTATGTTAAAGACTGGGATCCTTAAAGGGACTTCTACAAATTACCAGGGGTTTTAGAGAATGATAGTACTATTTATAATGTTCAATTTCACTTTGAAACACAATGCTTTCCTTTTCCATAATGGCCTATAACTGGAAAGGCATGGAACAAGCATTACTCTTACAACTTATAAGCCATAATTAAGGATTTTTGTTGACCTATAAATGAAAGAAAAATAAAAGGGGTTGTGGGAGGTAAAGATATATTTTCCTAAGGTACAGGAAAGAGGAAAAAAGGAATAAGAGAGGATATGTGTAAGTTATGAAAAAAGAAATTGGTGGACTTATTTGAATAGGTACATCCATTCTGGAAAGCAATTAAATTTAATTTAAAATTATACACAAAGTTACTAAATGTTGAGATCTATTTATCATCTCTGATAAGGGTGGCTTAGTTGATAAGAAAGTAATGGGAGACAATCTTGACTGTTAACTCCTAGCTGTTTCTCCAAAGTGCCACTGAGTCACAAGTTTATTATATATGAAAATTCAAACTCTCTTTCACTCAAAAGCACAGAGTTTTACAGCTTTGCAGACATTGCAATTAGTTTAGACGACAAACAGAAACCTCAGAAACTTCAAGGTGAAGATAAGAGTACAAGGTTGAATTGTAGCTGCCTCATCATCAGTTAAGTCTGGGAATATTTTGCTGGGTTGGGAAGTCCCTGAATTTTTCGGCCTTGACTGTCTAAAACCACTTTTTGAGACCCAGCAACTGCATTCCTGATCAAAGGAGAGAATGTTAACCTCTTGACTGCTGGTTTGCTAAGAGCTTAAAGCTTTCTAATAAGAAAAGGTGTGGATCATAAAAGGGGTCAAAAGAGGAATCTCAGATTTTTATCTATTTGAGACTGTTTCTCTTATTGGCCTCCCACAACTAAACAGTGCATGGCCTTTGACTCAGCTAAACCTATATCCAAGAGATTAGAAAGGGGACAAAGTCCTACATGTACAAAAATACTAGTAGCTCTTTCTTTTATTAACCCTTACTTTCTCTTTTAGAATCAATTCTAAGACAGAAGAGTGGTAAGGGCTAGGCAATTAGGATTGAGTGTTCTGCCCAAGGTCACACACCTAGGAAGTATCTGAAGCCAAATCTGAACCCAGGTCCTCCAGAATCCAGCACTACCTGGTGCTTTATCTACTGGGTTAACTAACTTGCCCTAGAGTAACTCTATATGTAGAGGCAAAATACTGGAAAATTAAAAAAATGTTCCTCCACTTGGGAATGGTTGAACAAAATATGGCACAGAAACTGATGGAATACTATTGTGCTACAAGAAATAAGGAAATAAATGATTTCAAAACAACATAGAAATTCCAAGTGAACTGGAAAGACCTCCAGGAACTGATGCAGAGTGAAAGGAGCAGAGCCAGAAGAACACTGTACAAAGAGACTGATATACTATGGTAAAATTCGAATGCAATGGACTTCTGTACCAGCAGAAAGCAATGACACAGGACAGCTCTGAGGGATTTATGGTAAAGAACGCTACCCACATTCAGAGGAAGGACTACAGGAGAGGAAACATATAAGAAAAACAAATGCTTGAACGCATGGACTGAGGAGGACATGATTGGGGATGTGGACTCGAAACTACCACACCAATGCAACTAACAACAATTTGGAAATAGGTCTTGAACAATGGACACATGATAAAACCAGTGGAAATGTGCGTCGGCCACGGGTGAGGGGAGTGCGGGGGGTGAAGGGGAAGTAGGAGCATGAATCATGTAACCATGTTAAAAATGAATATTAATAAATGATTAAAAATTTAAAAAAAACATAGAAAGACTTGCATAAATGGAAATAGAGTGAAGTGAGCAAAACCAGAAGAAAAATTTATACTGAAACATTAATACTACAAACACAAACATTTTTGAAGACTTTTGTAAACTAATGAAGAATGAAATGATGAGAACAAAGAATAATGTACACAAAGGAAACTATAAGTAAATTAGATGAACATAGAATAGTATGCCTGTCAGATCTAAGGGAAAGGAAAGAATTTAAGACCAAGCAAGAGATAGAGAATATTACAAAATGTAAAATGAATAATTTTGACAACATTAAATTAAAAAGGGTTTGTACAAACAAAACCAATATAATCAAAATTAGAAGGAAAGCAACAAATTGGGGGGAAATCTTTATAACAAAAACCTCTGACAAAGGTCTAATTTCTCAAATCTGCAAGGAGCTAAATCAATTGTACAAAAAATCAAGCCATTCCCTAACTGATAAATGGACAAGGGACATGAATAGGCAGTTTTCAGATAAAGAAATCAAAACTATTAATAAGCACATGAAAAAGGCTTCTAAATCTCCCCTGATTAGAGAAATGCAAATCAATACAACTCTGAGGTAACACCTCACACCTAGCAGATTGGCCAATATGATGGCAAAGGAAAGTAATAAATGTTGGAGGGGATGTGGCAAAATTGGGGCACTAATGCTTTGCTGGTGGAGTTGTGAATTGATCCAACTATTCTGTAAGGCAATTTGGAACTATGCCCAAAGGGCTTTAAAAGACTACCTTCTCTTTGATCTAGCTATACCACTGCTAGGTTTATACCCCAAAGAGATAATAGGGAGAAATACTTGTACAAAAATATTTAAAGCTGCACTTTGTGGTAGCAAAAAAAATTGGAAAATGAGGGGATGCTCTTTGATTGGGGAATGGCTGAACAAATTGTGGTATTTGATAGTGATGGAATACTATTGTGCTGAAAGGAACAATGAACTGGAACAATTCCATGTGAACTGGAACAACCTCCAGAAACTGATGCAGACTGAAAGGAGCAGAACCAGGAGAACATTGTACATTATGGCACAATCAGACATAATGGACTTCCCTACTAGCAGCAATGCAATGATTCAGGACAATTCTAAGGGACTTATGAGAAAGAACACTATCTACATCCAGGTAAATAATTGTGGGAGTTGAAATGCAGAAGAAAAATACATGACTGATCACTGATTCAATGGGGATATGATCAGGGATATTGACTTTAAATGACCACTCTATTGCAAATAGTAATCATATGGAAATAGGTTTTGAACAATGCTACATGTAAAAGCCAGTGGAATTGCTCTATGGCTCCAGGAGGAGGGAGAGGAGGAAAAGAACATGAATCATGTAACCATGGAAAAATATTCTAAACCAATTAATTGAATAGTTTTTTAAAATAAATAAGTAAATATTCGCTGATATTTCATTTATCTGAAAATTAAAAAAAAGAATAATGTACACAGTAACACTATAACCAAAAACAACTTTGAAAGCTGTAAGAACTATGATTAAAACAGTGATCATTCATGATTATAGAGGATCAGTGATGAAGCATGCTGTCCACCTACTGACCGAGAAATGATGGAGTTCTGGGCACAGAATGAGACAAATATTTTTTTAATATGGTCAGTGATGGAATTTGTTTCTCTTTTTCAATGAGGTACAAAGTAGAAGAGAGAGAAAATAATTTTGTTAACTTGAGAAGTAAAATATTACTAAAAATTAAAAATAGAGGACTTAAAAAAGGACATTGTGTGAGATGAATCAAAAATGAATGCGAGAGGGGCAGCTGGGTAGCTCAGTGGATTGAGAGCCAGGCCTAGAGACTGGAGGTCCTAGGTTCAAATCCGGCCTCAGACACTTCCCAGCTGTGTGACCCTGGGCAAGTCACTTGACCCCCATTGCCTACCCTTACCACTCTTCCACCTATAAGTCAATACACAGAAGTTAAGGGTTTAAAAATAAAAAAATAATTTTAAAAAAAATGAATGAGAGAAGAGAAAGTGGAGACAAGGAGTATAGATGACTTTTTTTTTAATGAGTTTGAAAAATGGGTATCAAATATATGATGATAGCTTGAGGTGCAGGTAGGGTCAAGTGAAAAAAAAATTTGTTTAAACCCTTACCTTCCATCTTAGAATCAATACTGTGTATTGGTTCCAAGGCAGAAGAGTGGTAAGGGCTAGGTAATGGGGGTGAAGTGACTTGCCCAGGGTCTAGGAAGTATCTGAGGCAAGATTTGAACCCAGGACCCCCTATCTCTAGGCTGGCTTTCAGTCCACTGAGCCACCTAGATGCCCCTTAAAATTTTTTTAAGTTGGGGAATACTGGACATTTTCTAGGCAGCAGAGGAGACAGTAGAGTGAGAAAAAAATTGGAGAAAAATGAGAAGGAATTGGCCCAAGAGTAAAAGTAGAAAGGTTGTTCTTGGCTAAGAAATAAGCTACTTCTTCATCAGAAACTGAAGTAAAGAAGGAAAAAATAGAGGATGAAAGTTGTTGACTGAGTTAGTTGCAGTGGGCTCCCAAGCCACTTTTCCAGTTTGTCCCCAGAAATACTCCACATGCAATTAAGATAGAAGCCATTGGGGCAGCTAGGTGGCTTAGAGCCAGACCTGGAGATAGATGAGAGGTTCAAATCTGATCTCAAGAGACTTCCTAGCTGTTGTAAGGGATAAAAAAGGGATTTCAATTGGGTGAATATTAAAAGATTTGGTCACCAGGGAATTGAATAATTATCAATCCCCAATTAAAGAATAACCTCAAGTCAAAATGACTTTTATGGAAGTTTATTTACAAATGTAGAGAGGAAGAGGAAATAAAGAAATGAAAGGATAAGTAATATAACACACTAGGTAATTTGCTCCAAAGATCCCCTAGTTTAACCCAGACAGATCTAATTAACCCTCAGCAGAGGGAGGTTCGACCTTGACCAAGAGGGCCGAGGAAGCGAATGAAGCAAAAGCTTCAGTCACAGAGTCTCTTTTGAAAGAGAAGTTCAGGAACATTCAATCTTCACACTAACCATGTGGAATTCCAAAGGAAAGATTTAAGAATAGTCTCACCAAGGTCTCAGGGTCCAAGCTCCAAAGCTCCTCCAAGTCCAAGTCACGAACAAGAAGAAACAAGCTGAACTCTCTTTTTAAAGAGGCTTCTTTTGCATCACTTCCTGTGCCTTCCTCTTAGTTTACATGTCCAGTCACAACAGCTGCTTTTCTTAGGACTTCCCTGGAGGCAGTCAGTAAATTCTGATTTGTCACTCACTCTAGCACACATGGGTCACAGACCTCCCAACTTGTGAGTTAAGTGGAGTTGTTTACACTTTTGGTGATTATATTTGAGAATGGGCAAGGTAGATTTAAACTCATTATCACACTGTGTCACCCTGGGCAATTCACTGAATTGCCTAACTCTAATGCCTTGGAACCAAGATGGAAGGCAAGGGTAGGAAAAAAAGATTGATGCCATTCATTGCTAGAAATCAAGCCTTTGGTCCTTGTCTTCTATTGCCTCTTGTGTCCTAAGGCCTCAGATATTATAACGGGAAGTGTCTCAGAGAGGCAACTGAAGTTAAATGACTTTTGTTCACAGTGGAAGTGCTCACTGGAAAGATTTATATGTAGTGATACAAAGTGAAGTGAGCAAAACCAGGACAGTAATTGCAATAAAGTACAATGATCAAAACTAAACAATTTAACTGTTACAATGCAAGGATCCAGGACAACACCAAGGGACTCATGATGAAAAATGCTGTTGCTCACCACAGAAGGAACTATGGAGTCTGAATGCAGATTGAAGCATGTTTATTTCAAATCTCAGCAGAAATCTCATCTTCTACAAGGATCTTTTCCAGCCTTCCTACATCTCAATGCCCTCTGAGATTACTCTCAGTTTATCCTGTATATATCGTTTGTACATAGTTGTTTGCATGTTGTCTACCCATTGGACTGTGAGCTTGAGAGTATGGGAGTCTTTGGCTTTCCTCTGTTTCTCTGGCATTTAACCCAAATCCTTGCATCAAGAAGGGACATAATAAATGCTGACTGACCCTCTCTCTTTGAATGTATACTTTCTTTCTCTGAGTTCTCTTCAGGTTCTCCTAATCTGATCATTCTCATTTCCTTTGATGGATCATTATCCATGTTCTTCTCCCCTATTGAGGGTATACCCCAAGACTCTATCATGAGCCTTCTCTTTTCTCTCTCAAAGATCTCATCTGCTCCCATGGGTTCCAAATGACTCCCAGATTGATATATTCAATTCTAGTCTCTCTAGAGAGCTCATCACAAGATATCAACTGCCTACTGGAGATTTTCCACTGAATGTCCAAATCCACAGGCATCTCAAACTCAACATCTCTAGAACAGAACTCATTTTTCTTCCAAACTCATCCATCTTCTGAATTTCCCTATTTCTCAAGAACACCATCAAACTTCTAGTCACCAAGGTTCAAGTATCTCATGCTCAATCCTTCCTTTTCATTCAGTGTACACACACACACACAATATATAACAGGTGTCACATCTTGTACTTCTAACTTTACATCTCCAGAATCTGTTCCCTTCTCTCCACTAACAGATCCCATCCTAGTTCATGCCCTCATTATCTCTCAATTGAACTACTAAAAAAGCCTCCTAATTGGCCTCCTTTCTCCCTTTCTATTCATCTTCTATGTGGCTGCCAAAGTGATATTGCTAAAGCACAAGCCTTTTGGTCCTCAAAACCATGTCACTCCATCTTTCAAAAAATTCTAGTGCATCTATTTTCTACAATCAAATACAAACTACTCTGTCATTTAAAGCCCTATCTGACACTAACCTAGCTTTCCAGGCATATTACACATTACTTATCTTAATGGATTCTCTACAATAGTCAAATTAATCTCCTTTCTCCTACTCATGCCCAACATTCCATCTCCTCATTCTATGCTTTGGCAGAGGCTACCCTGTATATCTAGAATATACTCTCTTCTTCTCTCCTCACCTCAGTCACTTAGAATTCCTAACTTCCTTCAGAGTTCAATTCAAGTACCACCTTTTACATGAGGCCTTTCCTAATTCCTTCAACGATTAGTATCTCCTATCCCCACTCACATTACTTTGTAATTTCTGTGTATATATTGTTTTTTATTATATATACTGAAATAGGATAAATATTTGACCTAGACATGTTGCTTCTCCCCCTCATCCACCACTACTCCCCACCCCCGAGAGAGTGCATAACTTTCTTAAAGGCAAGAACTGTTTCATTTCTATCTTTATAGTCCCAATGTCTAGCACAATACATGGATATAGTAGGCATTTAATGTTTATTGCATGGGCTGAGAAGAAACTGCTTAGTGAAGGTTTACAAATTCCAATATTCTTGATCTTTTTATTCAGCTATCTAGCCTTTCTTTAGGGTAGAGAAAAATCTAACTTCTTTCTGAAGTCAAGTTGAGAAAAAACAAAGTTGCTCCTGCTCCAACTAGGAACAGATCAGTCATTGTCTGTGATTTACCTGTAGAACTCACTCAGCATCAAAGGAAATGGGCACAGATAATTGCCATTAGATGTCAAAGGCCCCTGTCATTCTGAGAGCTCACAATATTTTCATACAAATTATTAGTAAATTTTGCTTTGCTCTTATGATATCCTTGGGTCAGAGAAAATGAGGAAACTAAAGTCCAAAGAGTTCATATGCACTATGATATGAACCACTAAAGTACCAACTCCCACCATTGCCATGCCTCAGACTTTGGGAGTGCAACAAACAGAAACTGACAAACAGCTCCTTCTTGACTTATCTACAGATATTCTAGAGAAGATTATTGCCTTATTTTACAACATTTAAAAATAAATCCAGGGGGGCAGCTGGGTAGCTCAGTGGATTGAGAGTCAGACCTAGAGACAGGAGGTCCTAGGTTCAAATCCGGCCTCAGACACTTCCCAGCTGTGTGACCCTGGGTAAGTCACTTGACCCCCATTGCCCACCCTTACCACTCTTCCACCAAGGAGCCAATACACAGAAGTTAAGGGTTAAAAAAAAAAAAAGTAAATCCAAAGCATATATGACCCATGACAAAGAGACATCAAGTTCTCAGATCTGTTTTGAGATCTGCACAAACACTCTGGACTACTTTGACCTGCCATCCCTTTGGCTGAGTGTTCTACCAAAGCTTCTGACCTTTACTAGTGCTGCCTTTCTTCTCAATTCTCCCATTAGAGTCATTACCTCACAAATGACTTCAGGTCAATGTGCCAACCTTAATCAGATGAGGAGAGCACACAAGGGTAGCAGGAATCTCTGATCAAATTCAGAAGCAGAGGAAGGATAAGGGCAGAGGAATCTGGCTTTAAAAAGGAGATAAAAGTCTCATCTGTTGGCTTTGTACTAGTCATTCCTGGAGTACTTGCAGTCTGTACCATATAATCTAACACTAGAAAATATACTGTCTCATAGCATTCTTTCATTATTTAGGAACATGGAATTATAGGTTTAGAAATAGAAAAAAGCCTAAAAGATGGTCCAGGGGTTCTTAACCTAGAGTCCATGAACTTTTTTTGTTTTTGATATTCTGATGCCTATATTTCAACATAATAGTTTCCTTGATGATCCCAATTTATGTGATTTAAACAGTATTTTAAGAAAGAGTCTCTACATTTCATCAGACTCCCAAAAGGGTCCATGGCACATAAAACAGTTAATAGATGAGGAAACTGAAGCCAAGAGAGGTAAAATGATTCAGCTAAGGTCATTCAGACAGCACACAGCAGAGTCAGATTTTAAAGTGAGGCTCTCTGGTCCCAAATACAATGCTCTTTCTGCTATGCCATGTATTTCATGTACGCTCTAAACTTTCTATTCAGTTTGTGACCTACATGTACCAAACATAAGAGCTGTTTAATAAATATTAGTGATCTTGAATCAATAAGACCTTGGCATTGCAACAACCACTCTTGGGTGGCAGACAGCTCAAGTACAGGCAGTACCTAAGTACCACCACTTCAGACTGCACTGCCATATTCAACACCACCCAGCCAACACCAGCATCACCAACTCATATAAAGGATTCAGTTGATGGAGCTGAACAAGATGAAGAGTGTACCACCTCTTCATGACAGTGAATACAGCCTGTCTCCCTCTTCTCCCTCTTCACCCTATCTGAGAGGCAGGATCTACCCTACCTGTTTTCTTACTGAGATCTGGAAAGTAAGATGTAGAGAACCAAAGATGGAACTTCCACACCTACAGGAATCCCTGATAGCCTGCATTCTCAAGAACAGAGTTTATTCCAGATTGAATTGCTTGCCAGATCCGGGATTGAGTAAAGAAGGAGGGACAGAGACAATCTGGATCACATAACTTTGGAAAATTTATGTGGAAATTTATTACATGTAATTGGTAAAAAAAAATTAAATTAAAAAAATGGAGTTTGTTAAAAGCAGCATCACCAACTCATTAAAGACTTGAAACAGTGCCCCTACAACCAACAGGCAAAGAAGTCATTATCATTTACCCCCACAGAAGAATACAATAACCAATAAAGCCAACCAGAAACAAACAAAAAAAAAAAAAAAATTAAGAGGCCTTGAATAGAGAATGCTGCTTTTAAAATGACTTTATCACAGGGGCAGCAGATCACAGGGGCTCAGTGGATTGAACACCAGGCCTAGAGATGGGGAGGTCCTTGGTTCAAATCTTCCCTCAGACACTTCCTAGGTGTGTGACCCTGGGCAAGTCACTTAGCCCCCACTGCCTCGTCCTTAACCTCTCTTCTGCCTTGGAACTAATACAATATTGATTCTAGGATAGAAGGTATGGGTTTAAAGACATTTTTTTAATTTTTTAAAAAAACGATTTTATCAGGGCAACCAAGTAGCACAACAAAAAGAAAAATATTGCATTTATTATTTTTGCTTTCCTACATTTGTTTGCAATGTTTTTATGCCCTAGTATATGGTCAATCTTTGTGAATGTTCCATGTGCTGCTGAAAAGAAGGTATATTCCTTTTTATCCCTATTTATTTCTTTCCAGATATCTATTAGCTCTAGTTTTTCTAACATTTCATTCAATTTCCTTACTTCTTTCTTATTTATTTTTTGGTTTGATTTATTTAGTTCTGACAGGGGAAAGCTGAGGTTCCCTACTAGTATGGTTTTACTATTTCCTCCTTAAGCTCCTTTAATTTCTCCTTTAGAAATCTGAATGCTATACCATTTAGTGCATATATGTTGAGTACTGAAATTTCTTCATTATTTATATTGCCTTTCATTGAGATGTAATTACCTTCCTTACCTCTTTTAATCAGATCTATTTTTGCTTTATCTTTGATTGAGATAATAATTGCTACTCCTGCCTTCTTTGTCTCAGTTGCAGCCCATTAAATTCTACTCCACCCTCTTACCTTTACCTAGTATATGTCTACCTGCCTCAAGTGTTTCTTATAGATCCCTGATGGCAAACCTATGACACATGTCAGCACTGACACAGCCATTTTTGATGACACGTGGACACATACAAAGAAGTATGGGGCCTCATGCTGAGAATGAAACATTTACTGCAGTGTAGTTGAATTTTCATTAGTCAATGAAATTCAGCAACAAAATGTCACTACTAGGCAGGTTAAAGAATTCCCCCACCCCTCACTTATCTTAGTTCACGGCACCCCACACAAGTTAAATGACATCAAGACAAAAGAAACCAACTGACAGATGAACAAAGAAGTCACTAAGCAGGTAAGTTAAATAATTAGTTTTTTGGTTTATTAAATAGTTATATATTACAATTACACATTTTTAGTTATTTAAACTATAAATATCACAAAATCATGTTTTCTCAAAGTGACACACCACCCAAGTTATGCTCAGTTTTTTGGCAAATTTTGACACACCAAGCCCATCACCGTTATAGACAATATATGGTAGGATTCTGGTTTTTAACCCATTCTGCTATCCACTTCCTTTTTATGGGTGAATTCATCCCATTCACATTCACAGTTATGATTACTGTCTGAGTATTCCCCTCCATTTTGACTTCCTCCTTTGATTCTGCCTTTTCTCTTATCCCTCTTACCCTCCCCTCCAACTTTTTGCTTTTAGTCAGTCTCCCTCCTTTCCCCTCCCTAATGTTATTCCCCTTCCCAGAACCTCCCTTATTATTTCCCTCTTACTATAGTGACTTTTAAATGACTCCCCAATCTCTCCCTCCCTTGTATTGCTCCCCTCCCCACAAGCCCATTTATAACCCTTATACTTCTCTACAGGGCATGATACAATTCTCTGCCCCAAAGGATCTGACTGTTCTGCCCTCTGTGAGTCAATTCCAATAAGCATATAAGTATTACCTGTCGCCAACCTCTTCCTCTTTTCCATTATATTGGTCTTCTCTCCCCAGTGCACTTTCTCTTAGTATTATCTTCTTTACTACCTCTAGTTTTTAATATATTTTTTAGACATGTCATCCTATACCGTTTATCACTATAACCTCTAGGTATATTCTTCTAGCTACCCCAATGATAATAACAATTTTTACAAGTTACCAATATCATCTTTTCAAATAGGAATATAAATCATTTGAACTTAATGGGTCCCTTATTTTTTTGTCCTTTCTTAATTACCCTTTGGTGGTTCTCTTGAGTTCTCTATTTGGGCATTCAATTTTCTGTTTAAGTTCGGTCTTTTCTTCAGGAATTCTTGGAAATATTCTATTTTATTAGCTAACCATACTTTCCCCTGCAAGAATAGAATCAATTTTGCTGGGTAACTGATTCTTGGTTGTAGACCCAGTTCCCTTGCTTTCTGGAATACTATATTCATGCCTTCCAGTAGTCCTTCAGTGTAGATGAGCCAGGTCCTATGTAATCCTGACTGTGGCTCCATGATAGCTGAATTGTTTCTTTTTAGCAGCTTGTTTTGGAAGTTCTTAAACTTGTCTATGGCATTCCTGGGTATTGTCAATTGGGGATTTAATGCAGGTGTGGATTCTTTCAATCTCAACTTTACCCTCTTGTTCAAGAATATCAAGGCAGTTTTCTTGGATAACTTCCTGTAGGATGATGCCCAGGTTTTTTCTTTGGTCATGATTTTCCAGTAGTTCAATAATTCTTAAATTGTCTCTCCTGAATCTATTTTCCAGGTCTGTTGTTTTATCAATGAGATGTTTCATATTTTCTCAATTTTTTCATTCTTTTGATTTTGTTTTATAGATTCTTGCTGCCTTGTGAAGTAATTTGCTTCTAACTGTTCGATTCTAATTTTTAAAAACGGAATTTCACCCCTGACTTTTTGAACCTTCTTTTCCTTTTGTTCTATTTTTCTTTGTAGGTCATTGTTTTTATCTTTTACTTTCTTTGCCTCATTTTCAAGCTGATCAATTCTGGTTTTTAAGACACTATTTTCTTGTTTTAGTTCATGTGACTCTGTTTTGAGATGACCTATTTTGCTTTCTAAGTTCTTTTCCCAATTTTCTTCAATCTCTCTTAATTGTTTTTTGAATTGTATTTTGAATTCTTCCAGAGCCTGAATCTTAATTCATTGGAGTTCCTGAGTTTTTGCTTGGTGTTCCTTGGCACTCCTCTGTTCCATTTGTTCTTTGTTCATTACCTGAACAGAAGCTGTCAATTGTAATTTCTTTCTTCTTTTTCTGTTGTTTACTCATATTTTTTGCTTCTTTCCTCCTCCTTATTGACTGTATTCTTGCTCCTCTGTTTGCTGGATCTGTGAGTTTAGGCTCTTCTGCCCTGAAGGGGCTTCTTCTCTGCTCAGCTGATTAACTGGATTAGGTTAATGGAGCTAACCAGTTGTATTATGGTCCCCTGAGACCAGATCTTCCCCAGCTGCCAACAGAGGCTGAAGGTGAAAGTGAAGGTGTAGAGGCTGAATGTAGTTACCCTCTCTACTCCTTTCTGCCAGCTGCTTGGTCAGAGCCCTGAGCTTCCTGTGGTGGCACCAAGATACTTCGTCATGGTTGTAACCTTTGACCTGGGATCCCAGTCATCTGGATTCCTACTGTGGATCTCAGTGCAGTAGGTGGGGGAGGGGTGTGGGATCTTTCCCTTATACCTGAGAACTCAACTTCATCTGCGTGCCTTTTAGGTTAGATCAAGGAGAGACTCATGACTATGTCCCACTTCCAAGTCTGGCTCTTTGTCCACTCTACACCCTTACTCCTCTGGTTTTCTGTCAGCTTCTTCCCTGCACTATTGATAAACTAGATTAAGCCAGTTGATCTGATCTGCAGAGCTGAATATGAGGTCAAAACTTCCAGAGGCAAAGGCCCAAGATGGAGGTGTGGTGGCTGAAGGCTGCAACTAGACTGGTCTCTTCTCTGCTTCTCTTCTCCAGCTGCCTCCTTGGCAGGTATCATGAACAGTATATCCTAGGCCAGGGGTCGGCAACGTATGGCTCCCGAGCCAGATCTGGCTCCACCTCCTGACCAGCCAGGCCGGACAGAGCCCCAGGATGTGCCCCAGGGGGCCCTTCAACCCCCAGTGCCTTCTGCCTCCATCCTCCTCCTTCCGCAGGCATTTATGGCTCTCAAGGCCAAAAAGGTTGCCTACTATTGTTCTAGGGTATCATGAAACCATAATAAAGCCACAGAAAGAGAAAGGTTTGGGTGAATGTCCCTATTTCAGGCATTGCAGTAAGGTATCCCTTTTGCTCCATGACACATATGACATGTTCCCTGATGCTGATGACGTGTCCCTAGATACTGAAGCCAAAATGCTCTGAATCAAGCATATGTTGTAAGGTAGTTGAAAAGTTGTTTACAAGAATATTTCAAGATTAATTTTATTCCTACAATTCATACCATGATTATGACTGCTGAATATTTTTCCTTTTGATTGGTTAGTTATTTCTTATACTCAGTTAATTCACTCAACTAATAACTGGGTCTATTTCTTATCATTAAATCAACATTTATGCCTTATCAAATTAACCAGATTAATTAACAAGAATGTCTAGAAACCACATGATTATCATTTTTACTTTACACTATCTCTTACTGCTCTTCTTCCTTAGAATCAATATCCATTCTAAGACAGAAGGTTGGGGGCAGGTAGGTAGCTTAGCAGATTGAGAGTCAGGCCTAGAGACAGGAAGTTCCTAGGTTCAAATGTGACCTCAGACACTCCCTAGCTGTGTGACCCTGGGCAAGTCATTTAACTCCCATTGCCTAGCCCTTACCACTCTTCTGTCTTGGAAACAATACACATTATCAATGCTAAGATGGAAAGAGTTTTTTAAAAAAAGACAGAAGGTAAAGAATTATAGGGGAAAAAATTACTTGATTGATGTACTACAACAAATAAAGAAAACTAACTCAAGCCAGTATTGCCAAGTCAAACAAGACAGAGAGATATTCCAGGGTTCCTAAAGGGTAGGCAGGAAATTAGAACAACATGCAAAATAAGTGTCTCAGGGACTGACAAGTACCATGGCTGTAGCCAAACTGAGATGAGGTTTAGTCCACTAGATTTGATAAGAATTAAACAAACACTTCAAATAGACAACTCTGTAATGAGGATATCAATTAATAGGAGTGATAAGGTTGGTCTATTAAAATCATTAATTTTGTTAAGAACTTGCCAGAGTAAGCTAGCAGGCTCATCTACCTCTCCAGGAGCTCACCTATTATAACTTATCAGTTTTTTAAATTATTTAGGATTTTCATTTAAGATCATTTCTTCTCTATGTGGAAGAATCCATAACTCTTTGGGCTTTATGGAGAAAGAGACAAGTTCACTTTAAAGCAGAGGCAGAGCTTTCCCAGCAAGTTCTTTTATAGAGCAATAGAGTGGGATGGCAGAAATCCCAGTAATAAAAATTACAGCAACAACTCAAAAGAAAGGGCAACTCCTCCTACAACTAATAATCACCAAGGTGAACAGCACACAGATAGAAAGAAGCAAATTATGGATTTTAATAAACGTCACATCCTAGTTTATAATCACCATGGAATACAGTCATTCCTGCTCAAAGACTCAATTTCTTCTGCACGCTAGACAAATAGCATCTCATTAAAGCAATTTAAACAGATACCGATAAAGGAAGTTTTTGATTAAGGTCATGAATCTGGGCTGACAGGAAAGCAATAGTTTCAGGGCAAATAACCTACTTAGGAAGGAACTAAATCTGAGTGGGGAAGGGGGGCAAATACAGGGGTTATCAGGTGCAAGTGGCAGATGCCATCATAATCTGAAATTGCTACAGATTGGACAGACAGAAGCCCATATTCAATGGAGACATAATGAAAGAGGGCAACTGAAGGGACATCACTAGCAAAGGGGCAAGAATTTCAGGGTTCTAGATCCCATATGATGAAGTCTATTTGTCTTATCTTTATCCCAGAGGGACATTATTTCAGAGCAAATTTACAAGGGATCATACTCTTGAAAATATCTTAAAAGTTCTCTGTGAAGGTCAGGAGTTGACACTTCAGATAGAAAGAGTTCTCTCTTTTCTATCATGTCTTTTGCCTAAAAGGAAACTCTAACCTGGTGCTACAGCTACTTCATTAGTATCATTATGTAAATAAGTTTCAAAGGACATCCCTCAAAAACATATATGCCTAAATAGCATGTCCAGTTGGAGCTAGCTGAAGGGGCTATGATGGAAACATAAACTCATGTAAATGTCCTACACCTGCATGCACACTATCACACACAGATGAGATGTGTGCTTTCTGGCGGGCACTATCAGGATGCAGCATACAACAAATGTACAAGTAGAACCTTCAAAGTGAATATGTGTTGAAAATCTTAAGACACAAATTGAAATTGATTTGTGTAAAAAAGATGAGGTACGTTAAACACTTGATGCTCCCCATGGAAAGGTACTACTATGTTATTTCTCCCCCTGGAAGAAGCCAGGCTACATCACTCAAGTGGTTTTCATTTCTCCCAAGTGCAACAGTAGCAAACTAAAACTTGCTAGAGAAATGGAAAGAACGGATGCATTCTGGAGCATATCTTTTCTTTGATTTTCATATCTTATAGAAAGAAAATTTTGCCACCTGCTCTGTTTTCTGCAAATGAAGCAGCCAACTGGTGGCTATAGGCCTTCTGGAAAGGGCCCCACCACCTGCCCCACTAAGTCACCCTTGGACCCTTCTCTACTGTAAAAGTAGACAGAAGGAAGATCCAATTCTGATCTACAGCACAAGATGCTAATTTCTAGAAGTCCAAATTTATGGAAGAAAATTGAGAAAGATCAAAGAAAAAAAATCTCAATTGACAATTACATGTTTAGAAGCCTTAAACTTAACAGAGGTTCCTTGATACTGCAAAAAACAAAAACAAAAACAAAAAACAGAAAAATTATGTACTTTGTGTTAAAATGGGAAATGCTACCTCTGTAATAATCACCCATGCTCCATGCAAAACCAGCTATGTTTCAGCATCCTGCCAACCTGGACTGAGCTTCTTCCTTCCATCCAAATACAGTAAGCCTAAATATCATCACTAACTTCTGGGGAAGAAGCAAAATTTCCCTCTCCTAAATTATCTATAAGACAAACAAGAGACACAAAGACTTTTTCTTTCCCCATTTATCAGTGCCAGCTGCAACATAAAGACCCTGTTCTCACTTATCCTGAAATTATCTTGATAGCACGAATGGCACACACATCTAGCTGATACACATTACAGAAAAACAAGAGAAACATTCTCTCTGAGCCTGGACCATAGCCACACCAACTGCTTTATTATTTTTACCGCCTGTCAAGTTTCTTCTCTCTGGACCAGCTTCTCAGTAACATCTGATGGGAAACTGCCCCTCAATTGGCCTACCACTTGTTAGTAAACTGTATTTTCTACCACCCTCAACTGGTATGTCACACCCTTTTGGTCACCAATCTGTTACCAAATTTCATTCCAGTTTACCAATGATTCAGAGAGGATCCAAAACATGAAGCAATTGGCAAGTGAAACCTAATGCAAATAGGTTTCCTAATTTGTTTGGTATTTGAGATATATCCAGACTCTGTAAAATTCACAAAGAAAATGGATGCTGTAAATTTCTACAGCCCTAAAAACCGGCAAAGCAAGAGTGGTTCCAAGCAGATCAGTGAGGTACTTTGAACTAAATGCGAACAATGAATATATTACTGCTCTAATACTGTTTACTGCTTTTAACTGTAGCTACTGGGGAAAATAGGAAAGTAAATGTTAAAAGCTGGCCAGAAGGATGCCAGATCCCAGAAGCTAACCCTTTTCTTCCTAGGAAATGGACCCAGGATCATCAATGACTATGAAGGTCTGGTTTTACATAAAATGCTCAGTGCTCATCACTACCTTGGGGCAGTCCAAGATATCAAAAGAATGTCCCCACTAGAAACTAACAAATTTTTACATAACAGAAATAATTCTTGAATATCTTTCAACTTAGACATATAATACCAAACTTCCATTAAGAGAATGGCAACAGGAAAAGGAAAGTCTATTCACAGGCTTAGAAAAACCAATACAATAAACTATTAATTTGATTTTTAAAAAGAAAGTAAAAAACAGCAGTATCAAAAACGAAAAGGGTAAATTCAACACCAATGAAGAAGAAATTAAAGCAATTGTATGCCCAATAGTATGCCAATAAATCTGACAATCTAAGTGAAATGGATGAATATTCACAAAAATATAAACTGCTCAGATTAATATTAGAGGAAATAAAATATTTAAATAACCCCATCTTAGAAAAAAATTGAACAAGCCATCAATGAACTCCGTAAGAAAAAACTCCCAGGGGGGTAGCTGGGTGGCTCCATGGATTGAGAGCCAAGCCTAGAGACGGGAGGTCCTAGGTTCAAATGTGACCTCAGATACTTCCTAGCTTTGTGACCCTGGGCAAGTCACTTGACCCCCACTACCTAGCCTTTATCACTTTTCTGCAATACACAGTATTGACTCCAAGATGGAAGGTAAGGATTAAAAAAAAAAAAAACTCCCAGGAATAGATGGATTTACAAATGAATGCTACTTTTTTAAATACCAAACATTTAAAAAACAATTAATTCCAATGCTATATAGACTATTTAGAAAAACAGGCTAAGAAGGAATTCTACCAAATTTATGTTATGACACAAATATGGTGCTGACACCTAAATCAAGAACAGCAAAAATAGAGAAAGACAACTACAGACTATTTTCCCTATCGAATATTGGTGCAAATATGTTAAATAAAATACTAGCAAGGAGATTACAGCAATATATCAAAAAGAACATACACTATAACCAGGTGGGATTTATAACAGAAATGCAGGACTGATTCAATATTAAGAAAACTATCAGCATAATTGACCACAATAACAAAAACAACAAAAACCATGTGATTATCTCAATAGACACAGAAAAAGCTTTTGACAAAATAAAACACTTATTCCTTTTAAAAACACTAGAAAGCATAGGAATAAATGGAGCTTTCTTTAAAATGATAAGCAGTATTTTCTAAAACAATCAGCAAGCATTATCTGTAACTGAGATAAACAAGAAGCCTTGCCAACAAGATCAGAGGCGAAAGGGAGCATGCCTATTATCACCACCATTTTTCAATATCATATTAGCAATGCTAGCTAAAGCAGTAAGAAAAAGAAATTGAAGGAATCAGAGCAGGAAATGAGGAAACACAACTATTACACTTTGCAGATGATGATATAATTGAAGAATCCTAAAGAATCAACTAAAAAACTAGGTGAAATAATTAACTTTAGCAAACTTGCAGGATATAAAATTAAACCCATATAAATCACCAAGCATTTCTATATTATTACCAACAAAGTCCAATGGCAAGAGATAGAGACATTCCATTTAAAATAACTGTAAACAATGACCTTTGGCAAGTCACTTTTGCCTAGCCTCCATTGCCTAACCCTTATAATACAGTATTGATTCTAAGATGGAAAGTTAGGGCTTAAATAAATAAATAATTGTAAATAATATTAGATTTTTGGGAGTCTATCTGCTAAGATAAACCCAGAACTTATATGAACACAATTACAAAACAAAAAACTGCTAGGAAAACTGGAAAACAGCATGGCAGAAACTGGGCACAGACCAACATCTCACTCCACATACCAAGATAAAGTCAAAATAGATAACATGATTTAGAAATAAAGGATGAGATCATGAGCAATTCAGGGAAAATGGAACAGTTTACCTGTCAGACCTATGGCTAAGAGAAGAATTTATGACAAATCAAGACACTGAGAACATTACAAGATTGGATAATTTTGATTACATTAAATTTAAAGCTTTTACACACAAAACAAACAAAAGAAATGCAACCAAGATTTAGAAAGGAAACAAAAAACTGGAAAAAAATGTTATAGCAATTATCTGACAAAGGCCTCATTTCTCAAATATAGAGAAAACTAAGTCAAATTTATAAGAATACAAGTTATTCCCTAATTGAAAAATTGTCAGTTCTCAGATGAAAAAATTAAAACCATCTGTAATCATATGAAAAAATGCTCTAAATCACCACTGACTAGAGAAATACAAATTAAAACAAACTCTGAGGTGCCATCTCATACCTATCAAGATTGGCTAATATGACAAAAAAGGAAAATGATAAATGTTGGAGAGGAGTGGCAAAATTGGGACACTCCAAAGGAGAAGATCCAGGACCAATCTTACCAAAAGCAGTTCAAGAGGCAAAGTCCCAGTTCAAGTCCTAAGCCAAAGCTTCAAGTCGAAGATTTAAGCTGAAACTTTGAGCCAAAGACCCCTTGGACATGAAGTTCAGGACTTTTTATAGTCCTTTTTCCATATCACTTCCTGTCCCTTCCCCTCTTCACAGAGGCCAATCACAGCTTCCAAATTGTCTAGCACTGCCCAACAGGGCAGCGTCTGTGGGATCCACCTCTCATCCTCTGAAGGGGTAAAACTCTTATCAAAGGATTCACAAGTTCCTGACTGACTGAGTGGAGCTCTCCAAGTAAGTGACCTGTGAACCCTTTTACTTAGTGTTAAGTAGGAAATTTAAGTTTTTGGTTGATTCATTCAAAACAAACAAAGAGAATAAAGAATTCCCTTTCATACTGCCATCTCAATTAGGTAGGCAAAAAGGGAAGAAGAGAATTTGGACCTCAATATTTTTCAAAATGCATGTTAAGAATTGTTTTCCATGGAACTGAAAAATAATAAAATATTTTTTTAAAACAGAAAAGCCAGTACTGCTCAATTCCTTCACAACTGGTCCAGTTTTTAACAAGAGATAATGGACTATCAATTATCCAGAGCCCAGACATTAGCAATCCCAACAGTTGGGCTTCACATCATGCTGCCAGCCTTACCTTGTGGGCCATGATTGCCAAAAGGAGGGGGTTCTTCATCAGATGTGGAACTTAGAGTCAAGCCCAGTTCAGCAGCTCTTTTCTTCTGCTTCTTCTGAGGGCTACTAAATTCCCCTTCACCTCTTCTCTTCATTGTCACTGCAACCACAAATGGCAGTTAACTCTCTGATTCAAAGCCACATGAACAGAAGTTGATAAAGTTTGGGGGCACAAACACGTAAGCCATCCAAGGGATGTAATTTGACATTTCTTATCATCTTCTAGAGCCAATACTCCAATAATGATCTTTCCTTGGAATGAGACACAGGAAAGATGACAGCCAGGATCGTTTTCATTAGTAACTATTCATTTTATGTGTATTTTAAAAAATTCAACAGACTCAGAGGTGATTGCAATGTCAATGCCAGGTCCTGGACCCAAACAATTACACATTAACTCCTCATCTCTTGGTAGTCACTATTCACATGGAGAGTTCCTTTTTTAAGACCACTGAATATGGCAATGGTACATAAGATTCAATCTGTGGGGAAGGATGATAACAAAGACATTTACATCTACTAACAGCAAGGGCTCTGCAAAAACAATTGGATAATCACTGTTATTTTTATCAGTGACAACTGATTTTTGGCATCTTTCAAGGTGAACGTAGAGTACAGAGGAGTTAGGAAACTTTTCTGGCAGTAATAGCAGCACTCTATCCACTGGTTGGCTGATTTAATGCCAGTGGTATAGAAAGCAAGTTCTTAGGACAGGAAATTGGCACACAGCCAACTGGTTAACAAATGGCTAAGAAAATGGAAATAAGCACACATCAAGTCACTATCATTTATTTACATAGATACTAAGGGGGGGAAATTAAGAGGAAAAGGAGGCAGTGACATCTAAATATCATAACAGAATGATCATCTTTATTCAAGAGGATACCGAACCTAACAAATCGTGGTCCAGATTCTTGGTATTCTAGAAAGCCTTCCATGCAGCCCAGTCAGAAGGGAAAAAAGGAAACAAAAGTGGACACAAAGCCAAGAAAGTTTCCAGACTTTGAATCAGCCCAGGGCAAGGTCAACTGGGGTTGCAGGTATTGGTCACATCATATTATGTTTGGGAGCAGTGGCAACAGCAAGCATATGGCAGGCCAAGGATCAACCATTTTCACCCTCACCAATGTCACCTCCTAAAGCTCTGTATCACTTACTTTACTAGCTCTCCAGCTATAAGATGGGCCAATTATAGTCTCAATCTCTCCTGGATATAAGGCAACTTCCATTTTCCCACTTCAGTGGTATAGATGTTATTTTGAAGAAGGTAAAATGGGAAGGGGGAAGAATAGAAACTATGCCTGAGGTGAGTAATAAGAAGGGTCAAACACTGGAGCCTCTGGAGTCACCCTGAATTCTAAAGGATGGAGTATGGGAGGAACATTGTAATTGGAGACAAAACTGACAATGTTTTACCCAAAGCATCGCAAAGTTTGTCAACTAACTAGATGACCCACCAACACTGAAGACTCCAGTATGAGAAAGGAAAAAGCACAGTACTATTTCATAACCAGATTCTTTTTTTGAGGAGGGGAATTGTTTCCTGGGAAATGAGAGAAAGAGAATGATCCTAAAATTCTAGAATGTCAGAGCTAGAAGGGGCCTTAGGGGTCATTTTATCCAGTCAATCCTCTCACTTTATATGAGGAACCTGAGGCCCAGAAAAAAAAAAAAAAAAAAAAGAACAACAAAATGTATGAAAGAGTTGTTCTATAACAATCTACTTGAGTGGGAAAAAAAAGTAGTTTCTAATTCCAGCTTCCTTACCAAATGCTCAAAATCATCTCCTTTGAAAAATTTCAATTTTCCAAATGGACGATATTTCCCAATCCCATTCCCACCCACCCCATATCTCCACCCATCCGCAAAAGAATGTGCAAGAGGGGTTGGGGGGAAAAAAAAGGTGCTCTTCAAAAAGTAGAGCATCAAATATGAAGACAAGGACCACTGGGGAGGCTAGGGTAGGGTGAAGAGAGGTGCTGCCAGGAACATAGAAGGGTGTCTGTAATAAAGGGGAAAGTAGGGTTAAATGAAAAACACTGGAGAAGAGAAATGGAGGTGATGGAGGAGGAGGGAAGGAGAAAACAGGGAGGGAAAAGGGAGGAATAAGAAAGTGGGAGGGGAGATGGAAGGCAGAAAGGGGAGGAAGACTAGAAGAGTACAGAAGGAGGGAGAGGAAAGAAGATCAGGAGGGGGAGGGGGCCAGGAGAAGGGAGCGGGAGGCGAGCGCGGGAGTGGGGGAAGGGAACTAGAAAGGAGAGGGGGGAAGAAAGCGGGAGAGGGCCGGGAACCAGAAAGGAAAGCAGAAGGCGGGCGCCGTGCCCAGGCCGGCGGAGGCGGGTCGGGGAGCCGGGCCTCTCAGTCGGGCCGTTGTGAGCCAGAAGGCGAAGCCAAGCCCGCCCCGACTCCCTCCCGCCCGGGCCGCACCCGCACCCGCGCCCGCGCTCCTCCGGCACTCACGCTGCGGGGTGTGGGCGAGCTGCCGGGGAGGGGAGAGGGGGAAGGGGCGTCAGGCCGCCAGATCGCGCCACTGCCGCCGCAGCCGTCGCAGCCGTCGCAGCCGTCGCCGTCGTTCAGCCCCAGTTTCGTTTCCTCACAAAAGCCGCCCCCGTCGCAGGATGACGTCACGCGTCCGGCCTACGGCGGTAGCGGCGCTGCATGATGACGTCACTGCGAAGTTGCCTTGCCCCTCCCGTCATTTTGCAAGATTCTCCTACCATCCGCTTCAGGCTGTCTACTTGCTCTTTGCGAACTAAATTTCCTCCTCATCCAAAATATTCGCCCATTTCCTCTCCCTCCTCCTCAAGGCAACCACAGGGTGAAATGCTTAGAGCACAGAACTTGGAGGCAGGAAAACGAGTTCAAAATACTTATTTTGTGACTGAGTCAATGGCTTAACTGCTATCTGCCTCAGTTTCCCCAATTGTAAGCCATTATTAGACCGTACCTCCTTGAGTTGTGAGGAACAAATGAGTAACTTTCACCCACTGAATTCGTGTACCACTATTTAACCATTGCCTAATCGTTGAACCTCCACTTTTCCAATTCTTTGCTATCATAAAGAAAATATAAGTTCTTATGGTTTAATTTGAATAGGACAGTCATCAATCATCACTTTTGAGGAAGCTTGTCCTGCACTGAAATCTATTTGACACATTCTTGTCTAGGCCTAACAACTTTGTAAATGGAGAGGATTGATCAGCTTAGGAAGGGATCCTCCCTGAAATCAATTAATGGAAAAAAATTTAAGCAAAAAACAAAAAAATTATTAAGTATGTACTAGGTACTAGTACCGTGCTAAGTGCTGGGGCTACAAAAGAGGTAAAAGACAGCCCCTGCCCCTCCCCCCCCCCCCCCCCCCCCAAACTTACAATCTGTGGTGGTCTGTCCTTCATTTTTAACAAGGGGGAGCCAATGACTTCCTGACACTGGCTTAACTTGAGAGTGAATTGGACTTAAGTGAGGTAGAATTGTACAAAAATCATCTTCCTCACTCTCTTCCAAAGTCATCAAAATTCAGTGGCAAACCATCTGGTGATGGCCTGTGATGCAAACTCTGAGCACTCCACAGCCCAGAACTTCTATGCTTTCCATCTTTGACAAAATGGAATGGTTTAGGGAAAAGTTAGTTATTATTTTTCGGTTTGATGAATCAAAAACCCATTACCTTAGTACCTTTGTTAACTCTTGACAAGGGAATTCTGTCTTTGTTCTTGAACACAATAAATTGAAAGCAGAAAATTTGAGTCAGATTTTCAAAAGTGTGATGGATTTTTGTCTCTTTGGATTTCTCATTCACTAAGCAAAGGTTCTTAGAATTTAATTAATAAGTCCTTTTGTTTTATGAGAGATGTGCCCCACCCCCCAAAAAAAAGAGTACTGAATTTTTCTTTCACAAACTTAATACTTTGGAAAGTGCTTTTGTGTATTATCTCACTAGATAGTTTCACAAAGAACAGAGGTAACCAGGCAGTGTCAGGTCAAGAACAAAAAAGACTTGAAAAAGTTTTAGAAAGGATTTTTAATCATTTGAAAAGGAGAGCTTGAAAAAGGTGTGACTTCCCTCTTGAAACTCTATTAAGTTTCATATTATATGGAGTTCAAAAGAGAGTGCAAAGACAAGCAGCTGGGTAGCCAGCAAGGAGGCAGATAGGTAGTTTCCAGAAAAAAGTAAAGGTTGGGGAAAAAAAAGAAAAGGTTTCTTGAGATGCATGTCAGCAGATAAATATAAATATTCAGTATGATTTGGGTGAAGCCAAAACACAAGCTATTGAAGTACCCAGGATTGTTCTCTTCTGGTCTCTGAAGTCAGCATGTTGTATGGTTTCCAAGTTAGACAATTTTCTAACTGCATAAACAAGGTTCAAACTAGATTCAAACATTATTAATAAATATCCCCCAGTAATAATTTAATTAGGCAACTCAGGAAAGCAGGTAGTTTTTTATTCTTTGCAGTCTATCTTTTGGCAGTTTCAGAATGTGCAGAATAATTTTTTAAATAAGTGGAGACACAGGGGCAGCTAGGTGGCTCAGTAGATGGAAAGCCAGACCTAGAGGCAAGAGGTCCTGGATTCAGATACTTCCTATCTATGAGACACTGAGCAAGTCACTTCACCCCAATTTCCTAGCCCTTACTACTCTTCTGCCTTGTAACCAATATGTGGTATTGATTCACGGATGGAAGGTAAGGATTTTTTTTTAATAGATAATAAAATAAAATGAGTGGAGACAGTTATTAGTTACATTCACACCCACACTATAGAGTTTAACAGGTTGTGCAACATAATGTCCATTTCTAATAACTGTTATCATTGGTACTAAACAACAAAAAAATTTACTTTACTAATACAAGGATTCTTAGCCTGGTGTCCATGAATTTATTGCTTTTATATTTTGGCAACTGTATTTCAACATAATTGATTTCATTGTAAACATATGCATTTTATTTTCTACATTCTAAAACATTATTCTGACAAAGGATCCATAGGCTTTGCCAGACTGCCAGTGGTATCTATGACACACAGAAAAAAAAAGGTTAAGAACCCCTGCAGGGGCAGCTGGATAGCTCAGTGGATTGAGAATCAGGCCTAGAGACAGGAGGTCCCAGGTTCAAATCCAGCCTTAGACACTTCCCAGCTGTATGACCCTGGGCAAGTCACTTGACCCCCATTGCCCACCCTTACCACTCTTCCACCTAGGAGCCAATACACAGAAGTTAAGGGTTTAAAAAAAAAAAAAAAAGAACCCCTGCATTCTTTATTTAAAAAAAAAAAAAGGATAATGGAGAAGAAAAAAAGGAACGAGAAAAGATCTTTCTCTATAATCTCAAGTCTATTTCCATCTTCTTCCTTCTCTCACTAAATGTACTATAATTGCCCTGACTCACAAAAGGCAAGGATATATTTATATGTGAATATTGTCTAGCTTTGATTAATATATTTTCCTTTCTTGGCTGATAAATGATTTTTATGTTGACAAATAAATTAATTATTTTTTAGTGAGATCTTTATGTTCTGCTCCATAGGATTAATATAGATCAAGGGTTCTTAAACTGGGGCCCGCGAACTTTTTTTTATAAATATTTTGATAGTCATATCTCAATATAATTGCTTTATTCTTTAATCCTATATGTTTTATTTTGTGTATTTGGAAACATTATTCTAAGAAGCCCATATGTTTTGCCAAATTGCCAGTAGGGTCCATGACACAAAACAGCAACAACAACAATAATAACATTTATACAGCTCATTACCAGGCATTGTACTAAGAATGCAAAATATATTCAAACATTCTACAAATATTATTTCATTTTATTCTCACAACAACCCTGTGAGGTAGGTTCTTGTAGCAATCCAGGTATACATTAATCTTGATATTATTTTAAGAGTGCTCAAAAAAATGACTCTTGTATTGCTTATGATTGATTTCTGTAACCTTGAGTTGAATTGAACCTCAACCTTGCCAAACTCCTAGCCCTTCCCTAAGGCTACACTCTGGAAGACTGGCCAGTTATCTCAGTCTCCTTGCCTTACCTTCAATCAATCAGCATTTGTATCAAGACCTTAGGCCTCATGGTTTCCTGATCTAGATGTTTGCTCTACCTATTATTTCAGGTTCCAACAGTTTGTATCTCCTGATGATTATGTATGTATCAGACCACTTGGTTCTCCCCTTCCCCCCATCTATGGTTGTAACCCCAATAAAATTAGCTATATGGCAGTTGGCAAAGAAGCTCTTAACCATCAGAGCTCCTAACCAAGAAGCTCTTGACCATCAGAGCTCTGAACCATCTAAGCTCTTAACCACCTGAGCTTACTCGATGTCTGTCTACCTTATCTCGAAACTTTCTATGTCTGCGTGTCTTTATTCCCGCCTTATGTTTTCTTTCCACTAGTTTTTAGCCCGCTACCCATTTTCACTCAGTCCTTGATTCCCCTTTCTGAGTGTCCAACCCACTAGGAATCTTCGTGGAGCTGCTGGATGGCTTCAGTTCTACTCGTAGCCCCGTTTTATAGTTGAGGAAACTGAGGCAAACAAAAATTAAGTGACTTGCTCAAGGCCACATGGCTACTAAGTATCTGAGGCCAGATTTGAACTCATATCTTTCAGAGACCAGGACTAGGAAATTCTTCCACTGTTCCATATAGCTCCAGACTAAAGTACATGTCTCTGTTCCCTCAGTCAGAACAAAAACTAAGTGGAGTGTCACCTTATGAGAAAGCCACTGCTAGATGATATGATTAATAGGGTTGGGAAGATGGGGGAGTTCTTAACCAAATGAAAGACTCAACTGGTCACAGAAGATAACATGTCAATTATATGAAATTGAAAAATCTGCATGAACAAAATCAGTGGAACCAAGTTAAGAAGGGAAGGTGTAAACTGAGAAAAAAACCATACATCAGATCTGTCTGATAAATGTCTGATATCTCAAATACATAGGAAACTAATACAAAATTTAAGATCAAGAGCCATTCCTCAGTAGATGAGAATTATTCCAAATCACTAATGACAAGAGAAATGCAAAAATTAAAACAACTTGAATCATTCCAAAAGTAGAATGGGATGTCTCAGCTGTTAATGGGATTCTCCTCATTGAAGTTATTCAAGCAAAGATTAGCTGACCATTTGTCACATACGTTATAGGGGAGTTTTTTTAGGGTATAGAGTAGAAGAGGTGTTAGGGTTCAAATGGGTGGCCACCAGAGGAACACACGAGACAATGCAATCAAAGCAGGAGAAAGCTTTATTGCCAGTGCGCGCTGGGGGAACTCAGCAAGAGAATCCCAAGTGGTGCATTCAAAGGAGGGAATATATATGTTTCTAGGATATAGGTGTCTTTGTCTTAGGGTTAGCTAATAGCAAGACAGAGGGAGTAGGGATGTTTCCAGGTGCCACAGGATATGATTCTTAATCTTCAAGGCTGTTCTGTCTAGGAATCTTCAAGGCTGTTCCGTCTAGGGGAGGAGTGGTGTCCCTGGGACTGTCAGCCAGGAGTTGTATCCCTGGGACTGCGAGTCAGAGATAACTGCCCTGCTTGATCCGAGCATGACGTTATCCAAAAACCCCCCTGCTTGATAGGGTATGATGCTGCCACGCTGTTTGTTATGAGTTTAAGCTTTTTGGCTATAATATTTCTATAAGCTTTTTTGGCTATAACAGAGGTAACTACTGAGGTCCCTTCCAACTCTAAAAATCTGTGATTACTTTGGGCTGAGTAGGGCCATACCACTGGTATAACCAATGTTGATCTACATGGATGGTCTGAAGACAAGTTCAGAACAAGAGACTTTCGGATTATGGGTGAAGACTTCTGTGCCCTCAATCTGAAACATTCCTAATGATCTCAACTCCTGGGTGCAAGAGCTAAATGTCATTTAGTTAATTTTAATTTAGTTAATTCATTGTCATTGAGCCATGTCTGACTTATCATGATCCAATTTGGGGTTTTCCTGGCAAAAGTATTGGAGTGGTTTGCCATTTCCTTCTCCATTTCATTTTACAGATGAGGAAACTGAGGCAAACAGAGTTAAGTGACAACACAGCTAGTAAGTAGCTAAGGTTGAATTTGAACTCAGGTCTTCCTGATGCCAGCTCTGGGTTTCTATCCACTGCACTACCAACTACCCAAATGACATGTAATAAGACCTAAATAAATTTGTGGAAGGGGCAGCATCTACTTAAAATAATGAAATCTCTTCCCTAAAAAGTAAAGGAAACTTTATCTTTGAGATATATTCAATCCTAGAGACTAAAGCTTGAAACACTCACATAGCTTCCTGAGTGTCTATATTCTGCCAACCAGAAAATGTAGAGGATGGGAAATTGTACCCAATGGAATCAATGCCATCATTAAGTTAATCTCCTTTTGTGAAATGTTACATGACCTGCAAATGTCTCATTTCATTCTAATCCTCAACCTGTTCCATTGGACTGGCCAGAGTTAGGCTTGGTGCAGAACAGAAGATGCTAACTGTTGAGGAAGAGGGTATCAGGAAGAGGATTCTGGGAATGTCTTAAGTCTGGTTCAGGGTTTTGTCCTTGTATAGACCCCCAGGTCTTGACCTCTGCTTCTCCTCTCTTCATCTGGAATGCCTTTCTCATTCTCTTTCTTCCCCCTATACTTCCTAAATCCTATCCATTCTTCAAAACCCTGCTCAAGACTTAAATTCTCTAAATAATTTTTCCTGACTGTCTGAATCCACCCTAAACTCTTCCTTCTCTGAATTCCTACAGAATTTATTTGAACTGTACAATCTGTCACTCACTTAGACCAAGTTTCATATTGTCTATTCTTTAGCTTATATGTCCTTGAGGGCAGGGATCCTGTCTTCTATTCGAACAGTTGGGATGTTATAGGAAGCAGTAGTTTTGAAGTCAGAATTTGAGATGCAACTCATTGTGTGGCCTTGGGCAAGTCATTTAACCTCTATAGATCTCAGTTTCTTCATATACAAACCATGGTTCATACTTTATTTACAAATGAATTAATGGGGGGGGGGGCGGCAGGTGGAGGTAGGCAGCCAAGAGATTCAGTACTTAGTATTGATTCTAAGATGAAAGGTAAGGGTTTAAAAAAAAGTGAAGTGATCTGTTGGTTCCACAACCAAATGTGAAAAAGTCCATGCCCCATTATATAATGATTCTATTTAAGAAAAAAGTAAGGCCACATGGTATCTTCATGGCACAATTGTGAAACTGAGAATCCAAAATAAAACCATTTTCCAAAACCATCACATCATTTAAACTTCAGTGAAAATTTCTGCTCCTAAGAGAGCAAGGTTCTTCTAGAGAGCAAGGTTCAGAGCAAAACATCTAATACTCATCCATATCTGCTCAGGGAATAGAGAGGCCCCTTTTCTTGAGAGTATAGACCTTGAGCTTTTCTGCTTTCTGCTTAATTTGCTGCTCTGCTCTTTGTTTTTCCAAGATTTCCATTAGACACTGGCTGGAGTGGAGTGTCACTTTCCTTCTCCAGGTTTTTTTCTCCTCGGAGAATGACATTTTCTCTTCAGACAACAAAAATATCTCAAGGAATATTAATACATTTTTGAATAGATGAATGCATTTTATGGTCTGGTGTAACAAATTAACAAGTTTCTTCATCTACAGACTGGGACTAAAATATTGTTTTTTAGTTGTATACAACTCTTTGTGACATCTTATTGGCAAAGATACTGAAGTAGCTCCCCATTTCCTTCTCCAGTTAATTTTTTAGATGAGGAAATGGAGGTAAACAGGACACAGTGACTTGCCCAGAGTCACACAGCCAATAAGTATCTGAGGCCAGATTTGATTTCAGGTCTTCCTATCTCCAGACCCGAAATGCTATCCACTGTGCCACCTAGCTGCCCTATGTATAAAGTATTGCAAAATAGTGATTAGGTGTATAATAGCACCAAAGATATTAAAAGAACAATAAGAGATGCTCAAGATAGTTGTGTCAATCTTCTAGGGATATGGAAGAACATGTACAAAAATTAGGCAAGAAAAAAATTAAAACAAAATTTAAAAAAAGTTAAGTGGAACAATCAATAGGACACTGGGCACAAATACTATTTATGTGTCTCTGGGCAAGTCATTTAACCTCTCTTTGCAACTGTAATATCAGGATAATCATAGCACCTGACTCTCAGGATTGATGTGAGGATCAAATAAGATGATTTTTTTAAAACCCTTACCTTATATCTTAGAATTAATACTGGTTCGAAGGTGGAACAGCGGTAAGGACTAGGCAATGGGGGTTAAGTGACTTTCCCAGGGTCACATATCTAGGAAGTGTCAGAGGCCAGATTTGAACCTAGGACCTCCCATTTCTGGGCCTGGCTATCAATCCACTGAGCTACTTGGCTGCCACCTAAAATGATATTTTTAAAGTGCTTTGCAAACCTTAAAATGCTATATAAATGCTAGCTATTATTATTATTTTAATCTGTTAGCAGAGTATTTCATGCCAATTAAATCTCAGAAGCACAATCTCATTTCATGAGGTAACAAGGGTCAAATGAGATAATATATGTAAAATACCACATGAAACATAAAGTAACATATAAATGTGAATTATTAATCTATGTAATTTATACGTTCTGGCATAGTACTGAGCACACTCATTGAGTTAACGCTCACTCAATAAATAAATGCTGAGGTGCTCTTAGAAAAACCTGAGAAGACTTATATGAACTGATACAAAGTGAAGTGAACAGAACCAGGACACCATTGTACACAATGACAGTGATATTATACTCTGATCAGCTGTGAATAACTTAGCTACTCTCAGCAATACAGTGATCCAAGACAAGACTGAAAGACTGATGATGAAAAATGCTCTCCATCTCCAGAGAAGAAATTGATGGAATCTGAATGCAGATTGAAGAATACTTTTTTTTTTTACTTAGTGGGTGTGCGTGCGTGTGTGTGTGTGTGTGTGTGTGCGTGCTTGCGCACGTGCATTTGGTTTGTTTTTTCTTTCACAACATGACCAATATGGTAATATTTTTTATCTGACTGCACATTTATAACCTATATCAAATTACTTACCTTCTCAAGGAAGAAGGAGAAGAGTAGGGGAAGAACATTGTAACTCAAAAAAAAATTCTTTTTTTCTGGATTATACATGTATTATCACATGAAACATTGTTGTAAGAGAATACTCATGTAAAACCAAAACCCCAAGGTTAAACCTTAAGAAAATGAATGTGAAAGATACTAAGCTTTAATCTGCGTTTCTACTCCAACCATTCTTTTTCTGGAGCTGGATAGAATTCTTCTTTGTCATAAGTCCTTCAGAATTGTCCCAGATCAAGTAGCCAAGTTTTCACAGTTGAGCACCATAGAGTATTGCTGTTATTGTGTACAATGTTCTAGTTTTGCTTATCTTACTCTGCATCAATTCATGTAGATCTTTCCAGCTTTTTCTGAAATCATCCTTCTTATCATTTCTTATAGCACAATAGTATTCCATCACCAACATATTTTTATTCAGCCATTCCCCAATTGATATATATCCTCTCAGTTTCCAATGCTTTGCCTCCAGGAAAAGAATTACTGTAAATATTTGTGAACAAGTAAGTCCTTTCCTCTTTTTTATGATCTTTTTGAGGTACAGACCCAATTGTGGTATTACAGGATCAAAGGAGTAGGTACAGTTTTATAGCCCTTTAGGCATAGTCCCAAATGGCCCTTCAGAATTGTTGGATCAGTTTACAACTCTCCCAGAAGTGCATTAGTGTCCTAATTTTGCCACATCCCCTCCAATATTTATCACTTTCCTTTACTGCCATTTTGGCCAATCTAATAGGCATGAGTTGGTACCTCAGCATTATTTTAATTTGCATTTCTCTAATCAAGAGTGATTTAAAACATTTTTTCATATGATTATTGATAGCTTTCATTTCTTCATCTGAAAATTACTTATTCATATCCTTTGACCATCTGAGAAATGGCTTGTATATTTCTACAATGAATTCAAAATTTCTAAAAGAGAATATTAAGTTATTTTTACATGTAATTGGAAATATATATATAAATTCAACTAATGATAGATATCTGCTGAATGGATTCATGATAAATCATGTTCTCTACTTAAAGGCATTAGGAGGTATAATGGGTTGAGTGCTCTGGCCCTGGAGTAAGGAAGATGAGCTCTAATATGGCCTCAGACACTTACTACTTGTTTGACTGTAGACGAGTCACATAATCTCTGTTTGCCTCAGCTTCCTCAACTATTAAATGGGGATAATGACATCTACCTTCTAGGGTTGTTGTGATGATCAGAGGAGATATTTGTAAAGCTCCTAGTACATAGTAAGTACTATATAAAAACTTATTCTTGCTCCTTTTCCTTCCTTTCTCCAACCTCAAGAGAGAGAAGTGATGGGCACAGTGCAGACAGAAACATATTTCTTTGGGTACATAATTAATGAGGGAATTTGCTTTGTTTGACTTTATGTATTTGTGATGAGTTGTGTTTTTCTTTCTCAATGGGTAGGGGAGGAGAAACCAGAGAGCAAGAATTTGGATCTGAAAATGAAATAAAACGAATTAAAAAATAACTGATGATTGAGAGACATATTTAGGGTTTTAACTAGGAATTTTGGAACTGGGAAAAATTCAGCTAAAGAGGTAGTACCTAAAAAACGACTACTTCTGGGGATGACGGAGGTAGACAGGAGATAGAGGTCAAGAGAATTAAGGAAGTTGAGGCCTAGGGTGAGAAACCTTGGAGGAAGGGGCTGGGATTGATCTGGGAGCTAGGTCCTGCAGAGGAGAGAAAAGAGAACTAGAAATTCCTGAACACACATGAGAAGTTTCTGTACTTGAGTCAAAATATCGGCCTCAAGCTCATCAAGGCATTATTCACTTATATTCCCTGGTTTCTCTTCTGTAAATTAGTCTATAAATGAACCCCAGCTTACTCCTTTACACATTTCAGTGGTTTCAAATTGTCTACCAAATGGACTCCTAATCCTGATTTCCAAGATTCTCTGTGTTCTTGCTCCAGGCTTTCTAATTTTATCTCATATTAATTTTTTAATCATACTAATTTCCTAATGACATTCTATATTCCAACTGAACTGGATTAATTTCCAAGCTCTCTTCTAATTCTGCCTTTATTTGTTCTTTCTTCTATGCCTAGAAATTCCCACCTCTAAACATTTTTTTTTTAACCCTTACCTTTGGTCTTAGAATCAATACTTTGTATTGGCTCTAAGGCAGAAGAGCAGTAAGGATGAGGCAATGGGGGCTAAGTGACTTGCCAGGGGTCACACAGCTAGGAAGTGTCAGGGGCTAGATTTAAACCTAGGACCTCTTATCTCTCAGCCTGGTTTTCTATCCACTGCACCACCTAGCTACTCTGCAATCACCTTCTTTTAAAGACCTTTCTTTCATTAGGAGATCCAAATACTACTTTTTCCCTAAATCTTTTCCTCATCCCTTCTCAAATTTCTCATGATTCTTTGCCTGAATCTTACTCTCTTTTATATAAATTATTCATACACTTGTTTGAACCTGGACAGGATAGAGAAAACTTTAGGAAAGGAGAAGTAGTTGTTAAACGATAATGACAAGTAGAAGGACCTCAAAGTGGCATTGGGTTACAAGAAGAATACCAATTCTTTCTCTTGGTCTTGTGTTTCGGAGGGTATAAGAGAAGGAACAGCCAGCCTTGGACAGGCTATTCAAAGATGTTGTTTCTTCAAGAGAAAGCTAGACTTCAGTGGATAAAAGAAGATGGGAGAATGTGAAATGGTATGATGTGAGATGAACATTTCTTCTTTCTTTAGAGAAAGACCCTAGGCAGGTCACTTAAACCCCATTGCCTGACCCCTAAGACTCTTCTGCCTTAGAACCAATATACAGGTATTTATTTTAACACAGAGGGTAAGTTGTTTTTTTTCTTCAGAAAGTGATTTTATTATGAATAAAAGAGGGCCCTGAGAACACAGTGGAAAAGAAAGGCAAAAGGAAGATTGAGGATTGAGACTGAGTTTACTAGAGGAGTAGTTAGTGAATAGCATGCCATGTCTTTGATATCGATTTCTATCCTTCCTCCTCACCCTCCAAAATGATCCATACTTATTCTGGCTCTGGACATGATTTGTATCACAAATTTCACCTTACTCATATATGTAGGCATTTAATAAATGCTTATTGAATCTATCTGAACTTAATATTCCTGGTTCTGTCTGTCTTAATCATGTTCTACTTGGCCCCAAAGTTTAAAACTAGGATCAATGGGTAAGAAATTACACAGATGCCACTTGGAGAACTTCCCTTGCTTTTGAGCTGTCCAAAAGTACAATGGACTCTGCCTTAGGAGGAGATGAGTTCCCTATCACTCAGACTTTTCAAAGCTGGCTCACTCTTCTAGGAAATGTTGTAAAGGTGATTCTTGTTCAAGTATGGGCTGGACCAAACGACCTCTGAGGTCCCTTTCAACTCTGAGATTCCACGATAACCTCCAGGCCCCTTCCTGTCCCTTGATATCAAAATATTAAGAGAATTAACTTTTCAGTCATTGCACAGTCATCCTAATAATTTAGAGACAGGGTGTAGGCCAATGAGAAATTGAAGAAAATAAGTTCACCTATTGAGAACCCCTACTCTTTCCTCCTTTAGAGAAAGAGGCTTTCTTGTTTGCCTATTCCAAAAGAGAGCGGAAAAGGCAAGAACAAAGAGGGGCATTAGCCAGTGGCTTGGCCTCCTGGAAGTAGGGAAAGATCAGAGCCCTGATGTCTTCTTTTCCCCTCACTTTGATTTCAGGGTCCTGAAGGCAAGCTTTGGGTGGTTGGCTGGGTGAGGGATGAAAAAGGAAGTGGTGATCCAAAGAAAGCTTGGAATGCATCTCCCACATGAAGATGAAAAGACTAGACTGGGATGTGACCATGGACCATTACTGTCTAAGGAACTAGTCTTCCTTTGGCTCCCTCTCTTCTGTATTAGGATCAGCTAAATTCTGACTGGGCCATGTATTCTATAATGTCTGCTTTGTAGTTGCTAGAAACCTTTTTATAATGCATGTAAAGACATGTTGGTTACTTAGGATTTTTGCAATTGCAAATATTACCCTCCCTTTTGTGAATGAATTTGCATTGCTTGCTGGAAAAAGTATCAAGTGAAAGCCCTAAAATGCTGGAGTAAAGGCCCCATTTATTGACTTTTGACCAAATAGCATGTCTCAGGGTAATTTCTCTTGGCAACAGTCAAGTTATTTAGAGAGAAGAAAACTCCACTAGGATGCTATTAGGATACACCTATCAATTGTTTGTTTTCTTCTTGCTCATTCCTATTGCTTTCCATAATACTCCTTAAGTCGCTGAGAAGAATTTTCCCTGTCCCTCCCCACCCCTGCCCCATTATAGACATGGACAATGCTCAAAGAGCAGAGTCAACCTCAGGAAGACCTGGGTTCAAGTGTCTTCTCTGGTACATTAGTGTGTGACCCTGGACAAGCCACTTAACCACTTGGTGCCCCAGATAACTCTCTAAGATTTTAAGTTGCAGAGTAGATGCCAAAGAATTTCATCATGCTGATGAAATTAGAATCTGGTCCCTCTGCCAAAATGCTCTGGGGATAGGTATCTTTGTATCACACCTCAGGACTATGGATAACATATTTCAGCATCCTCTTGTTACGAGGTTTTGAGTGGAGATAAGATATGTTATCCTAAAACTGCCATGACATTTAGCCAATCCCTGCCCTAGAATCTCTGAAAAATTTGCCAAAGATTGAACTTTTCCTATATGAAAAAGAAACTTTGAGGCATTTAAGTAGCATAGTGGAGAGAGTGCTGGACGTGGCATCTTGGTTCAAATTTGAGTTCAGATACTTCCTAGCTGTGTGAACCTGGGCAAGTCAACCCCAATTTCTTAGCCTTTACCATTCTTCTGCCTTGAAATCAATAACTTAGCATATAGACTCTTAAGATAGAAGGTAAGGGCGGGGGGGGGGGGCAGCTGGGTAGCAGCTGGGTAGCTCAGTGGATTGAGAGTCAGGCCTAGAGATGGGAGGCCCTAGGTTCAAATCTGGCCTCAGACACTTCCCAGCTGTGNNGGGGGGGGGGGGGGGGGGGGCAGCTGGGTAGCAGCTGGGTAGCTCAGTGGATTGAGAGTCAGGCCTAGAGATGGGAGGCCCTAGGTTCAAATCTGGCCTCAGACACTTCCCAGCTGTGTGACCCTGGGCAAGTCACTTGACCCCCATTGCCCACCCTTACCACTCTTCCACCTAGGAGCCAATACACAGAAGTTAAGGGTTTAAAAAAAAAAAGATAGAAGGTAAAGGTTTTAAAAAAAGACTGATACTAAGACAAAGTTTTCTGTGCTAAGTACTCCATCCTAAGGTGGTGTCAACCCTAAAGCTGGCACCTCTCCCAAGCTGATCTCAGATGTAGGGAATATACCTGGGAACTATAATGGCCCCATTTCCAACCCTTCTGAGACCTCTGCTGGATATAAAGAATAAACTTCAATAAATCTGATTAGGATACAAAAGTTCTCAGCTAGTTTACCACAAAATCATTAAGAGAACACTTGCTGCTTTAGTGATAAGGGAAAATGGATGAGAAAATTTGAGTGCTCAGAAATAGCATTAAACCACTTAAAATTCTTAACATAACATTAAAAAAATATAACCCTTACCTTCCATCTTAGAATCAGTACTGGATATTGGTTTACAGGCAGAAGAGCTTTAAGGGCTAGGCAATGTGGGTTAAGCAACTTGCCCAGGGTCACACAGCTGGGAAGAATCTGTGGTCAGATTTTTAAGGTCCCCCTAAATTTCCACATCAGGTACTTGGATAACAAGGTACCCAAGCCTTTCCTAAATCAAAGCTCCAGCACTTGCTCCCACACAAGTGCAGCTGCCAAGTCCACTAGTGTTTGCTCAGAACTTTTGGGGCATCCTGGTAGTGTTCTTGGGAGATGGGGTAAGCGGGGTAAGAGGCATTGGCACACGTCAAACCGAGTGCTTTCCCAGAGGTAGGCAATCAGCCAAGTGGTTGGTTGGTGGTTCAGGAAGTCAGAGAATTCAGCTTTGGGTAGAGAATTCAGCTAAAGGGGCCAGGGTCCAATAGAAAACGATTCACCGCATCTGGGAGCAAGACAGCCTTGGGGCCTGGAGGTCTTAGCAAGTTGAGAATCAGGAGCCAGCTTCTCGCCCCTATAAAGGGTAGCTTGCCTACCTAGCGCCTGCAGCACGGGTATCAGGCTCAGGGGGCTCAACTCAGAAGAGCCCCTGTAAACCTTTAGTTGCATGCACAGGTAGTTTGGTTCCCCTGTGGTGGAGCTGGACCGCTGCCCTCATCCCCAGCAGAGGCCACAGCAACTCCCAGCTGCCTAAGACAGAGCTCCAGAAGTGATTGGCTTTCAGTGATGCAGGAGGTGTGTTTGGTTCCCAACTCTATGGCCCGGGGCCATCAGCCAGTAGAGGGACACTACTACTACTACTATGGCTCCAGGCTCCCTTTTCCCAGCTCTGGTCCATACTTGACCATTTCGTAAAGCCAGCAGGGATTGCTTCAGATTGTCCTCTCACTGAACGGCACCTCAGGGCACTGGCTGACCTGAACTTCACATCCTGGGGTATTGCTAGGTTCTCCAGGGCAAACCTCAGAATCTGGAACTAAAGGAAGCCCTGCCCCTCCCACTCTAGCTTGGTGTTAATTGGCCCCCAATGGCCCAAGATTATGAACAAAGTGATGAATGTCTCTGCAATGGGCACTTTGAAGAATAGGAATGTCTTTTGCCTCTTTTGGTATCCCCAGCTAGCGTCCAGGAGGCATTTAATAAATGCTTATAGACTAACTGACTCCAGTACCCCACACACAACTAGGTACAAATTTAAGAAGATCCACAAAATTAGCTTCCAGAGCTTGAAGGGACAATCAGGCAGCTGAAATAATGGCTATTGAACAAATCCTGCTCCATTGTAAATGTGTGTGATCTGCAGAATCTATAGAGACCCAGGTGCTTCTGCATATATAGTAAAGAAATGACTTAGGAGAACAGTGGACAATAGGTGTAGCCAGGAAAAGAAAAAGAATGACACAAGGGTAGACCTGGTAGTACACATTTTATTAAAGGGCCTTGGCTAATGTGTTAAAGAAAAAGTGGAAAATATCTCAGAAGTGGGACTACAGTCAAGTACTATAGTCAAACTTGGAATGGAAGTCTTTCATCTGATCGCTGCTACAACATTTACAGGACTTGAACTAAACTGGATTCAGACTTCAGCTCAGCTACCTTGGGACCTTGGTCTCCTAACCACCTTTTGGTTTTTTTCATTTGTCTACTGAGAAAATTGGATCTTTCCAGCACTACTAGTCTGGGATCCTCCTTCTCTCTTTGGACTCCATCATGAGAAAGCCAACCTGGATTAAAAATGTGATCTGTGGCTGTGAAAACTCCTCTTTGTGAAGCTGAGGGTTTCAAGGGAGATAAAGCCCACGGTGCCATCAGTACCTTAGCTTCAGATGAGCTCACGAGTCTAACCAGGGAATCTAACTCGTGGATTATCAAAGTTAGAAAGTGGTCTGCCCATGGTGGACCAGGAACTTCCTCATAATCTTGGAGGACTATTTTTACACATTCTTCCTTTATGTGCATTTCTTTACCAAATGGAGGTCACCATTATTACTCACAAGCAGCCTGGGAAGAAGGCTATCATTGAGACAGTCTGCTTCTGTGGTGCTCTAGCTCTTTTGGGGTTATTTTCAGATTGACTTGGAGCAGGTATACCCCACAGAACCAGTATGTGGAAAGCCTTTAGCACCACGGATGCGGTTTGGCCTGGTTGGTCCAGATATTCACCCCAACCACTTGTTGAGTGACAACCTGCAAGGAATGCCAGTATACAGAAGTGACAGGGACAATGACTTTCTTCTTTCAGTAAGAGCTGAAGTCCTTAGGGAAAGGAACAAAAGCATCCCCATCATAAAAGGTGAAAATATTACATGTTAGCATACAACAGAATTGGGGTATTTAGCCACATACTGGTCTTGATAAATCTGATTGCTGGGATGAACTGTGCCAGAAGCTATAGAAAGCAAGCCCTTTCTGGGTTAACATAATCAGATGAATATAGGACACCTGCCAGTCACTGAAAAGCAGACCATAGCTGGTTGAATTCATTTGCTTTAATAATAAATCCAAAACCTCAAACAAACCTCCCCTGCTCAGTCTCTCAGAGCATCAATGTACAGTGAATACACTCCTAATTAGAGTCAGACAGCCCAGCACATCGGTGGGGTTCTGCTAGGATAGTTCAGTGCCTAAAGGCAGAAAAAGTTTTATTTTCCCAGGCAAGCAAAATGTAGATGATTTGTTTAATGTCAGATGTCCCTCCAGGGAACAGTCACTCAGCAGCTCACCGAAACAAGATGAGGGATTTTGGGTTTTGTTTGTTTCTGTTTTCATAATATAACATACAGGTTCTTGTTCATGAACAGTGCAGTCACATTTGAGCTGTAGGAAAGAGGAGACTATTTTGAAGAGGATTACAAGTCACCTGTGCCTCAATGCTCTAAAGGGGGCAGTGAGGCCTGTGGGGGTTTCAAACAAGATTTCCCTGCCCATCCTAACACAACTGAGGGAGTGCTCAGGGATCATCTTCCAGCAACTGGAATCAAGAAATGTCTTGCTGTTAACCCTTACCAAAGGGTCACAATCAAAGATTTAGAGCTGGAGGGTTCCTTAGAGGTTGTCTAGTACAACTTTCTCATTTTATGTCAATCAGTTTAAAAGACAACCAATAGAGAAACTGAATTGGGGAGAACCCAAATCGTTACAGAACTCCCACCCAGAGACCAATCAAATCCTACTTTGATGGTGATGCTCCAGCTCCTAGAAGGAACAAGATGGAAGCATCTGCTCTTTTCCCATTAGCCATTGCTACAAGAAGCAAAAGGTCAGCCACAAGGGTCTGGGTAACAAACAAGAACTAGAGATAAGAAGGAAAATTTTGGGGCAGCTGGATTGCTCAATGGATTGAGAGTCAGGCCTAGAGGCAGGAGGTCCTAGGTTCAAATCCGGCCTCAGACACTTCCCAGCTGTGTGACCCTGGGCAAGTCACTTGACCCCCATTGCCCACCCTTACCACTCTTCCACCAAGGAGCGAATACACAGAAGTTAAGGGTTTAAAAAAATAAAAAAGGAAAATTTGATCTCATATTTGATCTCACTGAGACTTGGTGAGATGAGACTTATGACTAAAATATGGCACGAAAAGACTCAAGTAATCAAAAGAAACATGATCAGTAAAAGGGGTATTATGGGGTAACATTATGTATTAAGTAGACATACCCATTTGAAAAAAATCAGCAATGAGGAGGGAGACAGGCACATAGCAGAAAACACTTGGTGAAGATTAAAGGATACAGAAACAGAAGTGATACCATCATCTAAGAGTAAATAAAACAGATTACAAAGAAAGAGGAAATAAATAAGTGGTTCTGGGAAAGAGATTACAAGCCTGGCATGATATATTAATGAAGCAAGATTTCAATTATCTGGACATCCACAGGAATTCTAAAGCCAAAAGCAGAGCAAGTTCTTTTCTACACTTACCTTATTAATTTTATTATATTAAATTAAAACTTTTTGTACAAACAAAAGCAATGCAAACATGATCATAGAAGGAAAGCAGAGAACTAGGCAAAAAATTCCAAGTTTCTCTGTCAGAGGTCTCATTTCTCAACTACCTAGAAAATCCAAGGTCAAATTTGTAAAAATATAAGTTATTCTCCAACTGATAAGTGGTCAAAGGATATGAACAGGTAGTTTTCAGATGAAGAAATTAAAACCACTTATAGTCATATGAAAAAATGCTCTAAATCACTCGATTAGAAAAATGCAAATTAAAACAATGCTGAGATACCACCTCATACCTATCAGATTGGCTAATATGACAGAAAAGAAAAATGATAAATGTTGGAGGGGATGTGGGAAAATTGGGACACAAAACACCTCTGGTAGAGTTGCGATCTGATTCAACCATTCTGGAAAAGTTAAAACTATCCCCCCAAAGGGCTCTAAAACTATGCATACCCTTTGATCCAGCAATACTACTGCTAGGTCTGTATCCCAAAAGAGATCCAAAGAAAAGGGAAGAACTCTCTTTAAAAAAAAAAAAAACTTACTCTGTCTTTGAATCCATACCAAGTATTTACTCTGATGAGGTAGACGATCCTCTAGGAATAGGCAATTGCCCAGGGTCACAAAGCTAGGAAATCTGAGGAGACCTCCTGGTTTCAGGTTGGCTTATTCTATCCACTGGGCTACCTAGCTGCCCCAAAAGGACCTGTTTATACAAAAGCATTTATTGCAGTTCTTTCTGTGGTAGCAGAGAATTGGAAACTGAGGGGTTGTGCAACATTTAGGGAATAGCTGTATGAGTTGTGGCAGGTGATTGTGATGTAATACTAGTGTGCTAAAAGAAATGATAAACAGGATGATTTTGGAAAAATCTGGACTTATATGAACTGATGCAACATGAACTGAGCAGAACCAAGACATTATACATAGTGATAGCAAAAATTTTTGATCGAAAACTGTGAATGACCTAGCTATTCTCAGTAATGCAGTGACCCAAGACAATCCCAGAGACTCAGGATGAAAAATGCCATCTACCTCCAGAGAAAGAATTGGAGCCTGAATGCAGACTGGAACATACCAAATGTCACTTTTTTGGAGGTTTGTTCACAAAATGGCTAATATGGAAAAATGTTTGACATGATTTGCATATGTAAAATCTGTATCAGACTGCTTATTGTCTCAGGAAAGGGAGAGAGATGGGAATGAGGGAAGGATGGTGAGGAGGAAGAGAATCTGACACTCAATCTAAAAAAAAGAAATGTTTAAATTGCTTATGTGTATAATTGAAGAAAAATATTACTTTTTAAAATTTTCATCCTTCAAAATAGGTTGAGGAGCCAAGAATAGGGAATCTTGTTCCCCTAGTATTTAGCACAGCAGTTGGCACATAGTAGGAGCCTCATAAATGCTTGTTAACTGTCAAGTAGCACAATTACTACGACAGAAGCAGAGAACTTTTGGGGGCGAGGAAGTGACCCACTCCATCTTAGAATTTGAGACAATAGCCTGTGTGCACACTATTTCAGAGAAAAGGCCGGTAGGAATCCCATAGACCAAAATTCTACATGGAGTTAGTTCAGGTATGAAGGAAAGACTGCAAGAATGAAACAGTTAAGGCTCAAACAGAAATAAATACAAGAAAAATGGGAAGTAGGTAAGAGAATGCACAGGGAACTCCGAGTCTTAGCCATTTAAAAGGAAACATATAGAGAATGGAAGCAAGGGCAGGTAACGGGATGAATACAAAAGTTTGGCATGGTTCTGTGAGAATGTCAGGAGTTTTAAAACTGACAATGACCTGAAGCTTGGCACCAAATGGAATATTGGGGATGAGAAACAGGTTATGAGCCTGAAGGATAGTATTTTCTCTATAGATACAGGGAAGGGGAGGAAGTAGGGAAGGTTTAGGGAGATTTTAAAATTTGGACATGTTGAGTTTAAGATATCTACAGGGCATCCATTTCAGCATCTGAAAGGCAGCTGGATATGTGAGAATGGAGGTCAATAGAGTGGTTGGGGTAGGACAGGTAGATGTGAGATTAAATTTCAATTGAGGGAGCAGCAAGGTGGCTCAGTGGATTCAGTCAGGTCTTGGGATAGAGACACCTGGGTCCAAATCTGGCATTAGATATTTCTTAGCTGTGTGACTCTGGGCAAGTCACTTCACCACCACTGCTCTAGCCCTTTCTTTGGAAGCTCCCAATGCAGATTACAATCCCTTATACCTTGTTCTTTTGACAGACCCACCTTTTCCAGGCATTTATCTTTGTGATGCCTTTTGATATACTGCTTCTTGAACATAATTCAGAATTGGCAGTGTGCTCTCATCTACTTATGTCTACCACATGCCACCCCCCATTGCCTTTTGGGTGACCCATAATTTTGATTTTCCAGGGATTATGGCATTCTAAAATCTCTTCTGCCTTGGAACCAATACACAGTATTGTCTAAGATGGAAGACAAGGCTTTAAAATTTTTAAATTTTTTATCTGAGGAAGATGATCACTTTCCTTGAAGAAAAAAATCAGAATATCGATAATCCATCTGACTACTTTTTCATCTCTATTTTCATGGGCAATGGAATAGGGAGGTTTTTACAAACAATATTCTGAAAGGTGGAAGAAACAAAATCTCACAGGTTTTTGCTTATTATAAAAATAGCCTTTGATTAGGTAGAACAAAATGCATATCTTAATAAGTTTTCCTACAAGGTGTCTCCCGTAAATATTATGGCTATATAAAATTTCCTGATGGAAACGAACAAGGTAACTTTAGGCTCCTCTAATTAATACCAAGTAGACACCAAGGAGATAGATGATCATTCACCAGATATTGACTGCCACCACAGAAGAGTTCTGGGGGGAGGATCCAATTAGAAGAGGGCTTCCCTATAGAGGTCAAGTTCTGCCTGATGCCCTTATTGATGGACAACATACTGAAATCAGTCAGTCTCATAGTCTTGGAGCATCTCCTAAATGAGGGCTTTCACAACTTCCCAGGTCAACCTAACAATCCAAACGGGAAAAAATGGTTGGAAGAAAAACCAATGTCCAGACTCTGATATATAGTCAGATGAATGAGCAGGTCCTTCAAGACCAGTATTTTAGATATTACTTTGGAAGGATAAGGAGGTAGGTCTTTCCTAATCCCCTTTAATTCTAGTGCCTTTCCTCTGCTGATTACTTTCCATTTCTCCTGATAAACTATAGTTTATTAGTACTTAGTTGTTTGTATGTTGTCTCCTCCATTAGACTGGGAGCTTCTAGAGCAGAGATTATCTTTTGCCATTCTTTGTATCACCAATGTTTAGTACAGTGCTTGGAACAGTTGTTCAATTTCTTGACCCAATGGGAGTTTTCTTGGCAAAAATCCTGGAGTGGTTTGACATTTCCTTCTCCAGTTCATCTTGACAGATGAGGAAACTGAGGCAAAACAAGGTAAAATGACTTGCCCAGGGTCACAAAACCAAAAAGTGTCTGAAGTTTGGATCTGAACCCAAGAAGATGCATCCTCCTGACTCCACCCCAGCACTCTTATCCACTGTGCCACTTAGCTGCCCTTGGAACCCAGAAGACATTTAATAAATGTTTCCTGATGAATAAAAAGAAGAGAGTGGGTATTTGCAAAGTTAGTGCTTTCAATGGTTGCAATCTCTGATTTAAAAAAAACAAAACAAAATGAAACATAACATTTTAATACTAATGTTCTTCCAGCAATATATTATCACTACAAATCATGGAATACCATAATTCCCAGAAAATCAAAATTGTGGGTGACCCAAAAGGCAATGGAAGGGGCATATGGTGACCTAAGTAGATGACAGCACATTGAATGGGTTTAAATCTGGCTTCTGACACTTCCTAGCTGTGTGACCCTGGGTTAAGTCATCCCCTATTGCTAACCCTTACTGTTCTTCTGCCTTAGAGCCAAGATAAGGGTTTAAAAAAAAAGAATAAAGAAAAAGGATTTAAGAAAGGATACAGAGAAGAATCAGGATAAGGCCACAAAAGGAATGTGATTTAGACAATAGAGGAGTAGCCACTGAACACAATATGGGGACTGAATAGGGCAAAAACCCCAGAACATTAACTGCTCTTTTTCTAGGTGATGCTTTTACTAAAGTGGCTTATGGTCACATCAGATCCTTTTGAATTCTCATTTGGTCAACATAATAGGTACCCCTTGCAGATTTGTGTGATTTGTGAATTTGGTCTGGTAGGACATAATTATAATAACCTCCATCTGCAAAGCATTTTGTTTACAAAGCATTTTTTTTTAACAACCGCCCTTTGGGGTAGGTAGGACAAACATCATTATCACCATTTTTGTGGATGCCATCAATGTCTTTATCCAAATCCCTGGTATTGTGCGTGTCATGAGAAATCTCCATTCAGATTCACATCAAACCCTGAATTGATATTCTTTGGAAGTGGCTGCTCAGCCAGTTCCAAATGCATCGAAAAGTATCAAGAGCAGCCCAGGATACAAATCACATGGATGACAACAATCGAACAGAGCCTCATCGGCCTCGTATAGCCCCCAGCTTAAGAATCTTTTCCCTTGATTTTTATACCTTATCTGTCTTTCTTCATTCTTGTCATCGACAGCTAAGGATCTTATTAGTAGTCATAGGCTTTTGCTTCCCACTAGACAGAGAAACTTATTTTAGAGAAAAAGAGGGAGTCACATAAAAAACTAAGTTTTAATTAAATACATATACATACATATACACAGCGTTCTTAAGAAGGCAGATCATATTTCTAGGACATTTGGTAGAATGTGTTGGCAACTCCAGCCATAGGCTGACAGAAGACAACCCCACTTTAGGACTGTGGTGGAACAGAACGGGTCCAGAAATATTGGCGCAGAAAGGAAAATATGATTCTATGAGGCCTTAACAGAGCACATCTGCTCTGAGGCAGCAAGATCTGATTTGGCCTCCCTGACTGAGGTTTATTTGGGGTGTGTATGGTCGGCTCCTGGATACAGCTGCTTTACTGCAGTCAATGAGCTACCAGTGTTGCCTGTGAAGCTCTTGGAGCTAAAAGGGAAGGTAAGGGAAACACGCCAGAGCCCAGCTGAGCAGCTGATACATTTTATTACTAGGAAATGACATCTTGTTTGTGAGGGGACTCTGAAGTCCCCCAAGAGAGGTCTATCTATCTTCGTCCTACACCAAGATACCTTAGCTGTCCCAGAGCAGTTGGGATAATTCACAGCTTCCTCAAAAAGTCCAATGTGGATGCTTTAAAGATAAAATGGGGGAAAAAAACCCCGCCCTGAAAACCCCATTTGATGTGTAATGAAGTACTTGTGATAAAGCATCTTTGACAAAGCGACAAGTGGAAACAATATCCCAAACTGGGGGATCAGCTCTGGTAGTAAACAAAATGATGCTGCAGACAGTAATGGAGGCAGGAGTGGACCAAATCGGGAGCTCAGTGCACCATGCTCAGGTCTCTGTTCCAAAGGCAGGAATGAGTTACTTCTGAACAATGTCCCTCTGCATCCACGTGGAATTCTCCTTGTAGCCCAGTCACAAATACTGCAGGGAGCTTGGTCTTCAGGGTTGGCTCTTTGCTTTGGAGAAACAAGAGACAACAATCAGACATGAATTTAACATTACATTTTTCTTTTTTAAACCACTATCTTCTGCCTTAGAATCTATACTAAGCATTGGTTTCAAGGCAGAAGAACAACAAGAGCTAGGCAATTGGGGACTTGCCCAAGGTCACATAGCTAGGAAGTGTCTGAGGATAGATTTGAATTTAGATCTTTCTGATTCCAGGCTTAGCTCCACTGAGCCACCTTACTTCCCCTACATTGCCCTTTGATTGTGTAAATTGAGAAAGATTTTGAAAAGAGGGGGGAAGAGGAAAAGGGTAAGGGAAATTAGGAGAGAGAGAGAGAGAGAGAGAGATTTTAAATTCTGATAATTTTTTTAGTATATTCCACCTACAGGTAGAGTTTGATTGTGAGAGTGTGTATGTGCTGGAGGAGTTGACAGTTTCCTCCTCACCCTGAAGGCAATGGAGGATGTGTTCAAGAGTCTAAAGGGATGACTAAAATCAAGAGGGAGGCCATATTGTGAATTTTAAAACTCCTTTAGTTTATTCCAAAATTCCCCATTTCTGTCAAAGATGACACCATCATACAAGCCTCTCAGGTTTATAACCTTGGAGTTATCCTTGTTTTTTCACTTGTCCTCAATTCCATATGTCCAATCAGTTTCCAAATCTTGGGGTTTCTTTCTCTATAACATGTTTTGAATTTGACTTCTCTCTACTAAAACACTCTAGTTCAGGCCTTTGTGTCTAGATTACTAAAGCAGTATTCCTGAGACAGCCTCCAAAGCCCCTCTTCTACTCAATAAACTCAAGTGGCTCCCTATTTTTCTCTCATTATTAATTTTTTTAATTATAAAGATATTTTCTTTCACCAATTACAAATAATAAATTTCCACATAAGTTTAACAAAGTTATATGATCCAAACTGTCTCTTTCCCTTCCCACTCCCAGAGCTGGCAAGCAATTTGATTTGGGTTATACATGTATTATCATGCACAACATATTTCTATATTGGTCATTTTTGTAAGAGAATAATCATATGAAACTGAAACCCCAAATAAACTAAAGTGAAAAATCTCATTCTTTGATCTGCATTCCAGCCCCAACAATTCTTTCTCTGGAGGTGGATAGCATTCTGTGTCATAAGTCCTTCAGAGCTGCCCTGGATCTATTACAGTTGATCATTTCATAATATTCTGTTACTGTTGTCTTGGTTCTGTTTATTTCACTCTGCATCAGCTCACATAGGTCTTTCTGAAATCATCCTGTTCATCATTTCTTACATCAAAATAGCATTCCATCACCATTATATACCATAATTTGTTCAGCTAGTCTCCAATAGATGGGCATCCCCTCAATTTCCTATTCTTTGCTACCACAAAAAGAGCAGTTATAAATATTTTTGAACAAGTAGGTCCTTTCCCCATTTTAAAAATCTCTTTGGGATACAGACGTAGGAGTGGTATTACTGGATCGAAGGGCATGCATTGTTTTGTAGCCCTTTGGGCTTAGTACCAAAATGCCTTCCAGAATGGTTGGATCAGTTCATAACTCCACTAGCGTCCAGATTTTGGAGTGGCTCCCAATTGTTCCAAGGCTCAAATACAAACTTCCAAGCTTTTAAAGTCCTTTACAAACTGGCCTCAACCTATTTTCATTAGATAGGACTTCCCCCTACTCTTTTGATCCAAATAAACTGGCTTCCTCTCTAGTCCTCACAGAAAGCACTCAAACAGCCGAAAATCCTCCCTATTGTCCCTCTGACCTTTCCAAGTGTCTCCCACACTGTCAAATATCCATATGGAAGAGAAGAGCAAAACTGGCTCTTCCTAGAGACTCTTTTTAAGACACAGCTCAAAGACAACCTTCTGAATGAAGCCTTTCCTGAATGCTAATATCCTCCTTTCTCAAACTACTCTGCATTTAACTGCCCTGTATTTATTTGAATTATCTCCTTTATGCTTATTCTATATATGCTTAAATATGCACTCTATTAGAAAGTAAGCCCACTAGTAGCAATTCGACAAGGCAGAACACTCCTGAAGGACTTATGTAAAAGAATGCTATCCACAGTGAGAGAAAGAACTATGGGAGTAGAAACGTAAAAGCAGAACATATGACATCATTTTATCACATGTATACATAGGTTTGTAATTTGGGGTTTAGGCTTTTAAAAAAATCATTCTATAGAAAAAATGAATAATATGGAAATAGTGACAACATTTGTACAAACCAGTGGAATTGCTTGTCGGCTGGGGGAGGGAAGAGAGGAGAGCAAGAAAATGAGTCATGTAAACATGGAAAAATATTCTAGAAATAAATTAAAAAATAAAGTAAAAAAATAAAGTAAACCCCTTATGAGTAGAGATTGTTTAATTCTTTTAACACAACCTGTCCCCTCTGTCTATTCACCTTCCCTCCTGGTCTCAGAGGAAGACAGGGTCATCCTTCTCCTCACTAAATAAGGTTAACTTCTACATCTGTATTCTCCCTCTTGCCACACCCTAGCTCCTGAATGACCCTGTTTTTCTTCTCTCTCATTTATAATTTTATGCATAGAAGTTGAAGAGAAATAGAAAGTGGATTTCCCAGAGCACACTGGAAAGAATACTGGCTTTGGAGTCAGAAGATCTGGGTTCAAATCCTGCCTCTGTCACCTATTACCTGTGTCACTTTGGGCAGGTTCCCTTGCCTTTAGCTTTGTTATTTACAAAATGAAGGAGGGGTAGCTAGGCGACTCAGTGGTTAAAGAGCCAGGCTGGAGTCAGGAGGACCAGGTTTCAAATCTGGTTCCAGATACTTCCTGGGCAAGTCACTTAATCCCCAACTGCTTAGCCCTTACTGTTCTTCTGACTGGGAACCAAGGTAAGGGTTTAAAAAAAATTAAATTGGCCTAGCTAACTTCTAGAAGGCCCCTGCCCCTCCACTCTAAGAAATAAGCCCTTCCCCTCTCTCTCCTTCACTGACCAACACACACATTAGTAGTTGGTACTTTAGTGCCTTTGCTCCCTCACTCCCCATTCGCCATTCCTCACCCTTTGGCAATAAGTTTTCCAGATCAACCACTTCACTGAAACAGCCTGCCTCAAGGCCACTAATGCTCTCCTTATCATGAAACCAATGTTCCTTTTTAGGTCCTTTTCTCTTTCCTATTTTTTTTTAAACCCTTACCTTCCATCTTAGAATCGATACTGTGTATTGGTTCTAAGGCAGAAGAGCAACAGGGGCTAGGCAATGGGGGTTAAGTGACTTGCCCAGGGTCACACAGCTGGGAAGTGTCTGAGGACAGATTTGAACCCAGGACCTCCCATCTCTAGGTCTGGCTCTTAATCCTCTGAGCCATTCAGCTGCCCCCACTACCTTAGAAATAGTATTCATGATTTTTTGTCTTTTTGCCTGGTTCCTTCTTCATCCTCCTCCCACTCCTACAACATAGTTGTTCCTCCAGGACCTTTTCTCTCTATCCAAAGACCTCTTAACTTCACTTTTAACTTCCCCATAGAACTTTGAGAACCTCTTCTCAGTATTGTATTTCCAATACAAGACTGTACTTCCTTCTAGCTATCTCTACCTGGAATTCTACTTCCATCTCAAACTGAACACATCTAAAACTCAAATTACTACTTATTCATCTCTAAAAATTCCTTTTTTTAAAAAACTTTGTTGATGACACCACCAGCCCCACAGATATATGAGCTCAAATTCATTTTTGCCTCTTCTCTCTTTCTCCCTCCACATAGCCAACCAGTTGTCATGTGTGGTCACTTTGACCTTTACAATCTTCCAGTTACTCCTGTTCACTCTCCTTGTGGCCTTCCAGGTTCAAGTTCTTCTCTTTTCTCACCCTAGACCATTTTAACCCCCTAATCAGTTATCCACAACTGGCTAGACCAGCGATGGGCAAACTGCAGCCCCCTGAAATGTTCTATCCTGCCTCACAACATTATTCCTAATTTGATGAATAGAATACAATGAGTAGGATACAATACAATGAAACTTCAAAAGAGTTGCCTTAGAAACAGACTGACAGATGAGCATTTCCTCTCCTTTGGCCCCCTCTTTAAAAAGTTTGCCCATCACTGGACTAGACTATTCCTCATCCAAGTCAATGGCACACATCTGCCTGGGCAATGTTCCTCATACACTGACTGCTCTGATTGTGTCCCTTCTCTCCTCATCCCTAAGGGGCTTTCTGTTGTCCAAACAAAGAAAGAATCAATTTCTGTATATGGCATTTAAAGTCTTTCCACAATGTGGCTCCAATGTACTTATCAAACTAGTAGTCCTTCACATGTACTGCCCATTTTAGTCAAACTGAACTATTTCCTAACGCCATCCTTCTTGTACTGTCCCTAAAAGCTTAAAATAGGCTCCACATCAACATATGGCCACATTTCTCTTCATTCAAGGCTCCCAAAAGATACCAGTTCTTTCATGAAGGAGCCTTCTCTGATTCTCTATCCTGCTCCAGCTCAAAGTGATCTTTCCTACCTCAAATTTCTCCTCACACTTTACCAAGTCCTCTATCTTTACCTCACTCAATCTTATTTCATAGCTATTTGAATACTTAATATTCAGCTGATCAGATTGTTAAAACTTCTTAAGAGATAGGCTTATTATTTATTTCTTTTTAAAAAACTCTTACTTTCTGTCTTACAATTGATACTAAGTATTAGTTCCAAGGCAGAAGAGTGGCAAGGGTGAGGCACACAGCTAATAAGTATCTAAGGTCAAATTTGAACCGAGGACCTCCTATCTCTAGGCCTGGCTCTCTATCTCGCTGAACCACCTAACTGCCCTATATAATTTATCTTTATCTTCAGTGCCTACTATGATATACCCTGCAAAAAATAAGCAATTAATATTTAAACAGTTGAGTTTACTCTACTAGTCTTAGAGGTGTATAATTGGAATCTGAACCCAAGAATTACAATTCCCAGTACCCCACTCTACTTCTCACTTTATGTGCTGATGTAGGCAGGATGTAAATTTTGTATAGCCCCGCCTCTCGCTCTTTCTTCTTGTGATCGCAAGCAGCTATGGAGGCAGGGGAACTTACGTGGATTTACTTATGTTAGATAATTAGGTTTTCATTCTTTTTCCTTTTTTATTCCTTCTACTTCAAGTAATTATTAATAAACTTTATAAAATTAATACTTGGCATGTTGGACATTAATTTAAATCAATGATTCCCAAAGTGGGCATCACCGCCCCCTGGTGGGTGCTGCAGCGATCCAGGGAAGCGGTGATGGCCACAGGTGCATTTATCTTTCCTATTAATTGCTATTAAAATTTAAAAAAAATTAATTTCCAGGGGGCTAAGTAATATTTTTTCTGGAAAGGGGGCAGTAGGCCAAAAAAAGTTTGGGAACCACTGATTTAAATCCTATATTTATGGCAACCAGAAGTCTGGAATTTAGGATCCTTACTAAGTGAGTAGATTAGTTTGAAAAAACCATGTTGTCCTCCTGCCATAGCCTTCCCCTTCCCCCCAATCTGAGGAACTCTAGTCGCTCCTACTACTGCTGCTGCTGCCACCTGCTATATCTGTTTTCCCTCGATAACTGCCTGGGGATTCTTGCAGAGCCTGTAGCCGCCTCCAGCTGCTGATTGCCCACCTGAGAGTCATTTGGAAGAGAGTGGATTCTGGCTGAGGGGGTGGAAACTGAGGGCTTAGCCCACATGGAGGTCTCCAGTGCTACCCTCTAGACCAGGGGTCAGCAATGTATACCTCTTTCTGCAGGAGCCATAAAGTCAATTTTTTTTTCAGGCGCTATTACAGGAACGCACACTGTGAGCACTGTACGGCTCTCATGAAATTACATTTTTAAAAATGTGGCGTTTATGGCTCTCACGGCCAAAAAGGTTGCCAACCCCTGCTCTAGACTCTAAAACCCAGCACAGCAGGGCAGGCAGGCGGGAGTGGGGGGGGGGGGGGGGGAAGGGGAGGGCGCGCGCACAGCTAGGAGCTCAGTGGATTTAAAGTCAGATTTTTGGAAATTAGGCTCTGGTTTCCTGACCCAAACACCAGGTACAGCCTGTATTCTATACTCAAACACCATTTTGTTCTCCCAGACCAGCTCAGCTAAGCAGTTCTAAGGAGGGAGTTTTTACCTTCATTGCACCTAAAATAGAAAGCTTTTGTTTTCCCTCACTAACTTAGCCTCTGGTTAAAGCCTTCTAGCTGCCCTCCATTTTTTAAAACTAGCTAAGAAGGGCATGTCTAAGGATGATATTTAAAATAATGCTGGCCAAAAGGGAAAAGCTTTCCCTAAATTGGAAAAAGCCTATGCTCCCAGAGAATTTTACTGAGTTCAAACTATTTAACACTTCAAAATGGTTTAATTTAGCACTGTTCTTGGGAGGGCTCTTATTCATAGCATATTTTCTCCTCAAGAAAAATCAACACAAGGTTACTTTGATTAAACTACAGACTCAAATTGACAGCAGTGAGAAACACTTAAGTAGTTTTAAAATTCAGAAGGAAGATTCCCCTCCATTCAAACCTGCCCAGCCCATGCCTGAAGCTGATTTCCTCCTATCTCATTTTGTTCAGCTTTTGGAAGCCCATAGCCTAACCTCCTCCCTCCCTTGCTCAACTTCTCCATCCCACTCAGCCCCCACCTTTTCTTCTCACCACTTTTGCAGCTGCCAGACCTTCCTTTGCCCTGCCTCTTCCTCTTTTCCCCCTGTCTCAGCACCCCCTTCTCTACCCACTCCACACCCTTACATCCCCCTCCCCTAAAGCCACACACCCCCATTCCTTCCGCCCTACCTCCCCATCCCCAGATCAATCCCTCCCTCTTAGCTCATCTACTCCTCCCCCTTCCCTCACTTGCTCCATAGTAACCCAAACATCCAGCCAGCGGCAAAAATTGCAAATAATTCAGTTAAAGGCCTATTCCCCTTAAAAGAGGTACCCACCTTCAATAAAACTGGACATGTGGTGCCCTTAAGACTCTATACACCCTTCACCCTCCTAGATATCAAGAGATTCAAGCAAAATATTCCTTCCTTTGAAGATGATCCTATTGTAGTTATTAAAAAAAAAAGAGAAAATAAAATGTATGATCCTGTATGGCAAGACTTGGAGAATTTACTCCAAGCTTTCTTGACAGAAAGAGAGAAAAATAAAATCATCTCTCTTACTAATGAGATCCAAGGACAGAAAGCAGTTCATTGTCCCTGGGGAGGATCCTAAGTGGAATGTGAATATAGAGGAAGGTTACTTAAAACTATGCCAGGCCAGAGATGCATTATTTACAGCAATGAGAGCTTGCGTTGATAAACCTGGTACATGAGTAAAATTAGAAAATATTAGGCAAAAACAAGAGGAAAATCCCTCCCAGTTTATGGATAGACTTATTGAGTTGGGAGGTAGATACATAGATTTGGATCTGTCGAGAGAAAGGGATGTTAGACAAATACATTGGTAATTCACTAAAAATTGCTGTAAAGTGGTTCGAGGCTACTTTAAGACTAGCTGCCCAAATTGGGACTCTATGGATCTTGAGAAATTGAGAAGAGTAGCAGTCTATATTTTTAAGGGCCATGAATAGAAAGATGAGGAGAACAATGATTTAGTGAAAGACTTAAGAAAAAAAATAAAACTTTTAAAGGAGGAAATTAAAAAAGAAAAAGAAAATCATGGAGTGGCCATAGCCCCTTTACAGGAATCCACAAATCAATCATTAACATGTTACTTCTGTGGGAAAAGGGGTCATGTAATGATGGAATCAGGCAAATAGAAATAACAACTTTAGAAATAATAATTATTACAGAAATAATACTCCAAATGAGGCACATGATGATGCACAACAAAATACCCAACAATAATATACTCAAAGTGGAGCTCTTCCATGCTATACTGATAATGAGATTAGTGTAAAGACTAAATCTTCCTGGACTTCTCTAAAGGAACTGCTCTTTCAAAAGAGACTCTGTGACTGAAGGTTTTGCTTCATTCATCCCCAGCCCTCAGGGACTCTCGGCTCAGCCTTCTCCGATTAAGGACTGGTTAAAATCTGCTTGGGTTGAGCTAGGGGCCAGAGCAAATTACTCAGTGTGTTAGATACTTATTCTACCTTATCCTCTCTCTAATTTTCTTACTTTCTTTCCCTCCTCTCATTTGTAAATAAACTACCATAAAATTCGTTTGACTTGAGGTTTTCTTATTGGGGATTGATATTTATTCAATTCCCTGGCGACCATCCCCTTTTAATATTCACCCAACCAAAACCCCTTTTTACCCCTTACAATACTCGGGGTGAAAATGTCCCCGCGCGTGGGGGATCCCAGAGGAATAAACAAGGATCTTTATGAAGGTGTGCCGGGGTGGGGTTGGTGTGTGTGTGTGTGTGTGTGTGTGTGTGTATGAGGGCCCTGGAATCAAAAAGTGAAACCTTTGATTTCTCAGACTCTGATGTTTTAATGCAAATTATCCCTATCCATCCCTGCCCCCGCCACCCATAGTGATGAACCTCATGTAACCCTAGAAGTTGGAAACATGTATAATCATTGCCTCTTAGACATTGGAGCATCCAGATCAGTATTAATGAGTAAACCTGATTCTGAATGCAATTCTATTGTCTCGCTAAATGTAGTGGGTATATCAGAGACACCCCTAAAGGTACCAAAACTTTCCCCTCGAATGGTGTCTGTGGGACCCCTATCAGTAGAACATTCTTTTCTTCTAATGCCTAACTCTCCAGTAAATTTGTTGGAAGAGATCTTTTATGTAAGCTTAGAGCCACAATAACTTGCTCTCCAGACGACTCTATGTTACTAGAATTGCCTGAGGAATCCTTAACTTTACTCCCTGTACTTTTTTCTGACAGTCAGGAGATGAAGGTGCCTCCCATCTTTGAAATCCCAGCTGATATACCTGAGTCTCTGGGCCACGTCATCTTCTGATGTAGGCCTACTTAAATCAGCTATTCCTGTTCAAATTAGGACAAAAGGTGGTCCACCTCCTTCAATTCCTCATTATCCTCTATCAAAAGAGGGAATTAGGGGAAACCATAGTGATAGATTCATTAATTGAGCAAGGAAAAATAAATCTATGCAAATCTGAATATGACACACCCATCCTACACCTGTAAAAAAGTCAAAATTAGGCCCAGATTTTGTCTGGAAAATTGCCTATCCATTTGTCCAAGACTTAAGGGCCTGTAAATAATGATGTCATTAAGAGACATCCTGTGGTTCCCAGCCACAATTATCTCCTCTATTCCAAGCATGGCAAAATATTTTACTGTGGTAGGCCTTTTTTCAGCATTCTTCTCAATCTCCGTTCATGAGAATTCAAGGCATATATTTGCCTTCACCTAGAAAGATTCCCATTGGACATGGTCTCGATTACCATAGGGGTTCATGGAAAATGCCACCTTGTTTTCACAGATTTTTAAGCCAAGATTTGAAAAGTATTAAGTTTAAGGAGGGCTGTTTGATACAGTTTATGGATGATTTTCTCTTGACCTCACCAAATGCCACAGCATGCCAAGAAGAGGCCAAAAGATTTCTAGGGCAAAGGTTCAGTGGTATCTCCCCAAAGTGGAATATTTAAGGTTCATTTTAACTGCTGGTGCTCACTCCATTTCCCCTAAGAGCATTGAAGATATTCAAAAATTGAGCACACCCTCCACTAAGAAATAGTTGAGGGCAATTCTTAGAGCAACAGGGTTTTGTAGGCAGTGAATCCCTTGCTATGGGGAAATCACCAAGCCCTTTACTGCTCTGACAAAAAATTCAGTCCCTAAACAGCTTAGAGCCAGAATATCTGTCAGCTCTTTCAAAATTAAAACAGGCTATTCTGTCTTACTCCTGTTCTAGGCACCCCAGATTACAATAAGCCATTTACTTTGTATGTACACAAACAGAGACCGGTAGCTTCAGGTGTTTTAACTCAATCTTTAGGACCTGTTCAGCATCCAGTTGCTTATTATTCGACCCACCTGGACCCAGTGGCTTTTGGAGCACCACCATGTCTTAGAGACATAGCTGCCACAGCTTTATTGGTAACTAAATCTGCTGATTTAGTCTTGGGATGCCCATTAACCATAATGTGCCCGCATGAAGTCGAAGCATTGTTGCTAAGACATAGAACGCAGGCATTTTCTGATCAGAGACTTGCTAAGTCCGAGGTAACTTTGTTAGGTTAGGCGAATATTACAATAAAATGCTGCACAGTTTTAAATCCTGTAACCTTGCTTCCTGATTTACCAGTTGAAGGAGAACCATTGCACAGTTGTGAATCTCTAGGGTCCATGGCTGAAAAACCTCAAGACAATCTCCTGGATACTCCTTTAAATGATCCAGACTTAATCTTAATCACAGATGGTTCTTCTTCCATGAGGGACAGTATACGTTACACTGGAGCTGCTGAAGTCACAGAATTTGCCACTCTGTGGTCAGCTTCACTGCCCTCAAATATAAGTGCTCAAAGTGGAGAACTAATAGCTATTAAGTATGCCTGTATAACTGCCAAAGATAAGAAGGCAACGATTTATACAGACTCAAGATATGCCTTTGGAATATGTCATGCAATGGGTATGCTATGACTTCGAAGGGGATTTTTGACATCAGCTGGAAAATGGATAGCAAATGCAGAAATTATTAATGAAGTTCTTCCTGCTCTTCAGCTCCCTGAAGTTCATTGCCCTGCCCATACATGTGGTACTGACCCTGTCTCTAGGGGGAATGACCGGGTAGATACCACTGCAAAGCTAGCAGCCTTAGAAGGGCCTGAGTTAATTTTAACATTACCAACTGTTGATGACTTAAATTTATCCCTTTCTTATAATGAAAAGGAAAAGCAAAAATTTAAGGCTAAACAGATAAATGGAGTATGGGTGTCATCTGAAGGAAGGCCCTTGCTCCCTAGAAGTTTTTTATCACCAAATTTGCCAATCCATGCATAAAAATGGTCACTTTGGTACCCAGGGCATTGTGGACTCTGTTAAGAGAGTATGGATATGGAATACTATTGTGCTCAAAGGAATAATAAACTGGAGGAATTCCATGTGAACTGGAAAGACCTCCAGGAATTGATGCAGAGTGAAAGGAGCAGAGCCAGAAGAACATTGTACACAGAGACTAATATATTATGGTAAAATCACCCAAGACAATTCGGAGGGATTTATGGAAAGGAACACTATCCACATTCAGAGGAAGAACTGCAGGAGTAGAAACACAGAAGAAAAACAACTGCGTGGACACTTGGGTTGATGAGAACATGATTGGGGATGTAGACCTGAAAAGCCACACCCATGTAACTATCAATAATGTGTAAATAAGTTTTGACTGACCACACCAGTGGAAATGC
>NC_058133.1:265671041-265802650 GCF_016433145.1 Gracilinanus agilis | reverse complement strand
AAAAAAAAAAGAGAGAGTATGGATAGCTCTTGGCATAACTACCATAGCCTCTAAAATGTGTACAGCCTGCCCTACTTGCCAAGCATTCAATCAGCACTCCTTTAGTGGCAAAGTTTTTGTCGGGCATCCTATGGCTTACACACCTTTTGAACACCTGCAAATTGATTTTATCACTATGCCAAAGGCTGGACAGTATAAATTTTGTCTAGTCATAGTGGATCAATCAACCAGAAGGCTAGAAGCATTTCCTATCACCCTGGCCACAGTGCCTTTTTTTGCCAAGGTACTCTTAAAAGAGATTATTCCTGGCTTTGGCCTACCTGCACGTATTGATTCAGACAGGGAAACTCACTTTAATGATAGTTTTCTCAGGTATATTCTTATTTGGGGATAACATCCAAATTCCATGTACTATCACCAGATATCACTATGTACCAAATTCAAAGTATCATCCCCAGAGCTCAGGCCAAGTTGAGAGAATGAATAAAGAACTTAAAACCATGACCGGCAAATTGTGCACAGAGACTCATTTAAAATGGCCTAAAATTCTCCCTCTGGCGCTATTTTATCTTAGAAGCAGGCCCAGGGGAGATCCAAACATCTCACCATATGAGATGCTTTTTGGACATCTCCCTATGCAGGCTAAGCCTTTCTCTCCTGCATACACATCATTATTAGATAGAGACACTGCTATTGCCTCATGTATACAGGATTTGCAAATCAAATTGCAAGAACTCCATGAATCTGGAGTGGCTGTACAAGCAGGTCCTATAGATTTCTCACTCCATGACCTACACCCAGGAGACAAGATATATAAAGAAGTTCCAGCACACTGCGGCAACCCAGTCTGCCTGGGAAGGTCCATTTCAAGTTCTGTTAACCACTTCAACACCTATCAAAATTGGAGAAAAGGATTCTTGAATTCATTGCCCTCATGTAATGAGAGTACCTTCTACTGACCCTGAGTGACTGTATCCTGTCATGCTCATTGTATTTGCTGATTGTTTGTACTGCCCTATACGTGGACTGGAGATATCACTGGTTGTGAACTATACATTTTTTATTTTTAAAAAATTTTATTATTGTTTTTCCTTGTATGTGCAATAGGATAATTGAATTTTCTTTCCTCTCTCATTTTTCCACTTGAAGCACATGTTACCAGTATTAATGATTTTTTGATTTTGCACTGATATAAGTTTATAATATCTATTAGCCCTAATATTAATGCATACCCAAAAGCTTTAGACCAGTGATGGGCAAACTATGGTCGGCGGGCCAGATGCAACCCCCTGAAATGGTCTATCAGGCAGATGACATTATTCCTAATCTGACAAATAGAATTAGTAAGATACAATACAATGAAACTTCGAAAGAGTTGCCTTAGAAACACACTGATAGATGAGCATTTCCTTTCCTTTGGCTCCCTCTTTAAAAAGTTTGTCCATCACTGCTTTAGACTATGGAAACCTGCCACTGATTGTTAAATATTATGGAATTTTGATTTATGATTGTGTCTGATTCTAAGAGATGGGATCACAAAAGAGCCATTATACTGTGCCAAGAAGCACAAGGAGACCAACCAATCCCACCAAGACTTATTTTGAAGTTCAACAAAGTGGCTGTTTGATTTTCCTGTGCCAGTTTCAGACAAAGTACCTCTGTCTAGTGGTCATACTGGCTCCCCTATCCCTGAGCAAAGGTAAAATCAGACCAGGGAGTGCTATCTCCCATCTGCTACAAAATCTAGTCCCTTTTCTGTCTTTCATAAGTTTGACAAATTTTCTGTAGTCCTAGATGCTGATAGGGTAAGCACATATTGCTGCAATGGTCCTACAGGCTTATGGGACATAAATCACTTTATTAGGTCCTGATTCTAGAACCTTTTATGGGCTTATTCTTGCTTACTCAGAATTCTTATATACTATTTAGTTATTTATTTTTCTCTTTTCTTCTATATATATTTTTATGTTTGTTTGTTTTTTTAATAGAACCTTTACCTTCCAACTTGGAGTCAATACTGTGTATTGGCTCCAAGACAGAAGAGTGGTAAGGGTAGGCAATGGGGGTCAAGTGACTTGCCCAAGGTCACACAGCTGGGAAGTGTCTGAGGTCAAATTTGAACCTAAGACCTCCCATCTCTAGGCCTGACTCTCAATCCACTGAGCTACCCAGCTGCCCCCATTTTTTATGTTTTTGACTTCTTTGTAACAATTGATTCACATACCTTATAACTCAGTCATGTATCTCAGGGTGATCTGTGTGTTGGTCAACACCCTCCTCACGGGGAATTATATAATTGTCATATAATTTTAGATTTATAAGACAATTTCTTTTTGAGAGTAATTTAGGATAAGAAACTTGCTACCTCCCTGAATCCAGAAAGTAAACTGTTTGGAGAAGGCACCATGGAGATGCCTGCAGAAAACTCACACTAAACCAAAAGATCCAGAATGAACTCTGGGATGTAGTGAAATTGAACTATGGGGAGTTGAACACATTTATTTTGAATATACACCCTTATGCCAAAAGAGACTGCCTCCTAATTGGCTTTTTCTCAATGCGCCTAGCAATCATTAGTTTTGTTCTCTTTCTTTTATTTTCCTCTCATCACCAAATTATTGTAATTTCCCCTTAGAAAGTGCAATATTATATGTACCTCTAGTTGAAGATCTTTAGAGATATAAGTTGCTTATGTGTACTGATTCCATGGGGAAACTAGCATGTAAATCTCTACATGCTTGTTTTCCATGAGAATCACAGGGGGAATTGTGTAATTGGAATCTGAACTCCAGAACTACAATTCCCAGCATCCCACTCTCCTTTTCACATTACATGCTGATGTAGGCAGGATATAAATTTTGTTTAGCCCCATCTCTCACTCTCTCTTCTTGTGATTGCAGGCAGTTGTGGACATGGGCTTTTTGAGAGCCAGGAGAACTTACTCACATGGTTTTACTTTTGTTAGATAATTAGGTTTTTATATGTATATTTCCTTTTTACTCCTTCAACTTCAAGTAAATATTAATAAACTTTACAAAATTAATACTTGGGAGTGTTAGATATTAATTTAAATCCTACAGAGGTGAAGGAAGAAGCAGAAACCTAAACTACTCAGCTTATAGTTTAGGATACCAAGAATGTTCTCATCCAGCTTTCAGGTATGGTGCCTCACAATTTACCCTACATAAAGTGTTTAAAGTTACCTGGTAACTCCCCTCAGGGTCACTTAATATGATGTCCTTACTATCAGAATGATAGTATCAATATATATATAATCCAGATCAAATTGCTTCTCCAACAGGAAAGAAGGAAGAAAGGAAACAATTTGGATCTTATAACATCAGAAAACATATCCTGAAAATTGTTATTACATGTAATTGGGAAAATAAAATATCTTTAAATGAATAAATTTCCTAACTTAAAAAAATCCAAACAAATAACAACAAAAAGAATGATAGCATCAGTACTATATATCTACATATACCACCACAGTAGTATATAGCTATATTCCTAGGTTCATTCCTTTTGAATCCTCAGTGAAACTTACGTGTAGTTTATTATTTCTATATATTACCTATATGCTCTGCATCTCTAAAAGTCTTAGAAGGAGATCATTGATCTGATTTGGCCAAGTTAGACCTCATTTCATTCCCCAGATTCTCATTAGGGGAATCTGTCACTCATAAATTCTTTTGAGGTACACATTAAATCACCCCAATTACTAATTTTATTTCTTTTTGAGTGTTTTTCAGAGAGATTGTTATAGAAAGCAAAGAGGGTCAACTTATAATGTTCTATCAAGCAAATTATATTTACTCAGAGCCTACTTATATAAAGTGAATTAAAAAAAACAAAGAAAAAACAATGGAAAAACATTAATTGCTCATGGGTAGGCTGAGCTAATATAATAAAAATGACAATGTTACTTAAATTAATTAACTTATTCAGTGTCATAGCTATCAAACTACCAAAACACTATTTTATAGAACTAGAAAAAAAATAACAAAATTCATCTGGAAGAACTTTTTTTTTTTTAAACCCTTAACTTCTGTGTATTGGCTCCTAGGTGGAAGAGTGGTAAGGGTGGGCAATGGGGGTCAAGTGACTTGCCCAGGGTTACACAGCTGGGAAGTGTCTGAGGCTGGATTTGAACCTAGGACCTCCCGTCTCTAGGTCTGACTCTCAATCCACTGAGCTACCCAGCTGCCCCTGGAAGAACTTTTAAAAGATCAAGAATATCAAGGGAACTAAATGAAAAAAATGTGAAGGATGGTGGCCTAGCAGCACCAGATCTTAAACTGTACTATAAAGTAGTGATCATCAAAACAATCTGGTTCTGAATAAGAGATATAAGGGGGGAGTGGTGGCAAAACATCAGAACTGACTAGGGATAAATTACCTCAGCAATCTAGTATCTGATAAACCCAAAGATCTCAGCTTTTGGGATAGTAATTCACTATTTGACAAAAACTGTTGGGAAAATTGGAAACCAATATAGCAAAAATTAGCTTTGGATAAATATCGCATCCTATTACCAAGATAAGTTAAAAATGGGTATATGACTAAACCATAAAGAGTGATATAAAACGAATTAGGTAAACATAGTTTACCTGTCAGATCTATGGAGTAGGGAAGAATTTAAGACCAAACAAGAGATGAAGAACATTACAAGATGTAAAATAAATAATTTTGATTATATTAAATTTAAAAGTTTTTGTACAAACAAAACCAATGCAACCAAGATTAGAAGGGAAGCAACTGGGAAAAAAATTTTATAACAAAGTTCTCTGATAAAGGTCTAATTTCTCAAATATATTAAGAACTGAGTCAAATTTATAAGAAACCACATGACTTTCCAATTAAAAATGGTCAAGGGATATGAATAGGCATTTTCAGATGAAGAAATCAAAGCTATCAATAATCACATAAAAAATGCTCTATAATCCCTCTGATTAGAGAAATGCAAATGAAAACAGTTCTGAGATACCACCTCACATCTAGCAGATTGGAAGGAAAATAATAATTGTTGGAAGGGATGTGGTAAAATTGGAACACAAATGCACTGCTAGTGGAGTTGTGAATTGATTCAACCGTTCTGGAAAGCAACTTGGAATCATGCCTAAAAGGTTTTAAAACAACGGATACCTTTTGATCCAGCAATACCACTACTAGGCCTGTATCCCAAAGAGATTTTTTTAAAAATGGGAATGAACCTCTTTGTACAAAAATATTTATAGCTGCTCTTTTTGTGGTGACAAAAAATTGGAAACTCCATTGCGGAATATCTGAACAAATTGTGGTATATGATGGTGATGAAATACTACTGTGCTATAAGGAATGATGAACCATATGATTTCAGAAAGAGATGGAAAGACCTACATGAACTGATGCAGAGTGAAATAAGCAGAACCAGGAGACTATTATACACAGAAACTGAAACTGTGGGACAAACAAATATAATAAATTTTGCTACTAACAGCAATACAATGATCCAGGACAATTCTGTGGGGCTTAGGAGAAAGAATGCTATCTACCATCTAGAGAAAGAATTGTGGAAGCAGAAATGCAGAAGAAAACATATAATTTATCATTTGTTTATTTGTGTTGTCATTTTATAAGATTATTCTCTTACAAAAATGAATAATATGGAAATAGGTTTTGAGTGATAATACATGTACAATCCAGTGGAATTGCTTGTCAACTTTGGGAGAGGAGAAGGAGACAACATGAATCATGTAACCTTGACCTTTCTGTCTTAAGTTGTTACTAAGACAGAAAATGAGCTAAAAAAAAAAGTTTTGAAAAACTTTATATCAATGTTTCAGATATCCACAACCAATTTTCAACAAGCATTTAATGAGCACCTCAAGGGTACTTGGCACCAGTGCTGCTTTCCACCCCTCACTCCTCCCCTTTGCCACCACAACCCAGTGGTGGTGTGTTGTTTCCAAACCTGTCATCAGGAAGGAAACTGAGATAACCTTAAAATTTAGTGTTATCTTCCCAGAGTATTAAGTTAAATGAAGGAAGATCTAGCTGTAGAAAGGCAAAGCATCAGTCAGTCATTATTTGTGTAATGGTAGGTAGTAAAGAGGTCAAATTTTAGGGTAATGCTACTTTTCTGATCCCCTGAAATTAATTCCATCAAAAACTTAAGTGTTTGTATTCAGAACCTCCTTTATTATGGGAAGATCCATAATTATCTAAGACATAACCCCTGCCATTATGGCACCTATAATCTACAAGGGTCATAAGACATAGATTAGTGCCTAATGAAGTAAAACTTATGATCCAATGGAAAGCCATTTATCTGTAAGACAAACTAGATGACTCAATGAAGGCGGTGTCATTTGAGTTAGCTACTAAAGGATAGTTAGGAAACTATTATACCTAATGCAGTGTTGACCATACCTACATATTCAGGTCTCCCTTCCCTAATTTAAGTCTTGTGCTAGCCCTACATTTAGGGGGGCTAATCTTCTTTGGGAATTATTGACTAAAAAAGAGATGGTGACATGCCAATTGTAGTTTCTGGACCCAAAGTTGAGTCCTTAAACTATTTTATATTGGGAATATGATTAACATAAGCTTCCAAATGGCCCCGAAACCAATTTTTCTCCTTTGCAGAAAATGTTAGTTTGAATCAAAAATTACTCTTAACTCCAATACATAATAGTGAGCCTGACGACTCCAACGCATCACTCCCTGAATGAGGGCTCAGCAGCCTTTTGTCAGGCCTTGGGGAAATTCTCCAATCGTACGCTTGATTCAATAACTGCAGAAACAAAGCAACATGCTCCAGAATGGCTTTCAACCATTTGTGTGCAGCAGGGAGAAGGTTTTTTTGTTTAATATGTTGGCTCTAATGCTGCCAAATGGGTAAAGGGAGGAGCTTTCTCTCTCTCTAGCTTTTAAAAAGGAATTGGGACAAGCTTCTGGTAAGATGGCTGAATAAGTTGTGTCTAAGCCCAGCTCTTCCTTGTTGTCTCAAAATAGCAAGAAATGCACTGAATAAAGTGAAAATAACCCACCACGCAACAGCACCCCTATAAAAAAGAAGGAGAAAAGAAAGGAAAAAGAAGCAATTTTTTGTTGCCATTTAGTCATTTTTCAGTCTTATTTGACTCTTCATGATTCCTCTTTTGGGGTTTTCTTGTGAGGAGGCTGCAGAGGTTTATCTATTTCCTTGTCCTGCTCATTTTACAGAGGAAGAAATGGAGACAAAACAGGTATAAGTGACTTGCCCAGAGGCACATAGCTTAGTGCCTAAGGCTGGATATGAATTCAGGAAGACTCATCTTCCTGATTCCAAGGGTGGTGTGCTATCCACTATACCATCTAGCTGCTCAAGAAGCAGTCTATTCTGTTGAATAAAATCTATTTAACTGAAGGCAGAGGAGAAGTATGAAGAAAAGAGTTTTCTCCTTTTCTTTCTCTATACTAATTCATGAAAGAATGAATATTGTCCAACATGATTCAGGAGAAATTTACTCACAAGATTAACTACAGTAAAGTACATAGGGCCCTTTCCCTAAAGTATTGGCTAACTCTTGGAAGTAGGCACACCCTACCTTGGAAATGGGAAAAGCTGTGAAGGAAAAAGAAATTTTCTTGGCCAATACCATGCCACTAGTTCTCTAGAGTGAAAAAATGGGTAATTAAAAAAAATTATTAGAATTAAAAATGAACAGTGTTCTCATAGTGGACTTAAAAGAAACTTCTAAAAAGTTTATATAATAGATTTCACCATCTGTATATAAAAAAAGGGCAGAGGGGCAGCTGGGTAGCTCAGTGGATTGAGAGCCATGCCTAGAGACTGGAGGTCCTAGGTTCAAATCCGGCCTCAGACACTTCCCAGCTGTGTGACCCTGGGCAAGTCACTTGACCCCCATTGCCTACCCTTACCACTCTTCCACCTATAAATCAATACACAGAAATTAAGGGTTTAAAATCTTTTTTTTAAAAAAAAATAAATAAATAAAGGGCAGAGGCTGCAATGGTGTTCCAAAAACATTCCTAACGAGGGAAGGAAACAACAGAAGAATACACAGTTCTTCAGCCCCCATTTTTTATGGACCTAAGTATCTTTATGCTCCACTAGAATCAAAGGTAACATTGGTCACATCAACAAACTTCACTAGAGAACTGCCCTCTGCTGCAGAACCCATCAATCAGCTTTGTAGCCTGAGCTAGCAAAGCAGGGCATAGACCCTTTTCACTTACTCAGCTAGGGGAACTAGGATGCTGGCTGAAGCCTCGCTCATAGGTTATAGTGATGAACATCCCTTAACATTTTTAATCTGGCCAAACACTGATTCCAAAGCCATCTGTGTTTTCCAGTAGGGATGATTTATGCCAACCCTCCTCAAAGCTGGCTGCTCTGGGAGACAACTTGAAGGCAATCTGTCAATTTTACTGGTAATATCTCATTCCTGAGAGTATCTCTTACTCAGATTTGGGGGTAGAGTGCCAACTTTACCAGGGTCACCATTTACCTGCCTAAATCATTCATATATGTGATACACGAAGACCAGAAAATCAAGAAGGAGGGCTAAGAGTTAAGCAGTGGAAGCAATGAACAAATATTTAGTAAATGTGTGCACTATGTACAAGGTGCTGTGCTAGGTGCTAGGGTCACAAAGACATGAGAAACATTCCTTGTTCTTAAGGATTTTAAAATATAGCAGGGGGACTATATTTAAAATGAATGAGATTGCTACAAAGTGATTTTGAGGAAAAGTAGTTGAGAAAAGATTTCATGTATAAGGTGATTAGGTTGAGCTTTGAAGGAACTCTGGATTATAAGAGGCAGAAATGAAGAAGGAATGCCCTTCAGGGATCAGAACAACCAGTTCAAAGACATTAAAGGATAAAGAATGTCATACGAGGAAGATGATGGCCAGTTTGGCTGGACTAGAGCATACATGAGGGGAAGTAATGTATATAATAAGGATGGAAAGGTCAGGCTCATTTATGGGGGCTTTAAATACCAAACAGAAGAGTTTATATTTAGGAGTCATTAGTCTACAGAAAGGGGGAGCAGGATGTCAGAGGGAAAAAAATTCTGGATGCTTAATGTTGAGATCAAGGATCCAATTACATGAAATCTATAATATCCATATAATCATGAAGAAAATGAGCAAGTACATTGGTTACAATGGACTAATCAAAGTCCTCTCCACCCTCACACATGTCAGAAATGCTCTCCACGGGCTTTACAAGCACAACTTGCTTAGCACTCATACTGCTTGGCTCTGAGACAGTCTGGCTGCCTCTAAGTGTCCAGATGCATGTGCTACTGTGGTGGTTGTCTCAGACAGGCTCTGGCTTGTCCAATAAGGATGGGTTCAAAAGGCAGCTGTTTGCTACTCATCATCAGAGACAGAATACCCCTCAAAGACCCTAGAGTCAAAAGTGCTTAGAAACAGGAGGCAGCTATGAAGAGAATATTCTTACCAGCTGTGGCTAGGGAGAGTAAGGCCTCCTGCTTCTCTGGCATATCCACAGACACAAATGTACACTGGTTAGCTAACAGCCAGATGGTGGACAGCACCTGGCGGGGAAACTAGCTGTTGGTATTTTCCTTTGAACTGCCATGCTTTACCCCAATAAACAACATTATAGTAATTTGGCTCTAAGTTTGCCCCTGAAGGCCATGCTTTAATGAATTCCTATGGGGACCGCGCATATCATCCCATAATAATCAGATCCTCCCTGCTTTTGTGTGGTCTATCCTTCCTCAGGAGGGACACTATGATCTTACTAGTCCTTTCCGGCCATTAGTTTCTATGTGTTTTGCCTCAAGATACAGAGACTGACAGTACTGGATTATCCAAATTCGAGGCAAGTAGTGAGGAATCCAGCAGTGTAGATGAAAGCAGATCTCACCAGTCCCCAGGAGGTGCTAAGAGCAGCCGGGTCATTTGGCTTAATGGGAAGATATCCATTATTGGAACCTTTCAGAGACCTCAAATTCCCAAGAAAAAGAGAAATATCAGCAACCTCCTTCTGAAGTCCTTTCTCTTGGAAGGCCTTTCAATAACTTCTCTGGAATCTATAAGCATAATCTTTGGGATAGGTCCCATACCTGTTTTATATCAACAGGTCTTAACCAACAAAGGTCAGAACTGGGAACACTCGGGATATAAAAAAGCTGATGTGTGATTCCTAACTTCTCTAAGCTTCATTGTTTTATCTGGAGAATAAGGGGGTCTCAACTAGGTGATCTCTAAGGTGGTCTGCAACTCGAAATCTCATTGCTTTGACCCAAGTGCTTCTCTTGACTATCTTCCTCAAATCTTGCTATTTTGTTCCACTCTTTACAGACACCAACAAAAAGGTCCTGAGCAAAAGCACTGTCTACGTGCCTGACCCATCACTTTATCTTTATCTTTTCAGAGTTATGGTGCTCCACCATGGTTCCTCCTGTCTCTTTCATTGCTTGCTAACAAAAAAATCTAGATAATTCCAAGCATAATTTCCATTAACTGTCTCTTGTTTTTCAAATCATGTTCAGTTACTTCAGGAAGATTCTTCTCTCTATTCTCTTACCCCATGTGTGAATCAGAATACAATTCTAGGCAAAGGTAGTAAGTTTAGGAATAGAGTGATGAAAGAGTAGTATTAGTGAGACCTGTTGTCACTTATGAAAGGTATGTTTAGAAGTGAAACTAGATGCAATAAGAGCTGGTGAAATCACCATGATGTCATGATCTTGAGAATTCCTACAAATACCCTTCAGAATGTTGATCAAGGTTTTGTTGTAGTCTTACCTTCATATGCTTCTCTTGTTAAATTTGTTATTCCTCAAGTAACTTATTATGACTGGGTTCTTTTCAATTTTAATTTCTGTTTTTTATCTATTTTCCACATGTGGCCCTTTTAAATTACATTATGGAGATAAACATGCTTTTAGTACTGGGCACATAGGAACTATACGATTACCACTACAAAACATTCTTTGTACAAATAAATATAGATGTAAACAACCAGAGAAAAATCAAGCGCTCTTAGGTAGGCTGAGCCAATATGACAAAAATGACAATACCAGCTAAATTAATTTATTTAATCACTGCCATACCAAACTATCAAAGGATTATTTTGGAGAGCTAGAAAAAATAATAACAAAGTTCATCAGGAAGGACAAGAGGTCAAGAATAAGGGAAATAATGAACTCACTGGTAGACAAAAACTTAAAAAAACTGGATAGCAGTTTTGACAGAAACTATTTTACAGACAAACATCTCATCACACCAAGACACTTAGGCCTTCTTATCTTAAAACATCAAGCTAAGTTTTGTGATAATTAGATTAAGTCTACACTGCTCATCTTTAGATTTAATCACCAAAGGTGAGAGCACCTCCAAATTCTGGGAGGTCCTAACCCACGTGTGCTAGAGTGAGTGACAAATCAGAATCAACTGACCGCCCCCCCCTAGGCAGTCTATGAGAAGTGTCTATTGTGATTGGACATGCAGGCTAGGGGAAGGCACAGGAAGTGACGCATATGTGACCCCTTTAAAAAGGGGGAGTTGAGTGAGTGAGAGGTCTTTAGTTGAAGAGAGCATCTGGTGATGGACCTCTTCTGGTTTGTGGAGGAGTGTTGGAATGCTGAAACCCTAGTGAGACTGCTTTAAATATCTTCTTTGAATTCCACGTGGTGAGTTTAAAGACTGACTGAATCTTCCTGAACTTCTCTTAAGAAACTTCTTTTAGTAGACTCTGTGAATGAAGTTTTGCTTCATTCACCTCCAGGGCTCTGGCCCTCTGACTCTCAGCTGAGGGTTAATTAGATCTACCTGGATTAATTAGAGGATTGTAGCAATTTACCTACTGTGTTAGATTCTTATTTCCTCTCTCTCTTCTTAATTGTAAATAAACTCCCATAAAAGTCAATTTTGACTTGAGATTATTCTTAACTGAGGATTGATAATAGTTCAATCCTCTGGTGACAACCCAAAAAAACCCTTTTTCCCCTTTACAGTTCCAAATGGGCACAAGATTTGGACATAAAAGGTGACATTATAACAAGTGGGAGAAAAAAGGGATCCATCAGGGAAAAGAACTTATATAGCTCCTATTATGTGCCAGGAACTGCACTAAGTGCTTCTACAAATATTTTACAAGAAATTACTTGTCATCTATAGACAGAGGAAGAGTTCTTAATCAAACAAGGTTTGAGAGGATTCTCAGAGAGGTTTCAGCTTTTGCTGCTATTAAGCCTCCATCTTGGCTCCAGCTGCTTGACCAAACAAAGGATGAAGAGGATCACAATATTCATTACATAAAATTTTTAAAGTTTTGTACAAACAAAACTCATGCAGTTAAAATTTAAAAAGAAATAATTAAAAGGGGAAAAAAATTGTAGCAAGTTTCTCTGATAAATCAAAGGATATGCAGTCAGTCAGCAAGCATTTATTAAGTACCTCCTTTGTGCCAGACACTGTACTAAGTTCTGAGAATACAAAGAAAGACAAAAAAAAAATCCTTAATCTCAATAAGCTCACAGACTAATAATAAGGAAGACAAAGTGAACACAATCACATATAAACAATACAGATGTAAGACAAATTGGAGATAATCAATAGAGGAAAACATCAGGAAGGCCAGGAAAGGCTTCTTATAAAAAAGTTATAAAAGGTTGGATTTTACCTGGGACCTAAACTCAGAGAAGCCAGTAAGTAGAGATCAGGAGGAAAAGAATTCCAGGTATGGGAAGCAGCCAGTGAAAACGAACAGAATGAAGAGATTGAATGTCTTATATGAAGAACTTTAAGGAGGCCAGTGTCATTGGATGATAGGTACATGGGGAGGGAGATAGGGATATAAGGTGTAAGTAACCTGGATGAACAGAAAGAAGCCATTTAGTATGTAGTTACTATCTCTATTGATCTTTTTCCTCTTCACCATCCTCCTGCCAATCCTTTATCCTTTCCTCTCAATCTTCCCCATCATTTCTTGGAAGTAAATTTAAAAAAAAAAAGTAACCAAATTAGAAAGAAATTTGAATACCAAACAGAATTTTATATTTGATCCTAGAGTTGATAGGAAGGCATTGAAGTTTTCTGAATAGAGGAACACTAAAAGGGTAACAGGGTAGGATCTACCTTTAGGAAGGTAGGTTTAGGAAGCTTAGGAAGATCATTTTTGACAGCTGATGGAGGATGAACTACAATGGAGGGAGACTCATGGCAAGAGGGACAACCAGAAGGCACTCTTGACAATAATAGGAAAATTAAAAAGAGGAGAGGTCTCAGGGGTGGAGGGAGAGAAAATGAGTTCAGGTTTAGACATGTTGAATTTAAAATGCCTATAGAACATTCAATTTAAGATATCTAATAGATTGCTGGAGATAGATGCAAATCTGAAGGCCAGAAGAGAGGTTAGGATTGGAGAAATAAACTCAATAATCATTAGCATAAATATGATAATTTAATTCATGGGAAAAAATGAAATCACCAAGTACAATAGCATCAAAGGGAGAAGAGAAACCATTATAGAACCTTAGGAGATGCCCACAGTTAACAGATACCAGAGGAAGAATGAGAAAGAGCAATGAGCCAGGTAGGAAAAGAACTATGAAAGATAAAGTAGTGTCATGGAAACCTGGAAAGAAGAGAGTATGAAAGAAAAGAGGATGACTGACAGTGTCAATGGCTTTAGAGAGGTCAAGAAGGTTGAGGAATGAGAAAACGTCATTAGAATTGGCAATTAAGAGATCACTGGTAACTTTGGGAAGATCACTTTTGGTTGAACCAATAAAGTCAGAAAACTGACCACACACAGTTAAAGAGAATGAGAGGAAAGTCAGTGACTGTAGATGGATTTCTTAATGAATTTAGTTACAAAAGGGAGAAGACAGATCCAAATAAAGGTTTTTATATTGGGTGCATGGCCTCACCTCTGCCTTCCTAAGAATGACTAGCTTCCTTTAAACTTTAGCTTATGTACTGGTTCCTACATAAGACTTTTCCTGATCCCCTCAGCTATTAATTATGGTGCAGAAATTACCTTTTCTTTATAGTGTATGTACATACACATAGTAGAGATAACAGTATACATTTAATAAATGCTCAATGGCTGATTAATAACTATAGGCCAAAGAGGGAGAGAGATCTCTCAAGTTTTTCTACCAGGTCACATAATACATTCCAATGGCACCTAGGAACCCTTGAGATATCACTAATTAAATCCCAGGGAATAAGCATCATTTAAAAATGGAAATGCCTCTGGGAGAGCTGGTGGGATATCAGATACCATGAATTAGTTTAATCAGATTTGCTTTCCTCATAATATCTAGCTCAAATTATTTCATGGCCCTAAGAAATATTTTTATTGGGGAGGGGAAACATGCAGTGCAGAGGGAGTGGGACAAATAGGAAGAAAGAAGAAATTTTTTTTTAACAAGGTACATTGCTGAGAATAGGGGAAAAGCCTGTGTGGGATACTACTATAAGGAGCTAGAGAATAGCAGGAGGGAAATGAGGTGAAGAAAAGAACAGGAAGTAGAAAAATGTCAAAAACAACCCTAAATTTTGCCTAGAGGCAACCTGGCTCCCTACTCCCCCTTCAGAATACATAATCCAAAACAGAGGAGAGCTCCTCTGACAACTGATGACAGATTGGGTCTAGGTTTCCTTGTTGGCAAAATGGAAACATTAAGTATTCTAGTACCTTACAGAATGGTTATCAGAAACAAAATATATGTTAATTATAATTTTAATGCTTTACTAATCAGTTTCTTCTACATATGTGCATACATGCACATTTATGTAAATATACACTGATAAACAAAGTAGAGGAAAATGGCATTAATGCCCAGATTATCACTTACATCTGAGTGGGAGGCCTAAATATAAATAGATGTGTTTGATAATAATACACAAATATATATAATATATAAATCTGACACTGAAGCATGTAGAAATGTATAAACTTGATGCTGATGCATATCATTGAATACAAAACAGGATAGGTTGTGTGTGTATGCGGGTGCAGAAATTCAATTCTAAAGCTAACCTGAAAACCAGTCAACAACAGAAGACTAGAACCATTTCGGCCTCCAACTTTTGCTGAAAGTCAGACTATATGCAGCTTAAAAGTAGTTGGCAGGGGGCAGCTGGGTAGCTCAGTGGATTGAGAGCCAGGCCTAGAGACTGGAGGTCCTAGGTTCAAATCTGGCCTCAGATACTTCCTAGTTGTATGACCCTGGGCAAGTCACTTGACCCCCATTGCCTAGCCCTTACCACTCTTCCACCAAGGAGCCAATACACAGAAGTTAAGGGTTTAAAAAAAAATAAAAGTAGTTGGCATTTTAATAAGAGTTTGTTGAATAAGATAAACCATTTCCCTGTTGTTTATTTTTTTAATTTAATTTAATTTACTTTCCCCCATGTTATTTCTGTCTATTTTGCCATCTAAACACTGAAGGCACTGTGGTGAGGATCCGGTTCCCAAACCTCATGCATTCAGAACCTTCCCCTGCTTCTCTGCTTACCTCTTCTCTCATTAATCAGAATTTCTCGTCGCTCTTTCATTTCAGAGTTCAGTTTCTCAACCATCTTGTTGATGCAGTTATCCAGCACGAGGGAGCGAGTTTTAGATTCAATATCTTGCCTACAGATGGGGCATTCCACTTTTCTCTTCATCCACTCATCAATGCAGTAGGAGCAAAAACTGTGGGCACAGTTCAAGGTGACAGCCTGACAAGGGCAAGTGAAAGAATGCTTTAGGGACCTCACTCTGGGATACTTTTCAATGCAAAAAGAAATAAGATGAGTAAATCTAAAGTAAATCAAAACATAATCTACAATGATATCTGTTAAGTAATTATTGCCCAGCTAGGTCAGCCAGGGCTTTCTAAGAATGTAGGAATCAATACTAGGGCTGTGTTCAAATATCTTCTTAAACCATTTTCTTCTTTCTTTTCTGTGGCTGATCAGAGCATTTACTATGGTAAAGGTCACAGATTCGTGATTAGAATGATAAGACTAGAAGTAGAGAATGGGATATACATTTTCTGAAATTGTCAATGTGTGGATTAATTTTGGTTGATTATACTTAATTGCTTCAAGGCAGGGCTTTTTTTATTTTGAGAAGACAGAAAAATTTTAGAGATAGGAAAAATGATAATGATACCAAAAAAAAAAAAAGAGAGAGAGAGAGAGTGTGTCAATGAAACTTTTAAAAAATACATTTAAAAAGGAGAAGGAAATTTAGAGGGAGAAAGAAACAAGCAAAACAGCTCTGGAACTACCTTGTAGTATTAATTATATTCTTAAAAATAACAGCAACAACCATCACCAAGAGGTAGGTTCTATTCTGGATTCATATATAATCTTCTTTTTCTTTTGTTCTTTTGTATAGAGAAAAAGGTTTGTGTTGTTTTTCAAGTTTATAGTAACAATAAAGAAAAAAAAATAAAGGTAGGTAGGAGCCATATATATTGTAGAGGACTTTAAATGACTACTTGATATTTTATCTTAGGCATAGGGAAACACAAAGATTTCTGAGCAAGACAGTGGTTTGAGAAGGGACCTCTATGTTTTAAGAATATTAATCTGGCAACTATGAGGATAGATTGGAGAAGAGACACTAGACAGAAGCAAAATAATCAGGTAAACTACTGCAATAGGATAGATGAGAGGTGATTAGGAACCGAATGAGTATGGAAATAGGAGGAGAAATTTTTCAGAGATAATCTGGAGACAGGATAAGCAAAACTTGGCAAGTATTTGGATTACAAAATTTAAGGAAGAGTAAAAAGCCAAGAGAGCCAAGGTGGCAGGGTGAACGAGGTACCAGATCTAGAGCTGGGAAGTTCTGAGTTCAAATTCAGCCTTAGACAGTTACTAGTTATAGAACTAGCTTAGATACTTACTAGCTGTAGGCAAGTCACTTTACCCTATTTGCCTCAATTTCTTCATCTATAAAATGAGCTGGAGAAGGAAATAGAAATATCTTTACCAAGAAAATCCCAAATTGGGTCATGAGTCAGAAATCATTAAAGTGACTGAATGATAACAACAAAAAGCCAAGAATGGTTCTCTAGGCAGCTAGGTGTCTCAGTGGACTGAGAGCCAGGCCTAGAGACGGGAGGTCTTGGGTTCAAATCTGACCTCAGACACTTCCTAGCTGTGTGACCCTGGGCAAGTCACTTAACCTCCACTGCCTAGCCCTTACCACTCTTTAGCCTTTGAACCAATACACAGTATTAATTCCAAGACAAAAGGTAAGAGTTTAAAAATTTAGAAAAAAAAATGATTCTCTAGGCCAGTGAGTTTGACATTTAAATATTTGGGGAGACCCTAGAATAGATAGATAATTGGCAAACATCTGAAAAAGGAAGTTGTGATTATAAAGACCGAACATGCCAGACTAACTTCATCTTCTTCTTTGACAGGATACGGAATGCTCTGGATATACTTTACCTAGATTTTAGCAAAACTTTTGATAAAGCATGTCATACCATTGATGTGGAAATGATGGAGATGAACTATGAAATATAATATAATTATATGGATTCAAAACTGAATGGATGGCTAGACTCAAAGCACAACTCTGTTAATGGTACGTCATTATGACAGTAGGGTGCCTCCAGGAATCTAGGCTATGGACTGTGCCATTTAACATATTTATCAATGACTTGGAAAAAGGCATAGATGGCATGTTCATCACCTTTTCAGATGATCTAAAACTGAAGGGAATGGCTAACAATAGAATCCAAAAAGGTATCAAAAGGCTAGAATATTGGGTTGAATACAAATAAGATGGAATTCAATAGAAATACATGTAAAAGTCTTATGCTTGGGTATAACAAAGTCAATTTCATCAGTGCAAAATGGAAGAGGCATGGCTAGACAGCAGTTATTCTGATGAGGATTTGGCAATTTCAGTGGCTACAAACTCAATGAGTCAACAATGTGATATGAAAGCCAAAAATTTAATGCAATCTTGGGCTGCATTAGAGACATATCCTAATAATATAAAAGAAAGAAGAAAAGAATTCATAAGTATGAACAGCAGCTCTTCTTTGTTATAAAAGTGAAAACAAAGAGAGTGGCCTTAAACTGCAGAATAGCTGAACAAATTATGGTATATGAAGGTAAAGAAATAATATTGCACTGTAAGAAATAATCAACCTTGACTGCACAGGGCAAATTATGAAGCAAATTACCCACTTCCCAAAAGAGGTGAAGAACTCAAGGTGCAGAAGGTGACAGATTTTTGGACATGGCCAACGTGGGACTTTGTTTTGCTCTGTTACAAGGGTTTTTTTTTCCTTTTAATTTGAAATGGCTGGAAGTGAAAAAAAAGAGGTGGAATAAACAACAGGATTATCAAAAACCAGAAACCTTTGAAAGTTATATGCCAGATTTATTATCCATTTAAAAGAAAAAGCAAAATATGTACATGTTAGTGGTTGCAGTTTCATATATAATTCATTTATTTGGTGTTTGTTACAGTCATACATTAAAAACAAAAACAGAAGAAATGTGCATAGCTCAAATGAGGTTCTGTCAGGGAATGGGGTGAAGGAAGAATCCCTGTCCCTTATTATTACCTCAATGAAATGTTCCGAGCAAATGATGCATTGAAGTTCATTCTCTAGGACATCATTCATCTGGTTTAGAACCTCTTCCTTCTGTGCTCTCACTTTCTCTTTCTCTTCCTGCAAAGATATACAACCCTATTTGTCATTACAAGGATTATTGATTGGTTACTGATTAAACAGGATAAAAAGTAACATTAAATAGCTAGAATGATTCAAATGGAACAGCCTACTTCCAAGAGATACTACTTCTCAAGGCATACCAAATGTAGGCCTTTCTTGCATTCTCTTTTTTTAACTGATTCTCTCAGGTTTTTTTTCCCTTTTTAAATAAAAACTTTAGTTTTTCTACTCACTTCATGCAAAATTAAAAAGGTAGGAAACTACTTTGTTTTGTGGGTTCCTACTACCATTCATCAGAAATCTGAAAGGATACTTTAACATTGAGGACCCCAAAGTTAGGCAAAGAACATCCTTGTTTCAAGTTTAAAATTAATGAAAACCTTGTTTTTTAAGAAACACATATTCATTCTTAACAATGCTGAAACACTACACCAAAAGCAGGTCGTTAAAGAACTATTATCTACATGATATACTTTTTGACAAGAACACTGCACTAGAAAGCAGAAGACCTGGAGTCCATTCTGTCTTCTACCACCGTGTTATCCTGGGTGTGTTATTACAACTCCCTGGACTTCAGTTATCTTGCCCATTAGATTACTATAATGCTATGTTATCTACTTGAAAAAAGGAATTTGAGCCCACTGCATTTAACAAAAATTTATTAAGAGTTTTGATGGATTCATAGGAGATTCTATTAAAACTTTAATTCTGTCAGACTACAGTGATTCATTCATAAAATCATTAGTCATGACCACATTGGATTTGTGTAAGATGCAAGAGTGGATCAAAATTAAGGGGGGGAAAAAAATCAACATAATTATACAAAATGACAATCATAAAAACCATATGATTTTCTCAAAAGATGTGGGAAAAGCCTTTTAGGAAGTAACATGCAACACTCAGTAAATGTTAAAAATCCTTTAAAGCATAAGCATAAAGGGATATATTTTTTTAAAACCCTTACCCTCCATCTTAGAATCAATACTGTATATTGGTTCCAAGGCAGAAGAGTGGTATGGGCTAGGCAATGGGGGTTAAGTGACTTGCCCACGGTCACACAGCTAGGAAGTATCTGAGGCCAGATTTGAACCTAAGACCTCCTGTCTCCAGGCCTGGTTCTCAATCCACTGAGCCATCCAGCTGTCCCTATTTTTTTTTTAATCATAAAAAGAATCTACTTAAAATGAAAAGCAAGTATTATATGCAATGGGAATACACTAGAACCTTTTCCAATAAATACAGAAATAAAGCAAATGATACCTACTCTCTCCATGATTTATTTGCCATGTACTGGAAATCTAGCAATAAGGATAAGACAAAGAGATGGAAATTAAGAGTTAATAAAATTATACCTATTTGCTGATGATATGGTTTATTTAGAAAATTATCAGGAACCAGCAGCGATACTCATTGAGACAATAGCTTTAGCAAAGATTTGCAAGGTACAATAAGCCTTTCATAATCAATAGCATTTTTATATAATAAAAACAAAATATAAAAGAGAATAGTAAAAAGGGAAATCCTATTCCAAAAAAATTACAAAATTCATTAAATACCTGGAGATCAATCTAACAAAGTATACAAAATACTTATATAGATTCAATTATACAATGGTCATTAATGAAATAAGAAACAACTGAAGCAACTGGAAGAATATTCAGCACTCAAAGCTAGTCTATGCCAATATCATAAAAATAATAACACTACCCAAGTTAATTTATGGTTTTAATGCTATGTTAATTGAATTATCAAAGGGCTATTTTATCATAAAGTAGCACTCATCAAAACTATCTGGTATTAATTTTAAAAGAGAGGTAAAAATGATGGGACTAGAGAAGGGAGAATCTGAAATAATGGAACTCAATAAACTAGTGTTTGATAAACTGGAAAACAGAAATTTCTTAAGAACATCATAGCTAATTTAAAAAAAAACAACTTTGGGGAAAATTGGTAGGCTGTTGGGCAGAAATTGGGCTTACATCAAATAACTTATGCCAGTGATGGCAAACCTATGGCACCTGTGCCAGAGAGACCTCTCTGGTGGGCATACATGCTGTCCCCAGCAGTGTTAGTTACTAGAAAGTCAGAGGGACTTGTGGGGGAAGGAATATATATATGTACACATTTGCATAAAACATCAAAAATAGTATTCAAAAAATATAAACAAAAGAATTGCAAACTACTGACAATCATATGAAAGAATGCTTCAAATCATTAATAATAAAAGAAATATATAAAAACTGTGATTTATCTCATGCCCTGCAAATTAGTGAAGTCAATGGTGGAGGGATTATAGGAAAAGAGGCTCATAAGTGAACTGTTTGTAGAGCTGTGGATCAGGACAATTGTTTTGGAAAGTAATTTGGAATTATGCAAATTCTATTACTAAACTTATGACTCCAAGGAGTCCAATGACAAGAAAGTCTCTAAATACACCAGCAGCACTTTTTGTGAGAGGAAAGAATTGGAAAGAAAGCAGATGCCCAACAAATGGCAAATGGCTACTTAAACTAGGGCTTATGAATGTAGTTAACGCTCTAAGAAACAATGAAGGTGATAAATATAAAAGCACATGGAAAGACTCATATGAACTAATGCTACAAAATAACAAAAAATATACATGGCCCAAAATGAAGAGCTATTAAGAAGGCAGTATTTTATAGTGCATAAATAAATATTCATATTTCTTCAATGTATTGACCAAGTTATGCTGATTTTTCCCTCTTCTTTTTTTATATTAATAATATTGTGATATGGAATGGCTCTCTGGGAAGGGAAAGGGAATGGATATTAGGGGAAATTATGGTGCTGTAAAAAAAAATCAATGAAAATTTATTAAAGATAAACAGATTGAAGCATATGTTGTCAGATATTTATGGCCAATGGGTTGCTTCATTTTATTTCTGTTACAATGGAGAATTCTAGTGGGAAGTGACTGTTACGGAGAAAAAAGTTTCAATAAAATATTATTTTTTAAAGTGTAAAAAAAGTATGAATAACTTGGGCTACCTAGATACTTTTTTAGGCACTAAGGATATGAAGACAGAGAACACAAATGCTAGTCTCAAAATGCTAACAATTTTTTTTAAAAAGTGTATTTGGAAATAGCCAAAGAAACAGAGTTTTGGACCTGGAAGGGCTTTTCAGCATACATTTAATTCAACCTACAATGTAAAAATGAATCCTTACTATAACATACCTGATAAGTGATCATTTGGCTTCTGCTTGAACATCTTTGATGAAGAAGACACCCTTCTAAGAGAGCATCTTCCCCCTAAGATAGCTTTAATTGCTAGGAAGTTTTTCTTAACATCAAACTTAGACTTTTTTGTATCTATTGCTCCAAATTTTGTCTTCCAGAACAAATCAAATCCTCCTTCCACATTATAGTTCTTCAAGTATTGTACTTTCTCTTCCCCAACTACTTATCTCTCATCTCCAAGTATTTCTTCAACAAAATCTCCTTTAGTATGAAATGAAGGCCCTTTGCTATCCTATTTGCTGTTCTCTGGATACTCCATATTGTCATCATCCTAAATTGTGGTGCCCAAAAAAGATCATAATACTTTAGATGTGACTTGAAGGAAGGAGTATGGTGGAACTATCACTTTCTCATTCCTGGAAGCTATTCCCTTCAATGTAATCCAAGTCTGCATGAGCTTTTTTTGGCTTCCACAACTCTGTTGACTCATACTGAGTCCACCAAAAATTCTGTCTTTTTTCAGCTAAATTGCTATATGACTATGCTTTAGTAATCTTGCACTTGCAAAATGGATTTTTTTAACCTGAGTGAAAGATTTTATTACCATATTTAAATTTCATGTTATTGAATATCTAATCTTCTGGCTTGTTCAGAGAGCCTTTTGGATCTCAGTTCTCTCATTTCTTTTAGCTTTGTGTCATCTGGAAATCAAAATAAGCATGCTATCTCTGCCTTCGTCCGAGTCATCAACAACAGGGTTATTAATAATTGCACAAAGACACACACAAATCCTAGAGGTATTCTACTTGAGACCTCTTGCCAAGGCAATATTAGCTACTTTTGGATCTGACCAATTAATTCTGAATCCATCTAACACTATTGCCATCTAGCACACATTTCCCCAACCCTCCCACTCCCCCCCCCCAAAAGAACACTTTGCTGGAATCTAGTCGAACTCTCTACAGTTTTATCCTGATCTACCTGCTTGGTAACTGTCAAAAAAAGAGAGAAATATATTGTGGCATAACTTCTTTCCCAGAAAACCATGCTTCTTATTTACAGACCTTTAGGAACTGAGATTCAGAGCCAATAAGGAGTTGAGTTGGGATTTGTACCTTATCCTCTGATTTAAATTCCTGCAGTCATCTTCAACATAACCATCTTCTTAATAATCTATTCAAGATAATGGCTAAGTTTCATCTCGGGAAAGGCTTCAGAAAATACATCTTTCTCCCTTCACTGCAGAGGAAGGGGAACTAGAGGGGGTGAGAATACCTTTAGATACAGTATTTTGTTCTTTTAAAGAAATATAAGGAATGGCTCATTGGGTAGAGGAGAGGGGCATAGTCAGAAACAAATGTGACAAAAATAGAAGCTATCAATAAAACAGATAAAATTTTACAACTAAACAATTCATTTTATAACTGCCAGAAACTGAAGTTAAGGTCACTGGCCTTTCATACAAATTCTATTCCTTTTTTTTTTTTTTTTTTTTTGAAAATCAAGACTTCTTCAGATTTGAGGGGCTATCTTTTGCACTCTTCTTTATATCCCCAGCATTTAGCACAGTTCATAGCCCATAATGGACACTAAATGCTTAATGACCATCCACACTGAGCAGTGGTCATATTCATTTCTTTAATTCTCAACTTTTATCCACTATGCCTTTAAAATAACAACAAAAAAAATCCTTTTCACAGAATTTAGCTTTCCCTGTCAGCATTAATTTCAAAGGGGTCTTTCATCAAAAGTTCCTCCTTCTTTCCTTTTCACACCTCAGACTCCTACTATGCCATTCCCTATTCTCTTCTTTACTCCAGTCCTTGAGAAGAGATTGCCCTTCTCTCTTTGCCTGGACTACAGGTACACAAAACATATCTCACAGACTAAATCTAGCCTGCTGCCTGTCTTCATAAAATCCATGAGCTAAGAATAGTTTTTATATTTTTAAATGGCTGAGAAAAAAAGGAATAATATTTCATGGCATGTTAAGAAGTACATGAAATTCAAATTTCAATGTCCATTAATAAAGTTTTATTGGAACACAGCCTCACTCATTCATGTACAGATTGTCTATTGCTGTTTTCATACTACAGTGGCAGGGTTCAGAAGTTGTGACAAAGCCCATATGTGTAGTGCCCTCATTGCTTTGAAATGCTGTTTGGAACAGTGTAAATCATAGTGACATATTTATAACCTGTCAACATTTCAAGTGCCATGCATATCACAAAACTATGACATTTTATCCATATTTTGTTATCAGGGCATACTTTTTGTGTAAAGAAAAGGAAAAAAAGGTTTATTATGATTTTTTTGAACTCAGGCCTAAGGCTGAATGAAAAGGACCACCCTCAACCACTATTACTGGACAACGAATAGATTTGAAAATTAGCTCATGCTGCAGACTTGATAATTTTTCCTAATGAATTCAACCTAAAATTACAAGGCAAAAAAATGTTTGTATGTGAAACATATGGCAATAAAACCAATTTGACAAGTTATACTGTTTGAATCACAGTCAAGCCCCCCTATATGCTTCCCAAGCTGCCAACAGTGAAAAGAAGTGAAATCTCTATTCCCACACAGATTTGCAATGAATTTATTTTCTGAGCTCTAACTACAGTTCTAATAGTATGCTTTGGATGCTGAAACAAGTGTAAAAGGCATTTCCATATTTCAAAACCCATTTAACTATGAAGGAGAGGAGCTTTCACCTAACCTTCAACTGGAAGTGATTGATTTACAATATAATGACATGCTAAAAGAGAAGAATCTAATAAAATTCTATAAACACCTTCAAGCAATGAAATACTCAATTAAAATCATATGCTCATTGACAGTTATCAATATTTAGCAATATCTCTGTGTGAAGATATTTTCTAAGATAAAATACATAAAAAGCCTCACTACAGATCACCATTAACAGAACATTTGCAAATTATTTTGATAGGAAGCACTAATTTTGAACCCCAATTAAGTTCTTATTAGTAGAACTGTATTTCTGTATTTCAAAATATTATACCTATTATATTTTGAGTTAAATCAATAAAAAGTTTGTGGAAATTTGTTTTCTCATTATACAAGTATAATGTAATTGTCTTAATTTTGCCTCTTGGTCTACAAAGCCTTAAATATAACAGAAATTTTGCTGACTCCTGGCCTAAACACCACCCTAATTGTGCACTTCATCACATCCCCTCCTTTATCCACTGGGAGCTTATGTTATCCTTTTCTTCCATCTTCAGTCCCTCCCAATCAAATGGTTCCTTGCATAATAACCAGTTCTTCTTTGTTCTAGAGAAAATGTGCATTTGAAGAAGATAATTTCTATTTGAGGTGAGGTGAGGGGCAGTGGAGTTGATAAGTAGTGATAGTGTAGTGATAGTGTACCCTACACCCAAAAAGGGAAAAAACAAGGTAGTATTGTTACTAATATATTAAGTTTAATATAAACAAAAAAAAAAAAAAAGAAAAGAAAATTGAACATGAGAAACCCACAGCTTTGCACACAATCCTTTTTTTCCCCTTCTTTGAATATTGAAATGTTGATGTTTATTGATGTTAGTCAAATTTATAATAAAGTTAAAACAAAAACTTAGACCTGTTATCTCTCAAACTATTCCCCTCTTCTTCCTTTCACAGTCAAATTGAAAGGAGGAAAAAAAAAAACAAAGAGCCATCTATATAACTCATGTCTCAACTTCCTTATTTCTCATTCACTTCTTAATCCTTTGTAATTTGGTTACTGAAATCACCAGACAAGTGAAACTATTCCCTGCAAGGTTTCTTTTCATCACCTCCTACTGCTTTTCCCTTCTCCCTCCTATTTTTATTCCCCATCTAGTTATCTATTGGATAAGGTAGGATTCTATACCCCAATAAGTATAATTGTTATTCCCTCTGAGACAGTTATGATAAGAGTAAAGTTTAAGTGTTGCCTGTCACCACTCTCATCCTCCCCTCCATTTATAATAGTTTTTCATTTCTCTTTTGGTGAGATAATTTACCCCAATCCATTTCTCCCTTCCCTTTTCTCTCAGTGCAACCTACCCACTTTTTTGCATATCATGCCATCCAAATCAGCTTACTTCCACAACCCCTATGTATACTCCTTCTAACTGCTCTACTACTGATAAAAATTTTTAAGAATGACAACTATCCTCTCTCTATGTAGGAATACATACAGTTTGATCTTATTGAGCCCCTTAAATTTTCTTTCTTATTTATCTTTTTATGCTTCTCTTGGACATCAAATTTTCCGTTTAGTCCTTTCATAAGGAATGCTTGAAAATTTATTTTATTGAGTGACCATCTTTTCCTCTGAAAGAATATATTCAGTTTTGCTGGATAGGTGATTCTGCATTGTAAATCTACATCTTTTATCATCCAGAATACCATATTCCATGCCTTCAAATCCTTTAATGTGGAAGCTACTAAATCCTGTGTAATTCTGACTATAGTGCCATGATATTTGAATTGTTTCTTTCTGATTACTTGATGTATTTTCTCCTTGACTTGGAGGCTCTTGAATTTAGCTATTAATATTCCTGGGAGTTGCCATTCGGGGATTTCTTTCCAGAGGTGATTTGTAGATTCTTTCAATTTCTATTTTACTCTCTTGTTCAAGAATATCAGGGCAGTTTTCTTTGATAATTTCTTGTATTATATCGTCTTTTTCTTTCTTTCTTTTTTTAATCATTCTATTCAGGTAGTCCAAAAATTCTTCAATTGTCTCTCCTGGATCTATTTTCCAGGTCCGTTTTTTTTTTTTAATGAGATGTCTCATATTTTCCTCTGTTTTTTTTTTCATTCTTTTGATTTTGTTTGTTTTTTGCTGTCTAATGAAATCATTAGATTCTAGTTACTGAATTATAATTTTTAAGGAATTATTTTTTCCATGAGCTTTTGAGCCTTTTTTATTTGGCCCATTTCTTCTTGCATTGCTTTCATTTTTTGTCTATCTTAATTGATTTTTAAAATCTTTTTTGAGCTTTTCCAGAATCTGAGATCAATTCATATTTTTTTTGAAGCACTGCATGTTACTTTGCTTTCACTGTCCCCTTTTGTGTCTGTGCCTTGTTCTTTGTCTTCATAAAAATTTCCTATAGTTGGATTTTTTTGATGTTTGCTCATTTTCCTAGCCTTTTCCTTGACTTTCACTTTTATTTTAAAGGTAGGTTCTGTTTTCAGGGAGGATAGGGCACTCTCTTAAACTTCAGTTCTTTCTTGATGCTACCCTTAGCCTTATTTCTGGGTTTCTGCAAGTGTCAGTTCTTCCAAAGTGTTAAGATGGCCTATGGGTTGGAAGCTCTGAAAGCCACTTCCCATTGCTGATTCAATCACTTCCTGAGACTGCCATTGGCTCAAATTCTAGCCTTAAGTTTGGGCATGGGCTTTTGGCCTCACTCTGGGCTTGATCAGGTCAGTCACGCTGAAGACTGCCTTATTTTGGGGCAGTGCTTTGGCAACAAGCTAGTACCCCAGTGACTGTCTTCACTAGGGATCAGGGGCCTAGCTCTGGGTTCACACTGACCTGGAATGCCACACAGAAGGCTTTAAAATGGGATTCAGGTCTTCACTACAAGCTTGGGTTGGGGTTCCTGACCTCGTTCTAGGCTTACACAGATCAGGTGTGCAACAGGTCAGGCATTCAGGATCTTACTGCAGGCTTGCTTAGAACTTTATGGGGTGTATGTTGGGTTGCATTGTGGTTGGCTTAGGCATGGTTTCAGAATCTGGATGTTCTTATGGTGGTTTCAAGTTTTCTTTGCTTCTACTTCACGATCTTGGTTTCACCTCTCCCATCAAGGTTTCTAATGATCTCTTAACCATCAATCCATTAGTCTTTTCTCATTCTTCACTATATTTGAACTTTTTGCAACTACTGACTACCTCTGCCTCTTGGATCTTCTCTCTGGGATTAGGTATGCTATTCTAAATTGATTCTTCTCTCTCCAATAACTCAATTCAATTCCTTTGTATTATCATCCCTTTCCCAACCATTAAGTGGAGGTATTGCCCAAGGCTGATTCTTCTCGATCCTTTCCTTAATGATCTTAATTAGATCTCTGGTTTCAACTCTGACTATCCATCTGTTTATTCAGAATTAATCTTACTGAAGTAGCTGAATTATCGCTAATGACAAAAATAATTCTAAACACCAATATTCTGGCAATTCACTTCTTGATGGAAAACTAAAAAATCAATGATCTCTCATGTTTGGGATGTCCCTGGGATAGGAGATAACTGACATTTCCACTGCTCTGAGAAGCCAGAGTGGTTGCTGATAATTGTTCCGTTGCAGAGTATTGGGATACAGCTAAAAAACAAGTATGTGCTTTCACTTCCTCTCCTTTTTCTGGCTAAATTCCCTATAGCCAGGCTTCCAACTTCATTATTCCACTAGAACTGGTTTCATAATTGCCCCAATGGCCTTGTCTCCATTTTCATCCCTCTTAGCCTCTCTTTAGTCTTTAATGCTATCACTCTCTTGCCCTTGATATTCTCTTATCTCTAGGTTTTCAGGACCCCTCCCCCTTCTCTTCTGGTTCTATCTATTTGATGGTTCTTTCTCAATCTCCTTTCCTGAATCTTCATTTAGGCCAATGATGGTAAACCTTTTAGATACTGCATGCTGTGTCCTGTCACCCCAATTGCATACTGTGTCCCTCCGCAATGAGTCTCATCCTTCCCCCCACCCCCTCCCGCCCCCTGGCAATTTAACCCAGACGGGGAGGGTAAAAAGGAGGGGAGTGGCCCAGGCCCTCTGCTCAGGGGAGGGAGTAAGTGCCTCCATTTGGCTGCTGGGCAGAAGGGCAGGAAGACATGATGGAGAGGGGGAAGGGAGTAGCTCCAGCATATGATGGCTCACATGCCCACAGAGAGGTCTCTGCATGGCATCTTTGGCACATATACCATAGGTTTGCCATTATGATCTTGGTCATATCCAATAACTGTTGGCTGTGTCCTGGGCCCTTTCTCCTCCTCTATACTATTTCACTTAGTGATCTTCTCAGTTTCTCTGGATTTAATGATCATCTCTACACAGATGATTCTCAAATCTACTTATTCAGCCCTAACCTCTCTGCTGATCTCCAGTCTCACGTGCCCTTTAGACATCTCAAAGTAGACATCTGATGTTCCCTTAAACTCAATATGTCCAAAAGTGGATTTATTATCTTTCCCCCTAAACTCTACCCCAGTGATGGTGAACCTATGGCATGGGTGCCCAAAGATGGCACGTAGCCTGTGCTGCGCATTACTTGAAAGGCAGAAGGACTCAGGCAGAGCTGCTCCCTTCCCCCTCTCCACTAGGCCTGTTGACATTTTTTCACATCCCCCACCCCTCTGCCCAGCAGTCCAAGAGGAGTGCACAGGAGGTAAGGTGGGCAGTTCATAGGAGGCAAAGCTGGAGGAAAGCAGAATGCTCAGGCCACTCCCCTCCCCCTCTTACATTCCTCACTTCACCCACCACTCCACCCAGTAGCCCAATGAGAATGCTTTCTCCCTCTCCTCTGTGTGTGTGGGTGGGTGGGGGGAGGGGATGGCATACCCAGTATGTGGGGGGTTCAGGGTAGGCATAGTAATCGGTCTGGGTGGGTCAGGTTGGGGTGAGGTCTGGCACTCCATCTCTAAAAGGTTTGCCATCACTGTTCTACCCCATCCCAAACTCATTTCTTCCAAACTTCCCTATTGTTGTTGAGGACACCACTATCTTCCCAGCTGACAAGCTTAAAAACTAGGTGTCACTCTACTCACTATCCCTCACCCTCCCATATCCAAAGCCTGATGATTCTACCTTGGTAACATTTCTTGAATATGATCTCCTCTGATACCACCACTAGCCTGGTGTGAGTCCCCACCTAGCAAGTTTCATTTTCTCACACTTAGACTATTGCAATATCCTGCTAATGGGTCTGCCTTCCTTAACTCTCCCTGCATTTCAGTCTATCTTTCATTTATTCATTAAAATGATTTTCCCTAAGCATAGGCCTGACTCTGTCATGCCATTCCCCACCTTTCTCCCTCAATAAACTCCTATCATCTTCAAGATCGAACATAAAATCCCCTATTTGACATTTAAAGGCATTTGTTACCTGGCCCCTTTTATTTTTCTAATCTTCTTACACCCCATCATGTACTGCTGACCCAGTAATATTGGCCCCCTTACTATTCCTTGAAAAAGACCCTCTGTCTTTTGAGTCTAAGCATTTTCACTAACTATTCTCTCCTGTTGCTTGTTTGTACACATTTGTCAACATATTCTCCCCCATTAGACTGTGAGCTCCTTGAAGGAAGGGGCTTTTACCTTTCTTTGTACCCCAGTGCTTAGCCCGGTGCCTGACACATAACAGGTATTTAATAAATGCTAACTAACAGTAAAATCACAATTTCCTTTGGGTACCTTGGTCTGCTCCAGCTCTTTATTCTTGGCTTGAATAATTGCTTCAAAGTCCTTCTTGCTCCGACTTAACTCTTCCATGAGAATGTGATGCTGCAGAAATATATATAGATACACATTTAACATGGTCTTTACTGTGTCCTCCTACTCTAAAATACTCACGTACTAGCTGCTTTCCTTCCCACTACTTTGTGCTCTTTAGTGCACAGAAAATGCACAATTTTACTAAACTCCTTCCTTTCTTTTGGATTCTAACAAATATCTCCATAGATTTATCAATATGTATATATAGATAAATATACTATATTTAAACTCTTACCTTCTGTCTTAGAATGGATCTATTCTAAAGCAGAAGAGCAGTAAGGGCTAGGCAACTGGGATTAAGTGACTTGCTCAGGTTCACACAGCTAGGAAGTATCTGAACTAGATTTGAACCCAGAACCTCATCTCCAGGCCTGGCTCTCTGTTCTTCCATCACACTTGGATGTCCTTCTCCCCATATTTTTTTTTTAAACCCTTGTACTTCGGTGTATTGTCTCATAGGTGGAAGATTGGTAAGGGTGGGCAATGGGGGTCAAGTGACTTGCCCAGGGTCACACAGGTGGGAAGTGGCTGAGGCCGGGTTTGAACCTAGGACCTCCTGTCTCTAGGCCTGACTTTCACTCCACTGAGCTACCCAGCTGCCCCCCCATATTTTTTTGAAGCAGAGAAGGAAGAAAAGAGAGCTATCAGATCCTATAACCAGTAAAGAAATGAAAATAACCTCATTTTATATTTGTATACTGTTTCATAGTTTCCAAAATATTTCATATGCTGATTTAATCTCTACAACACTTTTATAAATCAGCCAAGCACATATTTTTATCCCTATTTTACACATAAGGAAACTGAGATTCAACAAGGTTATGTTACTTGGTCTGGGCCATGGATAATAAGATACAGAAGCCAGGGCCAGAATACTTTTTCTAACTCCTAGTCCAATGCAGAACTAAGAGACACAGATCCAAACTGAAGAAAGGCAGGCTACGGCTAAGCAAAAGGAAATACTTTTGAAAATTACAAAGATCTCAATGTGCCCTAAGAGGTAGTGGGCTCTCCCTATCATAGGAGGTATTCAAAAAGAGGGTGAAAAACAATTCATTTTCCTGAGAGAATTCCTGCTCAGGGATTTGCTAGACTTAAAGGGACTATGTAATTCTTTTCTCTGCATCATCAGATATTACTAAGACACCATATATCAACTAGTTTGGCTTTTAGGAAACATTAAAGGGAACTGAAGATCCAGAAATTCTAAATAAGTGTTTTGATTAAAACAGAAAAACATCACGTTAGCCAATGGCCATCCTGGCTGCTACTTCAATTCATGTGCTACCAGCAAGCTGAAACCCATTTGAATCTGCTGAAAGTCATGAAAAGAACAGAAACAAGGAACTTCCATTTCATTTCTCAAAACTGTCATGCTAGGGGGAAGCTGGGTAGCTCACTGGATTGAGAGTCAGACCCAGAGATGGGAGGTCCTGGGTTCAAATTTGACCTCAGACACTTCCTAGCTGTGTGACCCTGGGCAAGTCACTTAACCCCCATTACCTAGACCTTATCACTCTTCTGCTTTAGAGCCAATACCCAGTATTAATTCTAAGACAGAAAGTTATGGGTTAAAAAAAAAACAAAAAACCTGTCATGCTATATATCAGAACGACTGACTTTTGGCTTGTACTAGGCATAAATCAAGAATTATAAATTCAATTTAAATAATTGGCAAAAAGTAATTCACAAATTCAACACAATTTAAATCACAGTAATGACCATAAACTAGGTAGCAAAATATAAAGATTCAGTCAAAAGCACTAGCCAGGAATCTGGAGACCTGGGCTTTTGTCTTGACTTTGCCAACTCTGTATATAAACCCCAGTTTCCTTATTTGTAAAATAGAAAAATCTCTACCTGACATGAAACCTCAAGTGACTGATGCAGAAATAAGGTCAGATTATAGGTACAAAACATTTCAAGGGTTTTTTTTCCCCCCTTTTAAAAAACTATATAAATTTAAATTATAGGCTGGTCTCAAGAATGGTAAATAATTTGGGCTGTTTCTCATCACTAAGAAGTGCCTGGAATTTGTTAAATTATAAGTTGAATTCACAAGCCAAGTACCCTACCACACAGCAGTTTGTTCTGTGTGCCAAGATTAGGTAATAAAGAGTTGTGTGTTTCTCAAGAGGGAGTGAAAAGATATGAGGGGAGACCAGATATTCCTACAGCATCTTCAAATAGCAGAACCAGAATTTTTTTTCCCAATCAATTTCAACACTTCAATGATTTTCAGCAAACATTATCAGCCTAGAGAAACCTGCAGTAAGGATAGTCCTCCTATCATAGGAATTAAATAATTTTTGAAGACTAAAAAAGCCTTCTCTTGAAAAGAAAACGAAGTCAGCACTGATTTCTTCAACAATAGTTTTCCCTCCTGGCACTTATATAGACTTGGGGAATTCAGGGTGTTGATGTGAGCCTGTTTCTCTAAGGATGTTGGGGCACAAGTCTAAGAGAGAAGACCATGGAGTTAAATCTTCTGGGAGCTCTGCTCTCAGAACAAATTCTTATTCTAATGTGCATCTTTGTTAATAGACCTGAATCCATTTCCCTATTATCTTATGCCATGACCATGAGATAAATTTACATCTTACTTGTATAATTCAGGATAAACAAGGAAGGATGGGGCAAGTTTTCAAATATTCAACAAAACTTAAAGAACCAGGGTGGAAAACAATAGTAGTGAAGATAAATGAACTAAATAGCAAGCAACCTTTATTAAGATTTCATCTCAGTGAACCAGTAGTTTCTTGTCCTTTCAGTGAATTGATCTGCTTTACTGATTGTTAAATTGCACATTCTCAAACTGGCCTGAAATGTTTAATTGCTATTTTCTGTTAATCTTGCTACAATTCCAGATGGATGAGGTCAGTAGAGACAACGGTGGGCCCTATTGGCTCAAGCATAGCTGACATTTTCCCCCTTACCTTCCTAATTGCAGAGTCTGTCCCAAACCCCAAGCCTCCCAATACCCTAGAGGCTTTTAGACCATTTCGCTAGAGGAAGGACTGCTCAAATGAAGTTGTAGGCCTTCATGCCAGGGCCTGGCATATCTGTGGGGCTCCGCATCTCCAAACTGATGGTGTGAGCAGCTGCCATCTGCTCCATTTGATAGACTGAAGGTGCAGTGGAGGTGGAAGCTAAGGAGGAGAAGCAGCCATCAGTCATGCAAGGCTTGGCCGCACCCCCTGCTCTACGACTGATGGAACAATCTCAGCCCAATGGCAAGAGATAAGTTACCTCCTGCAGGGCCTGTGCCAGCTGCTCCTTCAGGTCCTTTTCCCCATGCTGTTTCTCCAAACCCTGCAAAGCCAAAAACAAATGGAAGGTTTCCTTGAGGGGAAGCAAAAGGAGGAATAAAATCCAGCAACATGCAGAGCAGAGTGGATGGCATAAGCATCTGGGAGCAGCAGGGGGGGAGGGAGCAGGTGGGAACAACTCCTGTTTTCTTTCAAGCTGTTACCTACAAAGAGATTTAAGCAGAGTTGCCTGACTTTATACTGCTTATGATGAGATTTTCACCTTTAACTCATTCTCAGGCTACTCTGGAAATACAATGAATTGTTCCAAGCATCTTTTACAAGATAATAGTTCCTTGATGTAAAAGAACATTTGACCTTCCTAAGCCTCAGTTTCCTATGAAATGTGGATAATAATATCTGTATTACCTATCTCACTGGACTGCTGAAAGAGCTTCTAAGGTAGAAAAAGTCATGGATTTGGAATTAAATTCAAGCTCTGCTGGCTGCTAGCTATGGGGCTTTGGCTAAGTCACTTAATATCCCTTTATCTCAGTTTCCACATCAATCAAAAGAGGGATTGGACTAGCTGATCTCAAAGGTCTCTTCCAAGGGCAGCTAGGTAGTGGGGGTATAGTGAAAGCCAGATCTAGAGACGGGTGGTCCTGAGTTCAACTATGAACTCAAGATACTTCTTAGCTGTGTGACCCTGGGCAAGTCACCGTAACCCCAAATGCCTTAACCCCAAAAACACTCTTCTGCCTTGGAACTAATACTTAATACTGCTTCTAAGATAGAAGGTAAAGGTTTAAAAAAAAAAAAAAAAAGGTCTCTTCCAGCTTGAAACTCACAGACACAGTATTACATAAACATTAAATATCTGATTGAAATGCCTCAGTCTGGCCTTTAGGATCATTACCTTCCTACTCTTAAGCCAGATCATCTCACAAGACCATAGTTTTAGAGCTAAAAGGCACCTTACAGGTAAACTCAAATAGTCTAACCTCTAAATTCTGCAGATGAGGAAACTGAGGCCCCCAAAGTTAACTCATAGTGAGGTCACATAAGTAGTAAGTAGCAAAACTGAGAACTAAACCCAGATCCTGCCTTCTTTTCATTGTATCACACTCACTACCTCTCATGTATGATTGAGCTGGGGATGAGGCTCCTCTTCGGCCCAATATACATATCCTGTTGGTTATCCCTTATATTACAGCTCTTCCTCTGCCCAAGTGTCTACTGCCCTCATTTTTACCTATCTATGTCTGTCATCTTCTGTCAATTTTCCCTTTGTTCCTCTAGTTCTCTTAATACAATTATTACTCTGCAATGATTACTATGTCATCTTAAACCACTTGTTGTTTTTTCATGTAGTTTAGTCTCATTTCATCGACAACAAGATCATAATTTCTTTGAAGACAAGGCCAATGTTAAGCTTCACTGTATGCCCAGGTGATCTAGTGCATGTACACAGTAAGAGCTAAATAAGTATCACTGAAAGATGAGGGGGAGAAAGGATTAAAATGCAGTTTCCAACCTCTTACAAAGGTTGATAACCTTAACAGAAAATTTACCTGCTCTCTCTCTCAGGGTTTTTTTCTCCATCATTAGTAACGTTCCCTCAATAGGGGAGGGGAAATAAAACCTGTAAGTGCACAGAAGGTAATGCTGCTTATAAAGATGCTTCATTCCCCTCAACCTCCATACATCTGATCTTCTTCATACTTGGCAAGGGGGCAGTGGAATTACTCAACCAGTCACTACTTATTTATTTTAACTTTGTTGCTTTGTAGGCTGTAGGGGTAGTTACTGTTGGCCATATTAAGTTTTTTGCTTGCTTGTTTGTTTAATTATCAATTAATAAGCATTTATTTTCTCCCCCTGCCACCTTTCTCCCCTATTAAGAAAAAAAAAAAAGATTCCTAGCTATGTGACCCTGGGTAAGTCACTTAACTCCAAATGTCTAGACCAGGGGTTGGCAACCTTTTTGGCTGTGAGAGCCATAAATGCCACATTTTTAAAAATGTAATTTCATGAGAGCCGTACAGTGCTCACAGTGCGTGCTCCTGTAACAGTGCCTGAAAAAAAAATTGACTTTATGGTTCCTGCAGAAAGAACCATATGTTGCCGACCCTTGGTCTAGACCATGGTGGCCTTCTGTCTTTGAAGTGAAACTAAGATAGAAGGTCAGGGTATAAAAAAACCAAAAATTTGTTTTAGATTTTAAAAGGTCATTTGAGCAATTGAAAGGTGCCCTAATCATAACTTAGAGGGAAATATATCTTCTGTAAATTTCCTGAATTGTACCAGGCTGAAAGCAGCAAAGATGTATGTATAGGCAACCAGTCCAAATGCAGAGTACTCCATTTGTTGCCCTTCCCAAAATCACTTATTACAGGGGCATGAAGAGGACAGAGCTCAAAATTTCTCAGAAATAAGAAAATGAAGCTTAAGTTATGAGCTTTTACATCAAGGAATTAATAAATAAGCAGACGATAACATTTTAAATTATCTTGCTGACAGTCTTTCTCTCATCCTCATGCCCCTTGCCTTCATACCCGTAGGACTTACATACATACTGATATTCCCTCAAACATATTAACTTCCCAGATCTTTAATTTCTTATTTCCCATAAATCCTCCAACCCATTTCAGCTATGCACAAAGATGATCATATCCCTAAACTTGTCATCACCCACAAAAAAGTTTCACTTCCATAAATTGTGAAATTCCTTTATCTGCTGTCATCCCACCTTTCTCTCATTCCATTCTACTTCTCCAGCAGTTTCCTCCTCTATCAATGTCCATTCTCCTACTAATCTTCAGTTTCTCCCCCTCCATTGGACACATCCCTACTGCCTACACACATGACTCCTCAAAAAACCCTCATTTGATCTGTTCATCCTTGCTAGGTATCAATCAATTTCTCTCCTTTCCATGGCTAAATTCACTTAGAAAGTCATCTACAAATGCTGCCTCCACTTCCTCTCCTCTCATTCTCGTCTTCATTCTCTAAAGTCTGGCTTCTGATGTCATCATTCTGCTGAAACTTGTCTATCCAAAATTTACAATGATCTCTCCATCGACATATCTAACGGTTTTTTTCAGTCTTCATCCTTCTTGACCTGTCTGCAGACTTTGACAAAGATTGACAATGGTCAATCATCCTCTTCTTCTTGATTTCTCTTCTTTCTAGGTTTTAAAGGTCTCTTTCCTTGTTCCAAGAGACCTGTTAAATTATTTTTTTCCCCTTTCTGATGACATTGCTTCTGCTTACCTCCATTTCTTCATGCCTCTTGCCCTTTCTGCCACCTGACAGTGATGATCACTCTCTTATTCCCCAGGTTTTTTGACACTGTTCTCTCCTGGTTCTCATCCCACATTGTCTGATCACTCCTCAGTCTCCTTTGCTGGCTGTTTATCCATATCATGCACACTAACCATGGGTGTCCCCACAATTCTCTGTCCTGGGCCCCCACTCTTTTACTTCAATACTAATTTACTTGTTGATCTCATCTGCTCCCATAGATTTAATTATCATCTTTATGCTGATAATCCCCAGATCTATTTTTCTAGCTCTAATCTGTTTTTTGACCTTCAGTTCCATGTCTAAAGGCCTAATAGATATCTTGAACTCTGCATGTTTCAAAGTTATCTTAAACTCAGTATGTCCAAAACTGAATATCTCTTTACCCTCCCCAAACACTTCCTTCTTCCTCACTTTCCTACTACTATTATGAGGAACCACCATCCACCCCTTCACCCAGACTTACAATCCAGATCACCCTCTACTCCTCTCTCACTTTCCATATCCAGTCAATGAGTTGCCAAGTCTTGCTGATTCTAATTTTATAGACAGGACTCAGGTGTACATCCCCTTGTCTCCTCTGACACCACCAACACCCTAGTGGACTTTATCCCTGTACAAATAAATATACTACCCTTCTAGTTGGCCTTCTTGCCTTAAGCACGGCAAACTGCAGTCCATCCTCCACTTAGATATCCAAGTGATCTTGCCAGCATGACAATATTAAAACTACCCTCTTTCCTGCCACAGTTGCCTCCACTTTCCAAGCTGCTCCTCCTAATATTCCCAGGATTATACAGAAAATCCTCTGGCTCTTGAAGCCCTTTATATATAAACTTGCCCCTTCTTACCTTTCCAGTCTTCTTACACCTTATTCTTCTCCACATACTCTACAATCCAAATGGCTTCCTGGCTATTCCTGGAAAACTATCCTCCATCTCCCAACTCGCCTTTTCTTTTCTTTCTTTCTTTTTTTAAACCCTTACCTTCTGTCTTAAAATAGCTACTAAGAATTGGTTCCAAGGCAGAAGAGCAGTAAGGGCTAGGCCACCAGGGGTTAAGGGACTTGTCTGGCCAGAGTCACACAACTAGGAAGTGTCTGCCCCTCTGTACCTTTTCAATGACTGTATCACATGCCTGGAATTCTTTCCTTTCATCTTGGCCTTAGAGTCTCCTTTAGATCTCAGCTAAAATCTCACTTTCAATAGAAGTCTTTTGTGATCCATCTTAATACCACTGAGATTATCACCAGTCTATCACATATATATATACTTGTTTGGATTTGGTGGTTTGCATGCTGTCTCCTCCATTAGACTATGAGGTCCTGGAGAACAGGGATTGGTTTTGTCTTTCTCTGTTTCCCCGGAGCTTAGCAGAGTGTCTGGCACATAGCTGATGCTTAATAAATTCTCACTGTCTTGACTTAACTAGGTATAGGAGATAGACATGGATGCAGTTCTGCCTTGGACCATAGCCATGACACAACTAAACCAGCATGTCTTTCAAATTCAAGATTTTCAGAAGAGTGCCTCAGCCCACCCAAGTGCACTCCAAATATCTGAGTTGTGGACGACTAGATCCCTTTGTTGCTGGATGTTCAAGACAGGGAGGAAAAGGATAATAAAACCCAGCAGAACTTTAACTCAATCCTCTACAGCTAAACTCTTACTAAGGTCTGGCACACAAAGTTTAATTCTAAGGGTTTGTTCTAATAAGGGTAAGAGATAGCCTGCTAACTTAAATTTGTCTTCCAGGTGAACATCATTCAGATTTTATAAAAATATGGATGCTTTGGGGAGATAGACTCAAAACTAACACTCCAATGCAACTATCAACAATTTGGAAATAGATCTTAATCAATGACACATGTTAAAACCAGTGGAAATGCACATCGGCTATGGGGGAGTCGGGGGTGAAGGGGGAAAGTAAGAGCATGAATCATGTAACCATGTTAACTTTTCTAAAAAAGAAAAATTATTAAATGGAAAAAAAAATATGGATGCTAACAACAACCATGTTTGGAGCACATACTCCAAATCACTTTTAAGAGAAATGTATATTATAACAACTTTGAGTTTTACTTCTTATTCATCAAAATTAGGAAAAATAATTTAAAAATAGGAATGGTTATTACTAGAAGGGCTGTAGAAAGACAAAGCACTGTAATACACTGTTGCAGGAGTTCTAAATTGGTCTAACCCTTTTGGAAAACAATTTGGAAGTAGGAAAAATATCGCTAAAATTCTATACTATTATTGTTTATATGAAACCTAAAGATGACAAAGATGAAGGCAAAGTTCCATATATTCCAAAGATTGATTTTTTGCAAAAGCAAAACACTAGAATTATGTGCCCAATGATAGAAGAATGTTGCACAAACTGTGACATATAAATATACTACTGCACTGTAAGAAATGATGAAAAATGCAAAGAAACATGGGAAGACTTCTATAAGCTAACACAAAGCAAAGAAAATAAAATCAGAAGACTGCAATAATCAAAGTTTAAAGAATCCAATAGTGAATTATTATTATAATGAGCAATCCTTCTCAGAGAACAAATGGCAGAAAGGTTAGGGATGAGAAAAGGTAAGGAATGTTACATATGCTTTCAGTTTTAGTCAATTTATTGATTCGTTTTCTTTTAAGAGTTTTTCCTCTGTTACACTGGAGGAGTCAATGGTGCCATATTGGGAAAATTACAATGATGTAAAAAACAAGTCATCAAACATTTTGAAAAATAAAGAGCCAAAAAAATACTACTAGCCTAACAGACAATTTACTGTGGTATTCTGATATATTGATTTACTGGTTTACTTTACTTCAAATCAACCTTGTTTTGCCTATGAGGCTTGCCTTGAATCCCAATTCTAGTTTAGTTCCCTCTAGATCTACAAGTTCTGATCCTAGGTGAGGAGGGTAGGGAAGAAGGAGGAAATAAGCATTTATATAGTACCTACTATGTGCCAGGCAATGTGCTAAGAGCTTTATAAATATCTCATTTGATCCTCACAATAACCCTTTGAAATAAGTGCTGTTATTATCCCTATTTTACAGTTGAGGGAACTGGGGTAATCAAGTTAAGTGATTTGCCCATGGTAACAGCCTAAGGCAGGATCTGAATTCAGGTTTTTCTGATTTTAGGCCCATCACTCTATCCACTGTACCAACTAGTTGTCTCTGGGTTTCTGGATTGTGCCTGCCACTTACCTGGCCTGATACTCTAATTCTGGTCCCACCTCTGAGTTTTGCCTTATACAGAATTCCCCTTAATTCTCAACCATAGCTTCCTAGTCTCTGCTCCAAGGTTCCACACATCTTGTAGCTAGTGCTCAGCTTCTATGTCTAACAATATGAATCAACTGAGGACACTATGTCTCTGGAAGGGAAAGGCACAAAAGGTATACGCCTTTAATTAACTGTCATTAATTTTCTACACTCTGTACCTCTAAGTGTTGCTCCTTCTCCTCGAAATTTTTCTCCAGCTGCTCCACTCTCTGCTGCTGCTGGACCTGCTCTGTAAATAGCTGATCTTGTAACTCCTGGAGCTCCTCCTCCATCTTCACAATCTCCTTCTGAGCCCCCTTGTGGCTCTGCTGCTTCACACTCAGAACAGCCACCTGCTTCTCTTGAACTTTCACCTTCAGCTTGAGAATCCTGGCCATTGTCTTCTTAAGCATGTCCAAGCTGTTCTGGGACTGTGATAAGCTTGGGCCTTTGTGCTCCTTATTCCATAGAACTGTTGCTTTTTCTGAAACAGGAAGGTCATCCTCTGCTACTCTCTCCCCACTTGGTCCAGGGAAAGCCAATTTTCGGTCCATGTTTTTAGGGGTGTGTTTGGCCATTTCGGCTCTTCCACAGGACTTTCCTGACTGCTCATAGTCATGGGTCACTTTAATAACTTTGGCTCTGGAGTCTGATGAGCCCTCTGCTCCAGGGCTATCCGATTCCTCTAAACTACATTTCCTTTTGGTTCTTGAGCACCTAACTACTGGCCTATCATTCCTCAGGGCAAGACATAGGTGAATCTTTTCCCAGTCTTCTTCTATTACTTCATATTCATATTCTGCATTCTCCTTATTTTCTAGTGGAACTCCAAGCTGGATTCGGTCTCCCTCCTTGATAGGATAGGCCTTTAAAGGTTCGAGGCGTTCCTTGTTCAGCCAAACGCCATTCAGACTCTGGGGAATGAGGAAGAGATAGACATGAATAAGCTTTGCAGTGTTTATTCTCCTTAATAGAGGTCTCTCTCTCTTGCTGCTACAAATCCTTCTGCCTCCTCAGAAGGACAACTCTTGACAACAAATTGCAAGGAAAGGTTTCTAAACCACTAGTCTTAGAAATAGCATTTTTCAAGTATGGCTTTGCTTTATCTCCTATATATCTGATATTCATGCCTCCCCGGAGAACTACCAGAAAAACGGGCAGGAATCACTTTACTTCAAGTAGTAACAATAATAATTAGTGTTTAGCACCTTAAGGTTTGCAAAACATTTTGCAGATGTTCTCTTAGTTGATCCCTACAACAATCCTTCGAGGTAAGTGCTATTATTATTATCTCCATTTTACAGATGAGGCAACTGAGGCTGAAGTTGAAATGACTAATCCAAGAATCATATAACTAATGTTTGAGAGGGGATTTGAATTTATCTTCCTGATTCCAAGTCCACTGCTTTTGAAGTATCACTAAAACAAATGTAACATCGACGGAAAACTGAAATTAAGTCACATCTCTTGTTCTTATGAAATAGGAAAAATTCAATTAGCTTGGAGGAAGCTTCTAATGATAACATCAGCGAAGTAAGATAGACCAAGGAAAGTCACTGAAACATCTGGACACAGTGTGAAACCAAAAACCGCTCTGGAACTTACTACCTATGTTTCCTTAAGCAAGTTTTACTTCTTTCTGGGATCCGGTGTCTTACCTATCAAATGAAGGGGTTGGAGGCTATCCAAGTTTCCTTCCTGTCCTTATAATCAATCCTGTACACGTTAGGGGAAGTGTGGCTTAGTGGAGAGTATGAACTTTGAATCAGCAAGACCTGGTTTTAAGGGTACCTCAGATACTTCCTGGCTCCGTGACTCTGGGCAAATCAAATAACCCCTTTAAAACCTCTTCTTCATCTCGAAGATGGGTACCTAACCTCACCCATTTGTTGTGAGGATCAAAATAATAACGTAGATAATAAAGCTCTTTGTCAAAGTTAGATTGCTGTATTGTCAGCTATTATAATAAAAACTTGAAAATTACATACACACACACACACAAAAAAAAAAAAAAAAAAAAAAAAAACAAAGGAGAAAGGCACATCAATGACATGTACTGGACATCATCACTCTGGAGCTGAAACAATTAGTGGTGCCCACAATCCTGGCTTTTGGTCCAGTCACGTCAATTCACTCATTAAGCACTCATGGCCTGTTGTACTCAATGCTATAATATATCCTTGTGAAAAAAATAAAGAGATAATACAGGTCCTATGATTGAAAAACTTACAGTCTGGAAAACAATACAAGGTAATAATATACCAAATACACCATTCATATTTGTGTGCACTAATTATAAATTATACGACACTTCAGAAGGGAAAAAAGAATCAAGATCTGATTAATTCGTGGGAATGAAGTAGGTTTTGAGTTAAGCTTGAAAAAAGTGTGGAACTGAGTTCAGTAACTGTAGATGGGGGACATCTTAAAAGGGCTTTGACCCTGGTTTAACTTTGGGGACAGGATCAGAGTTAACATCAAGCCCTGAAATAAAGTTAAGACATTGTCAGTAATTACATATCATATTCAACTCCTGACTCTTATCTCCTGGTCATTTTATTCAACCCAAAGATTAGGGAAAAGATAGCACAGTAATTCTTTATTTTATTTATTTTTAAAAATCTTAACCTTATTGTCTTAATATTAATTCTAAGAGAGGAGCAGCAAGGGCTAGGCAATTTGAGTTAAGTAACTTGCTCAATGTCACACAGCTAGGAAGTGTCTGAGGCCCAATTTGAACTCGGGTCCTCCTGACTCCAGGCCCGGCACTCTACTCACCATGTTACCTAGCTGCACCCTGCCCTACCTTTTTTAATAGCATAGTAATTCAAGAGCAATGAGTAAGCAGCATATGATAGTTCCTGTTCTTCTCTCCAAGTCTCTTCAAGGCTCTCAAATACAGGAATTTTGCACTCAAGATTCTCCCTATTACAATCTCTGGGTCCTGTTTTTCTTACTAAATATTTTGCTGAAGGGTTAGGCCAGTATGATCCTTTGGCTACTGTGCCCTAATATGATTCATTCAGCCGACCCACTCTTAAAATTGCTTCAATTCAGCCTGGAAGTTACCAGTTCTCACTGAATGCAAGAACAAAGCAGCTACATTAGGAGCTATTAGAAATAGGAATGATTTTAGAAAAAATTAAATTTGATATTGGACACATAGCAAAGTTCTCAAGGTAAAAAAGCAAGATGACTAGAGGAGAATGTCAAAAGTCAAGTTACAGAAATTTAAGTAAACCCAAAGGGCAATAATGGATTTAGTCATCAGGTAAAACACAGTAGGGTAGGTCAATTTGGAAGAGTTTTGAAGGGCTAAAGAAAAGATAACAAAGTCTAAAAAGGTCAGTTTAAGACACAGGAGCACACCATGACCCCCATGCACTTTCTCTACACGCCTTCCCAAATCTCCCATGTCTAAAAAATAAGCTCATAGTGTTCATTCCCCAAAACAATCTTTCCTTTGATTCTCTATTAACCCCATGGCTTAACTCATGGTGCCACCTAGTGGCATCACTTATAAATCTTCCAACATCTTTCCTTCTCAATTCCTTTTCAGTCACAGGCAGAGACACCTGCAAAAGATGAATCCACACAGATGCCTGACATGCCATTCAGATATTCAAATTTCATAGCATCGTTAAATGTGCTCATTCTACAGATGAAGAAAAAGGACCAGGTAAGTTAAGTGACCTGTCTAAGGTCACAGAAGTAGAAAGTATTATATCCCATTTCAAAGTGCTAAAGACAAAAATGATGAAATAGAATAGTCAATTTTAGATGGGTTTGGGGAGGAGAGGAACACCAGGGCAATGATCGTGGAATTGTAACCAGAGAAATGAAGGAGTCATTATGGAAAATAACATAGATAATGATGTAAGAAGTCACTGAATTCTTTATAACATTTGACCCAGCAATACTTTTTTTTTTTGCCAGTTACATGTAATAAAAAATTTCCACAAAAGTATTCCTAAGTTATATGAATAAACTTAGCTCCCTCCCTCCCTTCCCTCCCCCTCCTCACCCCCTGCCCTAGTGCTGGCAAGCTATTCAATCTGAGTTATACATGTATTATCATGGAAACCATATTTCCATATTTTTCATTTTTATGAGAAACCTTATAAAACCAAAACCCCAAATAAATAATTGAAAAATCATACTTTCGTCTGTATTCTGACTCCAATGGCTCTTTCTCTGGAGATGGATAGCATTCTTCTTTGTCATAAATCCCTCAGAATTGTCCTGGATCATTGTATTGCTGAGGGTAACTAAGTCAATCACAGTCGATCACTTCACGATATTGCTATTACTATGTAAAATGCTTTCCTGGTTCTGCTTATTTCACTTTGCATCAATCCATGTAGGTCTTTCCAAATCTTTCTGAAATCATCCTGTTCATCACTCCTTATAGCACAATAGTATTCCATCCCCATCATATACCACAATTTGTTCAGCCAATCCCCAATTGAGGGACATCCCATCAATTTCCAATTCTTTGTACCATAAAAAGAGCAGTTATAAATATTTTTAATTAAGCAGGTCCTTTCCAATTTTTTTTTTATCTCTTTGGGATATAGACCTAGTAGTTTACCCAGAAATACTATTACTAATCATATATCCCAAGGACAAAGTATGGAAAGGAAGGTACGATATATATAACAAAATATTCCCTTAGGCACTTTTTGTGGTAACGAAAAATTGAAAATATAGTGGATATCCACTGACAGGAAAATGGATGAATAAATTAGATGGAGTACATAAATATAATGGAATATTACTACACTGTTAGGGAACAATGAATATGAAGGATTCAAACCCACATGGGAAGACTTATGTAAACTGATAAGAGAACAAAAAGCAGAACTCTAAGGGAATTATCTACATAGAAATGATTAACTGAAGCCATGATGAGATTATCAAGGAGGGTAAAGATGGAGAAGAAAATGGGACCAACAGCAGATCTTTGGGAGATACCCATGGTTAGTGGACATGATGTGGTTAAGGATCCAGCAAAGGAGAATGAAGACTAGTTTGGAAAGATAGGCAAACCAGAGAGCACTGTCACTAAACCCCAGAGGAGAGGACATCAAGGAGAACAGGGTGACCAAGATGGTCAAGAGAGGAAAAAAGGACAAAAAGAAGCAATAAATAGGATATGAGCAAAAGTACCGTCTTCAGAAAGAGAAGGGGGAAAGCCAGGGAATCAGTCTGAAATATCTCATGGAACCAGGAAAAGGCCTCTAAAATGGTCTTTCATGTTGTCACTAATCTGCAATATTCTGTGTTCTGGTGAATGGTAAAAGCATATGTGATAAGACGCAACAAACCCAGGTCTTCTATACCACTTATTAAAAAAGCTGTAAGACTGAAAACAAATTTATTCCTGATATTAACCACTATCACAAATTTTGTGCATATTTGTCTTTTAACTTAAAAAAAATTACAAATCCCTTTGGAATTAATTTAAAAAAAAATACCTACAATTCTTGACTCTGTATTTAAATGCTCATTCTCCAATTATCCCAATAGGCAGAATAGCCATTTTGTGGCAAATTTTGGTGATCTGAGTTTTTTTTTTCTTTTAAATTAAAACATCTAACATCATCTAACAGCCTCAACATACATCATCAGGAAAAAATGGAACAATGAAATTTTGTAGTTGAAACTCAATCACTCATCAACAAAAGTAGAAAGCCAGGGTACTCAGTATACCAAGCAGGAGTCACACCAAAAGACTGATTAGAAAAATGAAAAGGAAATTTTCCTCCCAATACCTGCTGCCCTAACAAATCCCCTTTCTTACTTTAGGTATATCTGAAAGAAGAGATAAAATACAGCAAATAAACTTAATAAATACTAATTGTCTTTAAATGTCTTAAAGAGATCTTTTATCAATAAGCTGCCTCTTTATTAGGAGCATCTGAAGGTAGAGGCTGTATGAAAAAACTAGGTCTGGAATAAAGGAATATAAAGTTAATAATGAGACAAAGTCTACAGATATCAAGGTCATGCTTCTCATAAATGCTGGAAAATTTATTTCCCTGTTCTAATAATTTTTAAAATATTAGTTAGAAGGCTTGGGAAGATCTCCAACCCTTACCATTTATCCTTTTCTTCAAAGAAATGGGCAAAGTTACCACATGTTTGTTCTTGAGGATCCTCTCCAGGAAAGCTAAATCAGGGGAACACTTATACTCCCATGAATACCCTTAACCACTTAGTCAATTTGGATTTAAAAACAAACAAAAAAAACCACCAATTTTTCTCTTAAAGTAACTTTTTATAAAATTATGCATAATTCACTTTCCCTTCAAAATCCAAAAACCAACTATGACAGTTAGCCCTGATGTCCTTTATTTGATATTCAAACAGTGCCTTACTAATAAGACTGCTGGGTTAAATGATTTGGTATTTGTACATCAAAACCCTCCTGCTACACAGTGCAAAAGCAACTCCATCATACAGCAGGAAGGTGCTTTCTCAAACAGCAGGAATTCTGTATTCATCTTTGTAAAAATGAAGGCTTGCTGGCTCTCACAGAGTTCCGAGTCCTCTTCTTCCTCCATCTAACACATTCATAAGTCCGTGATTCTGGTAGATGATGAAATTCACTGCTATAGTTTCAGCAGTCACGAGGATTACTAAGTTAACAACTTATTGAGGGTATAAATAAGCTAGAGGGGGCCCTTAAGTCAGGCCTTTAAAAAGTTACAGAGAGACAGGGGAAGGAGAATGACCACTTCCTTCAGAGAAATTACCAGAGGATCAAATGTAGATCTACCCACTAGGAATTAAGGAACAGATCCAGGAAGGCCGTGACTCCCTGAAGAGGGCATTCTACTGTAAGGCACACTCCTAAGGCAAGGAAGATTTGAAAAAGCAGTATGAGGTTTAGTAGACCACAAATTCAACAAAAGACAACAATATGATAAGCTCACCAAGAAGGCTACCTCAAGAGAGACAGAGCATCCAATAATGAGGTGGTGATGGTCCTGATCGAGATAGATACTATATTTCAATGTGGACCCCATATTTTGGGAAGGCCATTGGTAAGCTGAAGATTACCTAAAGAGGGTGATTAGAACTGTGGAGGGCCTTGAGTTCATGCTATATGATGTCTGGCTGAAGGAACTAGGTTAGTTCAATCTGGAGAAAACTCAGAAGGGTCACAATAGCTACCCCCAAGTACTGGAAAAGGAATTATTAGCCTTATCCTGCTTGGTCTCAGAAGGCAGAACCAGGACCAATTGGTAAATTTTGAAGAGATGTATTTAGGTTTGATAAAAAGAAACATTTCTTAAAGATTATAATTATCTAAATGTAGAGAAGATTACAATTTGGAATGAAGTGGATTCCCCTTATTAGAAGTTCTGAAGCAAAAGCTAGATTGACCACTTGGTCGGGTATATCATAGAGGGGATTCTTGTTCAGGTGTGAGTTGCACTGAATGGTTATTTGATCCTTTCTAACTCTGAAATTTCAATAATCCTGAGGCTGAAAGAAGGGAAAAATAGGGGAAATCAATCCCTTCACTGGAAATTGTGAACAATGTGGTCTAGGAGAAGTGAGACACTAGAAGACAGAGCTGTTTTACTGTTTATGTAATTATGCATGATTAAGTTCTTTGCATTTCCTGTTAAATTAAATAAAATTCCTTCCATATTTGATGTTTTATTTGCTTGAGTACTTGCAGGAGTTAAGGACCCTTTTCTTTAAAAAAAAAAACCAAAAAAAAAAAAAAAACCCAAGTGTAAGTGAAATGCTGACATTCTTTGGGGAAATCCTCAGTGGAGATGAGCTAATAAAAAGTACTCAAGACTGAATGTGATCTTCATAAATGTAAATGTTCAGTTCCAGGCCACATTTTACAGAAATATTTTGTTGAAATAAAAGTCATAAAACTGTTATCCCTTTTCTCTCTCACTTAACTTATATCTGATGGCTCCTTTGAATTTGCTTAAAATAAGCTACTATTTCCATGATGCCAAAACTTCCCATTGACCTTTCTTATTCATTGACTTTTCTTATTCAGTGACCTTTCTTATTCAAGCTTAGCTACTCTCTCCTCTTCACAGAAAACAGTCGGAAAAACTGCCAAAACCCCCATGCTTCCATTTTCTCCTCAACTCTTGGCAAGGGAGCTTCTGCCTCCACTCACTTTATGAAAATTTTTCTTGACCATAAATAATCTCCCATTTCCAAAACCGGAGATGACCTTTTTTAAAAAACTCTTGACCTTCCAATAGATTTTAATACTGTTTATTACTCCCCTACAACTGGATGTACTTCTGAGAGACCACATTCTGATGCTTTTCTTTCTGTCTCCTCATACTTTGGTAAGGGGGAAGGGGAAATAATGTTTAAGTCATTGCCAAGTTCCATTTTATAGATTTATATATATATATATTTATATATATATTATATACATGTGTAGCATGTATGTATATATATATCCCTCTATCTTTATATATATAAACTGTGTGCTTGTTGTCACCTCCATTGGAATTTGTGAGCTCCTTGAAGACAGAGACTGTCTTTGTCCTTCTTTGTAACCCTAACACTTAGCACCTGGCACATTATAAGTACTTAAATGCTTCTTGACTGACATAATGAATGATAAAGTTAAACATACAAACCCCCGGTAAAGGATATTTCAAGCAAAAACAGGATTAGAGAATATAACTTGCCAGTTTGCTTATTAAACAGTTAAATGTTTAATAGTTTCTCTGTAAAGTCCATTATAACCTCTTAGTTATAAAATTTAAAATATAAGTTGTTGGGGTGTTTTGCTGGCTTTTTTGGGGTGGGGGTGGGGTGGAGTCTGATTGCCACATCCTTAAGTTCTTGTATGAGTTTCTCATTCTAAGAGAATAACCACCTGCAAAATCTTTCCAGAGAAAGTCATGATCAGCCACACTACCAGGCATGTTGCTGAATATATGATAAAAATCTAGAACCCTAATCTAGAACAACCTGGTTAGTTTGTGCCCCTAAAACTTCCAAGGCTATTGCAAAAGGAAGACTTCATTAATTAAACAAAGAGTTAGCTATACAAAGAACAGAAACCAAGTCCATGTTATGAAACTGTCTTGCCCTTCATCAGTGTGGAGATGAGATACGTCACAGATTTAAGAGGAACAAAGAATCGCTGTCGCATTCCAAAACCCTTCCTCATCACTTTGTGACTCAACTAACTATGCAATAGCTTTCAAAAAACCTACTTCAATAAGTGAGTTGGGCTAAGGGTTCTGCTTTCACTTTCATTGGTAAAATGGAAGTTAGGTAATATAGTCCTGAGTCCTGGGCTTGGAGTCAGAAAGACTCAAATTTGAATTTGGCCTCCAATACTTACTAGCTCTATGACCCAGAGCAAGTCAATTAACTTCTGCCTGCCTCAGGTTCCTCATCTATAAATGAGGATAATAACAGCACCTACCTTACAGAGTTGTTGTAAAGATCAAAGAAGATAACATGAATATTACTTTTTAAACCTTAAACTACTATGTGAATGCTAGCTATTATTAATGTTAATATTATTATGATTTGTCACATACCTATTAGAGACAACTAGAGAAAGTTTTCTAAACAAAGGAGTAATAACATGAAAGCAATGTTTTAGAAACAGCAGCAGGGAACAGATTAGACCTGAGGTTCAAGAGGCTAAAAATACTGAGAGCATCCACAAAGCAATTGCAATAGTAGAGGTGTATTGGGTAAGAAGGCCCAGCCTAGAGGGTTACATAGCAGTTGAAAAAACAGGCAAGGCTCTTTGTAGTAGCAAAAAATTAGAAAATGAGGGGATGCCCTTTGATTGGGGAATGGCTGAACAAATTGTGGTATCTGTTGGTGATGGAATACTATTGTGCTCAAAGGAACAATGAACTGGAAAAATTCCATGTGAACTGAAAGGACTTCCAGAAATTAATGCAGAGTGAAAGGAGCAGAACCAAGAGAACTATAAACACAGAGACGGATACACTGTGGTACAATCAAATGTAACAGATTTCTCTACTAGCAACAATGCAATGATCCAGGACATTTCTGAGGAACTTATGAGAAAGAATGCTATCCATATCCAGAGAAAGAACTGTGGGAGTAGAAACACAGAAGGAAAAACAACTGCTTGATCACATAGGTTGATGGGGACATGATTGGGGATGTAGACTCTCAGCAATCACCCTAATGCAAATATTAACAATATGGAAATAGGTCTTGATCAATGATACATGTAAAACCAACAATTACTTGTTGGTTAGGGGAGGGAGGGAGATAGAAGGGGAGGGAAAGAACATGAATCATGTAACCATGGGAAAATATTCTAAATCAATGAATTATATAAAATTAAAAATAAAATAAAAATAAGAATAAAATTTTTTTTAAAAGAGGCAAGAGTAAATCAAAAACACACAAAGATTTTTCAAAAGACACTAACCATAGTATCAAAGGATTCACAAAATGATGGGATATAAAATTCTAAAGTGTATATTCTCTTTCAATGTTTATCACTCAAATCCTTCCCATCAACAACAATAACAAAAAAATAAATAGAATGCTCATTTGATAGATAGGAAAGAAGGAAAACTCTAGGGAACAGAGACTAAAGTGAATAGAGAGGTAAGAAAAGGGAAGAACAAGATGCCAGTATGTAGCTACTACTGCCTCAGCTATCCGTAAAGTATTTCAGATGCTTTAATTGACAAGGTAGAATGGATGTGTGAAGAACATTTCTAGAGACAGGTGACAAGCTGATGCAGGGACATGGATACAGAGTCTACTTAGGAGCACTGGACTTAAGAGGGAAACTTAACTGAATTTAAGAAGGAAAGAGTTAAGCCTACAGGTTTCAGCTAGCCAAGTTTTCTTCCTGTTTAGCCTTTTGGGGATTTGAGTATGACATTTAAAAAATCCTCACTTTGTTTTAGAATCAATACCGAGGATCAGTTCCAAGGCAGAAGTGCAGTAAGAACTAGGCAATTAAGAATTAAGTGACTTGCCCAGGATCCCAGAGCTAGGAAGTGTCTAAGGCTAGATTTTCACCCAGGAACTCCCATCTCGAAGCCCTTAAGGATGACATTCTAATTACTTATTAGGAGTAGTGAGATATGTCTTCACTCTAGACCCTAATGAGTCCTTCCTTTCCAGTCCATTTCAACAATAGTTGAGTCAAAACTACAGAGTGAACTACCCTGAACTTCAGCCAGTCAACTAATATTTATTAAACATCTACTATGTGTCAGTTAAATGCTGGGAGATAGTCTTTGAATGACCTCTGAGTCAGGCCCAGCCCAGAACATCTGGTGCTGTCTTGTAGGACTGCTAATACAGTGTTATAAGGAAAGAGAGCATATGAGCAAGATCTGGAAAAGATGCAGAGGCAGGGAAAGGTTCTGGAATTCTGCAGAAGTGACAGGGCTATTTCTAACAGTCAGTTAAGCCTCGAGTCTTGTCTTGTCTCCTGGGGTGGACCTAGTAAGATTGGCTTTTCTCCTGTGGCTTTCCTCCTCCTATATCATCCCATCCTGCCTGTACCTGGTTATCCTGTTTCCTGCTGACTAAAACTGATACACCTAAAGAGCTTCTTGAACCATCTGAGACAGCTGTCCATGAGAACCTCTCCATGTGCCCTGTCCTGTTTAGCTTCCAACCTCAATACCTCTGTTACCATCCAAGGTGGGGATTATGGGTTAGAGGAGTTTATTTATATAAGGAACTGGGACTTCAGGTAGATAGGTAGACAGTGTAGTTCAATCTCTCTGAAGGCTTCCCATGAGGGAACAAGTATAGATCTGTTGGGGAGGATTAGATAGTGGATATTAGATAAGGTTATCCAAATTCCCTTTCTTACCTTCCCTTTTTAATAAACCAAACCATTCCTGAGTTTGTTACCTCTGCCTGGTCTGGATCTATTAGCCTGTTACCTATATCCTGTTGGCCTTCCCAAATCTGTGTTATCTTCTGTTACTGGCCCTGAGTAACCATTTAGACCTATTCCCTGAACCTACCAATATCCCACTCTTACCACCCTGATATTTCAGTTACTTATTTCATTCCAGAACCTTTCCCTGCCTCTGCATCTTTTCCAGATCCTGCTCATATGCTCTCTTTCCCTATAACAATGGAGAATGCAATGAAGGGAGGGATCCAGCAGTGAGAAGATAAGTCTGGACTGGCCTTCATGCTTCTTTCTAGGGACATTTTTGGTGATGCCTGTAAAAGAACTAAAAGCCTACCAAGAGACATTCTCTCCACTCATGGGAGATTAGAAAATAAACTGTCTGTGGCTATTCCACAAGAAAAGAACAATGTTCTACTACTGACCTATCTCCTCCCCAGGAATTTTCTTTACCATGCCTCTGTACTGGGTTCTTTTGCCATCAAACTCCTCTATCTACTAGCTCCATTTGACAGGTTTTCTTCCCTCAGAATATAAGCTTCAAGCACCAGACCTGGAAATGGGTTCAAATCTGGCTTCAGACTAGGGAAGTCACTTAACCCAACTGCCTAGCCCTTGCCTTTCTCTCAGAACTGATATTCAGTATTGATTCTAAGAATGAAAGCAAGGGCTCCTTGAGGATAGGCACTGCTTTTCTATTGTATTTATATAGTGCTTAATAAGTATATGCTGACTAACCTGACTAGAAAGTCAAAAAAATCAAGATCCAAGTTACCTAGAAAAGTCCTTTTTATCTATCCCAGTATAAGGTAGGTAAATTTGTTGCAAGAAATGGTTTAGACTCTAGGTGCATGAGGGAGCATAGAATTTACCAAAACCAGAGGTTCTTCAGGACCAGGGGCATACCTAGACCTATTCAAAGGAAGTGTTTTAGAAAGGGGGGGACGGGGGTTTAGGCTGGGTTTCTCAGTGGACTGAGAGTCAAGCCTAGAGATAGGAGGTCCTGGGTTCCAATCTGACCTCAGACACTTCCTAGCTGTGTGACCTTGGGCAAGTCACTTAACCTCCATTGCCTAGCCCTTACCACTCTTCTGCCTTACAATCACTACACAGTATTGATTCTAAGACGTGAGGGAGGAAGGGAGGGAGGAAAGGAGGAAGGAAGGAAGGAAGGGAGGGAGGAAGGAAGGGAGGGAGGGAGGAAGGAAGGGAGGAAGGAAAGAAGGAAGGGAGGGAGGAAGGAAGGAAGGAAGGAAGGAAGGAAGGAAGAGAATCTGTGGAGACTCCAAATAAAGAATGTCTAACTTAGAGGGTCATCTAATTCATGCCCTTCATTTTACAAATGAGGAAACTGAGGCCCAGATAGAGTAAAAAACTTGTCCAAGGAGAAACATAAGCAATGAGTATAAGAGCTGAAATCTGGATCTAGATCCTTTGACCTCGAAATTCCATGCCTTTTCCACTGTATTACATTGCCTTTCCAACACAGATTTTGTTTTTCTGCCTTTTCTCCCCGCTAAAAGTGCCCTCTTGGTGAATGTATTCATTCCACTGGTCTCAACTACCCAATTATATGCTGTTAACTCCTAAGTTTCTAATTATGATTTCTTTTCTGAGATTCAGAGCCAAAATGTAAGCTTTCTATTTGGCACCTTTACCTAAAGTAAAGAAAACAAAAACTCAATATGCTCAAAACTGAGCCCTTTTGTCTCCTCTCTCTGGTTTGGTAGAGAGGAAACAGGATGAGTGAAAGCAGAATAATAGAGAGGAAAGTACATTTTATATGTTATCTGGAGTAAACTGAGGAAGTATCTAAGGTCACATTTGAACTCAGGACCTCCTGTCTCTAGGCCTGGCTTTCAATCCACTGAGCCACCTAGCTGCCCTTAATGCATTTATTATACAGGACTGGATATTATAATTATCTGGGTTCCTGTTTTCTTGTCCACTTAGATGATAAGTTCTATGAAGGCAGGGAATGATTTATTTAAATTTTCTGTCTCCTATATGTCTTTCTATCTACATGGAAGGTATTTAATAATTGTTTGGTGAATGAGAACGCTCCTGGAACAGTATCTGTCTCAAGTCAGGTATCACCTTTGAGGGCCATTAGGATGAGTACCACTTGAGTACTATGAATTCTTCTACCTTGTTGTCCATCATTGTCCACTGGCCCTCAGCATTCTGCTTGAAAACACAATGGTTTCTAGAAATCATCAATGGACAAATTTTAGAAAGCAGCTGGTATGTGACATCAGATCCTCGACCAACTGTCACCTGCAAAGACAAGGGAAATGAGAGGCAAAATTAGATAAAATACTGAAAAGGTGTTTGCAGTGATATTAACCAGAGGCATTTAAAACATTTTTACAGGGAAGCCCAGAATTACCTTTAGTTTAGCATGTTCATATACTCACAAATAAGATATTCCTTGCTCCCTGGGCACCTTTACCTATGTCCACCTTTCCCACTTCTTCACAAAATCATTAAGTTTTGCTCTTTCCAATATTTGGCAGGAGAAAAAAATAATGAAAATAAAACCAAAGAAAAGCAAGGAGAATTTCTGGTGGATTTTGTAAGAAACATCAAACAAATATCTGGTCTGTTAATCTATTTGATTCTATTTTGTTAAATATTAAGGGTCTATAAATTTTGTTTTTTATTCTATATGCATGATTTTGTTATAGATTACATATACATTATTCATCTCCCCTCCTCTGCTTTTAAACCCTTACCTTCCCTCTTAGAACAATTACAAGGCAGAAGATTGGTAAGGGCTGGCAACTGGGGTTAAGTGACTTGCCCAAGGTCATACAGCTAGCAAGTGTCTGAGGCCAGATTTGAACCCAGGAATTCTCATCTCCAGGCCTGGCTCTCTAACCATTGAACCACCTACCTGATTCTTCAGTTGTTTTGATATACACTTCTCTTATTAGTCATTCAATTCATTCTTTGATATGGTAGTTATAGTTTGCAAGTCTTCTGAGAAATGCTTGTTTACATACTTTCATTGTTTATCTACTGGGAAATATTGACTAACCTGACTAGAAAGGCAAAAAATTTTTGGTCTCTTATATTTCTGTCAGTTGTCTATCTTATCAGCCCTGTTATCAGAGATACTTGATATACAGATTTTTCTCCCAGTGGCACACACCACTCTTCTTATCTTAATTATATTAACTTTGTTTACAAAAAAGTTTTCCTATTTTGTGTAATCAAAATTATCTACTTTGTCTTTTATAACTGCCTCTATGTCTTGTTTGACTAAATTCATACTGTGCATTTTGGAGAGCAATATGGAACCCTTTTTTCCCAGCAATACCACTACTGGGTCTATATCCCAAAGAGATCAGAAACAGATGAAAAGGACCCACTTGTACAAAAATATTTTTAGCAGCTCTTTTTGAAGTTGCAAAAAATCAGAAACTTAGGGGTTTGGCTGAATTGGGGAATGGCTGAACAAGATATGGTATATGATTATAACAGGAAATGACCGTATTAAGAAATGATGAATAGATCGAGTTCAGAAAAACCTAGACTTCTATGAACTGATGCAAAATGAAGTGAACCGAACCAGAACAGTGTATAAGAAATACTGGATGATAATGAACTGTGAAGGACTAAACTATTATCATCAATGCAAGGATCCCACAACTCCAAGAGACTCATGACAATAAAGGTTATCATAGAAGGAACTGACAGATAGAAGCATTCCACTTCCCTTCAATTCTTCCATGAATTTTTCTCTAGTGTACACAATATGCATCTTCTTTCATATGATGAACATGAAAATAAGCATTATATAATAACACATGCACAACCTATATCATATTACATGCCATCTTGAGGAGGGGTGGGAGGGAGGGAGAAAACATGGATTGCAAAATAGCAAAAAATATTTATAAAAAATCACATTGAGGGGGCAGCTAGGTAGCTGAGTAGCTTGAGAGCCAGGGCTAGAGACAGGAGGTCCTAGGTTCAAATTTGACCTCAGACACTTCCCAGCTATGTGACCCTGGACAAGTCTCTTAACTCCCATTGCCTAGCCTTTACCACTCTTCTGCCTTGGAACTAATACACAGTACTGATTCTAAGATGGAAAGAAAGGGTTTAAAAAATTGTATTGACATGTAAAAGTTTTTTTTTTTTTAACCCTTGTACTTCGGTGTATTGTCTCATAGGTGGAAGAGTGGTAAGGGTGGGCAATGGGGGTCAAGTGAATTGCCCAGGGTCACACAGCTGGGAAGTGGCTGAGACCGGGTTTGAACCTAGGACCTCTCCTGTCTCTAGGCCTGACTCTCACTCCACTGAGCTACCCAGCTGCTCCCTAAAAGTTTTTTTAAATAAAATAAAAATAATTCACATCCTACCCAAAGTTGGGAAAGGCCTGTTAGCTATTTCTCTTTTAAGATCACATGTAAAATGGTCAAAGGATATGAATAGGCAGTGTTCAGAAGAAGAAATCAAAGTTATCAATAATCATTTGAAAAAGTACTCTAAATCACTCAATGAAAGAAATACAAATTAAAACAACTCTAAGCTTCCACCTTACACCTAGCAAAGTGGCCATTAGGAAAGTAAAGGAAAATGATAAATGTTGGAGGGGAGTGACAAAATTGAGACACTAATGCATTTGCTGGTGGAGTTGTGAACTGATCCAATCATTCTGGAGAGCAATTAGGAATTATGCCCAAAGGACTATAAAAGAATGCATTCCCTTTGATCCAGTAATACTACTACTACTAGGTCAGAATCCCAAGAGATGAAAAACAAATGAGAAAGTTGTACAAAAATATTTACAGCTGCTCTCTTTGTGGTGGCAAAGAACTGGAAACTAAACGAATGTCCCTCAATTGGAGAACGGCTAAATAAATTGTGGCATATGACAGTGATGGAATATTATTGTGCTATAAGAAGTGAATGGGATGATTTCATAAGGAGCTGGAAATGTTTACATGAACAGATGCAGAGTGAAATAAACAGAACCAGGAAAATGTACACAGTAATAGCAATATTGTGGAATGATCAACTGTGATAGACTTTACTACTAACAGCAATACAATGATTCAGGACAGTTCTGAGGGACATATGAAAAAGAATGCCCTCCACCTCCAGAGAAAGAATTGCTGGGATCAGAAGGCAGATGGAAGCATATGATTTATCACTTGTCTATTTGGGTATGTTTTAGGGTTTGGGTTATAAAAATGGGTAATAAAGAACCCAGACTGAATTGATTGCAAGCTCCAGGAGGCAGGAGGGAAGAAGGGAGGGAGACAATTTAGATTATATAACTTCAGGAAATTCATGTGGAAATTTGTTATTAAATTAAAAAAAATTTTTTAGTAAGATCACATGTAGTACAATACACAAAAACATTGGACTCAAGAATCAAGAAGACTGAGTTCAACTCCAATTTTAGACACTAGCCATGTGATCCTAGACAAGTCACTTAAACTCTGTCTGCCTCATTTTCCTCATCTGTAAAATAGGGACAGTAACAGCTGTCCCAGGGTTGTGGTAAGGATAAAATTAAATGTTTGTGAAATGCTTTGCAAATCTTAAAACACTAAATGAGAGCTATTATTATTATTGCTAGTAATGTTTATGTCAAGTATTCTTTTTGAATTTTCTACAGGGCTAGACAAAATAAGATCAAAATTCATTTGAAAGAATAAAGTATTGAAAACATCTGAAAAAACACAACAAAGTTAGAAAGAGGAACATAAAAGGGAGTACTCATCAAAACTACTTGGTAATGGTTAAAAAATATAAAAGTAAAAGATCACTGGAACAGTCTAAACAAGGAAGAATCAGAAATAATGGAACTTTATAACTTGATGTCTGATAAACTGAAAAACAAATTATTTTAAAATAATTCCCTACATAGTAATAAATCCTAGGAAAAACAGAAAGCAGTCTGGTAGAAATGACATTATACCAACATCTTGTATGAATTATAAACAAAAATTTCACAATACAATCCCCATATTACAAAAGAGGAAATGAAGGCTAAGAAAACAAAAGTGCCATGCTCATAGTTACATGGCTATTACATGCTGGATTGTGTACCTAACCCACCTAACTACAAGTTAAGCATTCTTTCCACTCAATACTATTTCAAATTAGATACTATTTGTAAAATGTTTAGCATACCGACTGACACATAATAGGTACTTAATAGTAAGTAATATAATAATGGCTACCATTTATACAATGCTTACTTATTACTATGTGCCATGTACTTTTAGGTCATTTACAAACATCTCATTTGAGCTTCACAACTACCCTGGGAGTAAGTAAGTAAAGTTATGATCCCCCTTTTAAGGATGAGGAAACTGGAGCAAACAGAGGTAAAGTAATTTGCCCAGGGTTACACAGCCAGTAAGTGTCTGAGGTTGGATTTGGAATAAATGTTTATTCCTATTCCCCTCCCCCCCCATACCACATTGCCTCTCCTACATCATACAGTTTTAAAATCAATCATCCTCTCTCCTTTTAACAGGTTCATAATATCAATGTGGCTATTCTTTCCTGTGATAAAAATCGGGAACTTTCCATATCTAAAACCCTCCCAACCCATGTGGACTTTCTGTATTCCTCTAGATCTGCTATGTCCATTCATTCTACTTATACTACATACCAAAATAAAATCCAAATAGCTGTGAAACACAACATAATAACAAAACTAAAGGGAAAAAGGAAATTTCTTTCAGGTTTATGTTTTGGGGGAAATTCATAAATAACCAAACAAGGGATAAAGAGATCATAACTGACAAAAGAACTTCGATTACATAAAATTAAAGTGCTTTTGCATGAACAAAGTTGATGTAACTAGAATCTGATAAAGGTCAAATATCTAAAATGCAATAGTAAAAATATAAAAAATATCTAAGATCAAAGATGATTCCCCAAAAGACAATATAGCAAAGAATTTGAAAGTTTTCAGAAGAAATACAAATAACTGATCATAAGTATTAATAAGAGCAATTAAAATAATTGATGTTTTACATCATACCCACCAAATCATTACAGATGATAAAAATGGAAACAATCTTGGAGAAGTTATAAGAAGACAAAAACACCAAAACAGTACTGACTGATCTGTAAATTAGTCAAACCATTTCAGAAAAGCAATTATACTGGAAAATTGTCTGATGATACTCTCTGACTCATTAAGGCTACTCCTTGGACTAAGAAGGTCAAAACAAAGAAGGGAAGAAAGAGAATATGAATTGCAAAATGTCAGAAAAAATTGTACAAAATTGTTTCTATGTGTATTTGAAAAAAAATTAAAAGAAAGTAAATAATTTTTAAAGGAGGAAAAGATCTCACATATACATTAATAATAACAGAAATAATAAAGGTAGCAATGACATAGCACTTTAAAGTTTGCAAAGTGCCTTCCACATTAACTCATTTATTTTGAAATGTTCCTACCAGCACTTTTTGTGATAGTAAGAAATTAGAAACAGAGCTAATACTCTTAAGACTGCTGAATGGCTGAACTGCATAGGAATGAATGTTATCACATTTGTATTACAATATTATGCTACTACAAAGAATAAACAGGAAGAATTCTGAGAAACTTGGCAAAACCTGTATGAATAATGCAGAATGAAGTAAACAAAAACAAGAGAATAGACACAATGACTAAAACAATATAAAGAAAAACAAGAGTAAAAAAGCATCTGAACTCAGATAAATATAATGACCAATCAATTCCAGAGAACTGATGATGGAATATACTTCCTCCTTGATATAGAAATGTGGACTCAAGTACAGAATGAGATTGATACTCTCTCTGATGTGATCAATTTGTTCATATGATCATAGATTTAGTATTGGAAGGGATCTTAGAAGCCATTTAGGTCTCAAACTCTCATTTTACAGAGGAAGTTTGTTTTGATTAACAGCATTTTGTTGCAAGGAAAATTGGGAAATGATAATTTTTAAAAAGAGCATGGCTTGTGGGATAAGGGGGCACAGATGGGTAGCTCAGTGGATTGAGAGCCAGGCCTAGGGACCGGAGGTCCTAGGTTCAAATCTGACCTCAGACACTTTGTGACCCTGGACAAGTCACTTGACCCCCATTGCCTAGCCCTTACCACTCTTCTGCCTTGGAACCAATACACAGTATTGATTCCAAGAGGGAAGGTAAGGGTTTTTACAAAATAAAGTAAAATAAAATAAAAAGAGCATAGCGGGCAGCTAGGTGGCTCAGTAGTTTGAGAGCTAGACCTAGAGATCTGGCCTCACATAATTCCTAGCTGTATGACTCTGAGCTAGTCACTTAACCCCCATTACCTAGCCCTTACTGCTCTTCTGCCTTGGAACTAATATACAGTATTGATTCTAAGACAGAAAGTAAAGGTCTAAAAAAATAAAATAAAAAAGAGCATAAGAAAAAAATTTTATAGAGTCCACTGACTCGTGAGCATGAATATCCTAGCTTTGCTTTCTTCTGTAAAATGGAAATACCTTAAAAACAAAGATATATAACAACTTTGAAAAGTTTCTTGAAGCATTATACAAATCTAAGGCTACCAAGAGCTAACAATTCTGATTCAGATATGCTGCCCATCTCTTATAGAGGTGAAGAATTCAGGAACAGACTTTTTGGAGGGAACATGAACATTGTAATAATTTATTTTGCTTGATTATACTTGTTTGCAATAAGGATTTTGTCTTTCTTGCTTTCTCAATGGAGAGGGCTGACCTTTTTAAATATTAAAAAATATGTTATGGCACAATCGAATGTAATGGACTTCTCTACTAGCAGCAATGCAATGATCTTGGACAATTCTGAGGGACTTATAAGAAAGAATGCTATTCACATCCAGAGAAAGAACTGTGGGAGCAGAAACACAGAAGAAAAACATAGGATTGATCACATGGTTCAATGGGGATATGATTGGGAATACTGACTTTAAATGATCATTGTATTACAAATAATAATATGGAAATAGATTTTGAACAACAATACATGTAAAACCCAGTTGAACTGCTCATTGGCTCAGGGAGGAGTGAGGGAAAGAACATGAATCATGTAACCATGGGAAAAATATTCCAAATTAATTAATTATATATATAATTTAATTAAATAAAAATGAAATATATCTATGAATAAAAAATAATTGATTCAGAAACTACTGTTTAGTCCTCAGAATCCAAAAGAATACTTTTTTTAAAAGCCCTAATCTTCCACCTTGAAATCAATACTGTGTATTGCAGTGATTCCCAAAGTAGGTGCCACTGCCCCCTGGTGGGTGCTGCAGTGCAGTGATCCAGGGAAGCGGTGATGGCCACAGGTGCATTTTGGAAGGTGGATTCAGTGCGGTAACCAATTTATTAACAAAAAAAAGGAAACCAATTGCAAATAGTCAAAAATAGAGCTGGGGATTATGAAATTGGTAGCAGCACACCAGCATCAACACACAGCAACAGCACACAACAGCAACACATCCTTCTCATTAAGATGATTTCAAATATTTTAACTTTTTTTGTATTACATTCTATTCTGAGTTCAATAAATAGTTTCATAATTTCAAAGTTCAAATGTTTCTAATTTACACCTTTCTTTACTATATTTTACGAAAAAGGTAGAAACATTAATACATATATTTTTCCTATTAATTGCTATTAAAATTTTAAAAAAATAATAATTTCCAGGGGGCTCTAAATAATATTTTTTTTCTGGAAAGGGGGTGGTAGGCCAAAAAAGTTGGGGAACTACTGGTATATTGGTTCTAAGGCAGAAGAATGGTAAGAGCTAGGCAAAGGAGGTTAAGTGACTTGCCCAGGGTTGTATAGCTAGGAAGTATCTTGAGTCCAAATTTGAACCCAGGACCTCCTATCTCTGGGCCTGACTCTGAATCCACTGAGCCACCCAGCTGCCCCCTAAAGAAAACATTTTTTAAAAGTGCCATTTAATTAATTAATTAATTTAGGGTATTTTCCCATAGTTACATGAATCACATTCTTTCCATCCCTTCCTTCCACCCCACCCCCCATAGCCAATGATTAATTCCACCAAGTTTTACATGTGTCATTGATCAAGACCTATTTCCATATTATTAATATTTGCAACTAAGGTGATCGTCTACCACCTCCTGGTGGGTGCTGCAGCAATCCAGGGGGCAGTGATGGACACAGGTGCATTTATCTTTCCTATTAATTGCTATTAAAATTTTTTAAAAATTAATTTCCAGGGGGCTAAGTAATATTTTTTTCTGGAAAGGGGGCAGTAGGCCAAAAAAAGTTTGGGAACCACTGGTTTAAAGAATACATTCTTAAAACATTATGAAACTATTTTTAAAGAAATCTTCCCAAACCCTACTCTTTTATTCCTTTATTCTAGGTTTCCTCAGCCTTTAAGTATAAGAGGTTTTATTCTGCTCTTTGTAGTTTTTCATTTATTACTTTTTAATTATTCTCTAATTGTTTTATGTAGCCTGATGTCATGGGAAAAGGGTTGAATTTTAAATGGACTTGGGATCTGATCCTGATTTTGTTCATTAGTATTTCTGTGGCCTTAGACAAATCACTTCTCTCTTGGGGTCTCAATTTCCTTATCTGTAAAAAAAGAAGGTGGGGGCAGCTAGGTGGCTCAATGGCTTGAGAGCCAGACCTAGAGACTGGGTTCCAATCTGACCTCAGGCACTTCCTAGCTGTGGGTCCCTGGACAAGTCACTTTACCCTAACTGCCTAGCCCTAACCACTCTTTTGTCTTGGAATCAACATACAGTATTCATTAGAAGATGGATTAAAAAAAAAAAAAAGAGGTTGGATTAGCTGATTTCCTCTCAGCTCTAAATCGATGTATGATCCTATTGCACATCTGTTTTGCCTCTCTAACTAGGTAATGAAGACCACACCAAAACAGAAACCCAAGATTTAATATTGTACTCTGCTTCAAGAATGACAAAGTCTTGAATGGATTGTTTAAAGGTCTCTACTCTCAGGGAATGTATAACCTGGTGAGGTTAATACTTCCATATATCTATGATATCATCAATGTAGTTAGTCCGTAGTCTCCAAAGCTGTGCAGTTCTGTCCCCATCCTTCCATAGACCCTCTTGCAGAGGTTCTACCTCCTCTCACATTAGCTGGACTTTTTTTGTAATCTGCCAAAAGCAATGAAGCAGATTACAAAAAAAAGTCTGCCTGAAATCTTTTAGTTCTCAGCATGAGTAGCTGCCTCCTCTCCCAACATACTTTTCCTTCTTGATGCCACATATCTGCCTCCCACTCTCCACTGTCCTTTGGTCCACATGCAATTTTGATTTTTTGGAGACTATGATATCCAAGATTCACAACCATATAATATTACTAGGAGAATATCTGTATTAAAAAGTGGAACTTTGTGTTGTGAATCAACTTGGGAAGCAGTTATGTGGTACTATGGATAGAGCTGGATCTGGAGTCAGAAAGACCAGAGTTACAACCCTGCCTCAAGCATTTAACCAGTTGTGTGACTAAAGGCAAGTCACTTAATCAGTTTGCCTCAACCCACCTCCCAGAGTTGCTATAAGGAATAATTATAAAACACTTTGTAAATCTTAAAAATGCCACATAAAGGTTAGGTTTTATATGCTATTATTTTAGAGAGCACTGAATAATTTTCTAAATTGCTTTGCTCTTCTTCCAATTCAGTTCTGGGATCAACTATCCATCTTTAGTGCTTGTTCCAGACATATATGCTAGGGCAGTGTTGGCGAAGGTTTTCAAATTCACATGCCCAAACTGCAACTTCAAGCTGCCTGTGAGCCCCTGCATTACTCCAAAGAGTGAAGGGAAGAAGTGCTTGCTTTGGGCAGCTGGACAGAGGGGTAGGGCATGCAAAAAATGTCCTCTGTCACTGGGAAGAATGGCAACGGAGAAGCTCCCCCATGCCAGTTGGGCATGTGTGCCAGTACTTCACCAACACTGTGCTAGGGTATTATCACAATGCACACCATTTAGTCATATGTTATAATCTGGACAAGTTATTTTTCATCCAGCTAGTTGATATATGAATTATTTTAAGCTCTCATCTTTTAAGTACTCATGGATCTCATTAAGGAAGAAGCCCAATCACGGTTCAAGGAATAATGTAATCAGCACCATATTATCTGTCCATAAACAGGAACATCTAGAGAACCTAACAATCTATAGAAAATCCCACTAAGACTTAGACTTTGTAGAAAGCATCTTCCACAGCAGTATGTGGACATAGAGTTCCTTTGGGGCAGCTAAGCAGTTCGGAGACAAGAGGTCCTAGGTTCAAATCTGGACTCAGACACTTCCTAGCTGTGGGACCCTGGACAAGTCACTTAACTCCAATTGCCTAGCCCTTACTGCTCTTTTGCCTGATACTTCATATCAAATCTAAAAAATTAAAGGTTAAAAAAAAGCAAGTCCTTGATGCTTGAAGTGACAGTAAAACAAATATACAGGGTCATTGAACAGTCATCAGTGACAGAGGAACCACCTTAGTCCTTAGTGTGCTATATTATAAAGCAAAAATAACAATTAAAATGAAAAAGTTGGGAAAAACTTCTGAATTAGACTCCAGTCAGTACACACAGAAAAAATAATAATGGAGCCAATACAATTGTTTCCCAAAAATAAGAAGGGAAGGGGACGACTTTTGTAAATCATTCTCTCTAAGAGCCTACATCTTTTCAGTTAATCAATTGTAAGTTGCAGAGAAGATCAGATCCCACTTTACCATTCGCTGATTTACAAAAAAGCATTTGACTTGTTAAAGGTAAAAGAAGCATTATTAAAAGGAAAGCAAAAACCCAAGTCTTATGTTAATACAAGTCTCAGATAAATTTAATCACTAAAATCTGTTCAATAGCTTTCTGATTAACATAAAAAATATGTTACATTTTATGTAACATATAAAATACTTGACCTAACATAAAAAAAATTAAAACATTCTTAAAAGTCAGTGCCAAAAGCATACAAGTTATAAGTCTTGAATTTTTGACCATGGGATAGCAACATCATCTACAAATGACCTTGCCACATAGATTAAGCTAGTTTTTATCTAAAAAAGAAGTAATGAAGCCATTTTTAAGAGTTTATTGGTTCGGGAGTCTTAGGCTTAAACCATTTCTTGGTAGCCTAAATACAAAAAGCCCAGTATACAAGGACTCAGGGGCTCTACAAGCTTGACAATTTTGTCAGTCCATCATGACAAATGCAGAGCCTGGGGAATTAATTCCTGAAACAATGTTGGTTTCTAGATGAATAACTTTTCAATGTTGTTAAGTTATGGTCTTTTTTATTTTCTAATTAATTAATTTATTGATTTAATTTATAATGATAATAAATAAAAATTAATTAAAAATCTTTTGTTAAATATTACATGATGTAAGAGTGTCTCATTTCATTCTAATCTCAAGCCTGAATGACTGAACTGGCCTTGAGTCAGGACTGGCACACCATGTCCACAAAAACTCATAAGCATTATCTAACATCAATTATATTTTTTAAAATGTGCTGCCTCTACTATATGTTAATGTTCCTATGCTAAATGTTAATGATACAGAAGCAAAAATATAATATTCCTGGCCCTCAAGGAATTTACATTCTTTAGGGGGGGAAAAACATGAATGGAAATGAACATGTCCTAGGAAAAATAATTTTTATTTGTCCTCAAATATGCTTGCTTTATAATCACTTTAAAATAATTCAGAGGGTTTTTTTTTCCAAATTTGAATATAATTATTCCTTGTAAACATAACACTAATTTCTTGAAATGGCAAGATCTAGAATAGTAATGGCAAAACTTTTAGGGACCCCGTACCATGCCCCCCCCACAGTGTATAGGGCCCAACCCCACCTCCAGATCAAGTGCTGCCCTCCCCACCTTCAAGGAGAGGAGGGCCAGGCTCCCAACTGTCTCACACCTGGGGGAATCCAGCTCCTGCCGCCATGGGGACCTGCCCATGAATCCAGCTTCCCCAGGGCTGCCTATTGGCCTATGACCCACATGGCATGGGAGTAGAGGGCAGAGAGAATGCAATTAGTCTTTGGGGGGGCCAGGGTTAACCCCCACTAGACTGGCAGCTGGCCCAGAAGGAAGTGGAACTCTTTTAGGGGGTGGGGCTGGACCCAGTGGCAGGGGAGGAGACTCCCCCCTTCCTTCTCTTCTTGCAGTAGCACTTAATCCCAGATAGGGGAGGGAGAAAGAGAGGGAAATTGTCTGAGTGCTCTGCTTAGGGGAGGGAGTAAAGTGAGGGTGGGGGTAAGAGCTGCAGTGGAGAGGGGAAAGGGAGCAACTCAGTAGAGGGCAGCCCCACATGCCCACAGAGAGGTCTCTCTGCATGCTGTTTTTGGCACATGTGCCATAGGTTCACCATCATGGGTCTAGAAGTAACAATGGTTAAAAATATGTTCGTGTGGGGGAAGCTAGGTAGTTCAGTGGATAGAGAGCCAGGTCTGGAGTCAGAGTTCAAATTTGGCCTCAAACACTTCCTAGCTCTGTGACCCTTGGCATTGAAACCCAATCGCCTCACCCTTATTGCTCTTCTGCCTCAGAAACAATACTTACTATTTATTGCATCTAAGACAGAAACTGAGAGTTTAAACAATTTTTTTTAAATGTGTGGAGCCTAGCAGATGCTTTGAGTAAAATAAATCCTAGTAATAAAAAAGGTATAGCAGAGAGGGATGGAAAGGATAAAAGGTTCTTTAGAGAAGGATAGTATTAGTTCATTACAACTCAAAAGATTATGAAAATTTTGACTATTCACTGATTAGGCAGGACAATTATTTCTTAGGGAGTTATCACACTAAAGTTGATAAGCAATAAGTTAATAAAAGGAAGGACCAAAGGCCTGCGACATGACTGAAATAATATCAAACTACTTTGATAACAATGGTTTTTGACTTGAATACTTTTAACTACAACTTTTGGACAGATTTTTTTCTAGTTATATGGATCAAATAACATATATAAAGTGTTATGCAAATCAGCTATTATGATTCCATGGTTCCACACAATCAACACAATGTCTTCCACAAAAAAAGGCTCCTCACTGGGTATGGCAATTCCTCTCCATTTGCAATTTTCAACAAACTTGTACAAGGCAAGCAACTACCTTGTCAAAAATATTTATTTTCCATACATTTTATAGGCCTTGCTTGATGTTGCTATGCAGAAAGTATCAAGCAATTTTATTTCTGTGGTTGTTATCTATCAAGAAATCTTATATCATCTTAACATAATCTATGAAACTGTAAAAATTTTTTTTTTTTGCATTGAGGAAATTTTTTATTTACAGGATCTTGAATTGCCTATACCTTTGTTAAATGTATAATTATAGATATGATGTTAGAAAAAACAGTGTATAAAAGCCCGATTGTACCCTTCTTACAGTCCCATCAAAAGCATCTTGACACAGAGGCAGCCAGGAGGGTAGTAAATACAGCTTAGGCCCTAGAGTTAGGAAGATCAGAGTTCATATCTGACCTCAGAAACTTATTAGTTATGTGATGCTAGGTAGGTCACAACTTCTGCTTGCCTTAGTTTCCATAAAAATGTAAACTGGAAGTAATAACAGCACCTACCTTGCAAGGTTATTCTGAGGATCAAATAATATTTGCTAAAAAAAGTGCTTAGATAGGGGCAGCTGGGTAGCTCAGTGGAGTGAGAGTCAGGCCTAGAGACAGGAGGTCCTAGGTTCAAACCCGGCCTCAGCCACTTCCCAGCTGTGTGACTCTGGGCAAGTCACTTGAACCCCATTGCCCACCCTTACCAATCTTCCACCTATGAGACAATACACCGAAGTACAAGGGTTTAAAAAAAAAAAGTGCTTAGAAAAAAGAATACTCTGATATGTAATTTTCATGATTTCATAAATATGTAAAAGTACACAAATGGATCAGTAATTGCTGATTTCTTCTAAGCAGTCTCTTTTGGAGTTAATAATACTAGTAATAACACCATCTATAAGCTTCCCTATTTTAGAATCTTCCTGTCTTTGATAGTTTGAAAATGGATCCTTTGGTAACATTAAAATTATGTCAACTCTATCATTTATTATTTCTTACATATTTAGTTGTTCTTTCAATCTCCTTTTTAAACGTTCTTAGAATAATCTACATACATTTTTATGTAGCACATCAAGATGATAATGTTGAGGAAACAAATGTGGTTACTATTACTGATGAGGAAAATAGTTTATTATAAAAATCTATTTTTTTATAAAAAACTATTCCTCCCTCATACTTCATCTTCCTTCGCTGTGTCTTTGAAAAGGTTGGTAGGTCCCCATGCCTGGAAAGCACTCCTTTCTCACATCTATCTCTTAGAATGCTTTGCTCCTTCTAAATTCAATTCAGATGTCATACTACTAGAGACCTTCCCTAACTTCTCCTGCTACTAGTGACTTCTATCCATCTCACTTCACACCAAAATTACTTTTTATCTATATTATTTCTATTTATGCATAAATCAGTGGTGTTAAAATCAAATAGAAGAAGATCCCCAAGGTCAAATATTGACTTAGAAAACCACAAATTATTGTGTTGTATTATATTTTTATTTTACTAAACATTTCCCAATTACATTTAAATCTGGTTTTGTTGCATAAAGAAATTTTGTAGGCCTCAAGTTTGGTGTCTCCAGTGTATATCTTGTTTCCAATAAAATTTTAAGTTCCTTAAATACAGGACAATTTCTTTTTTTTTGTCATTATATTTCAAACACTGCTCCAAACACTGCCTGACATGTCACAGTGATATAATAAATGCTTGCTGACAGATCTTTTCTATTTTCTTGTCCATTATCTTACTTCCTTTTTAAATAGTCTCAAGAATAATTTTGCTTAGGTGAGGCCTCTTGTAAAGCTTTCTATAAAATTGTTTTTTCCTACACTGTCACTACTTTTTGAGATACTACACCTGAACCTTCCACTATTCTCCTCTAAGGTTTTAGAAATAAACTTATTAAACTGCTGATATTCTTAAGTTGCCATACCACTCTGCTTAGCAAGAAATTAAAATGTTTTCTGGTTGAAGCAATTTCTAAGCTTTTATGATTACTGTGGTAAGTGATTTCTAGATGTTACTATTTGGTGCTAATCACATCACCTTATAAAGAGGTGTAAATTCAAAATAGCTTCACCTAACTACATATATGGGAAATACCAAGTGAATGAAAACTGCTTATTATTCAGAATAATGTACAAACAGAAGAAACAACCAAGAACTGCTTTATCAAGACATATATCTAAGTCAACTCCGTGAATGATTATGGCCAGAAACCAAGGCTCAATGAGGGTGAGGACATTTATGACACTGTGTCCTTAGAGAATGACACAGTCAAATAATACATTCTGGAGACATCCCATATGGATGGGGAAGTCAGAAGACTAGCTTTGACTTATGGCTCTGCCACTTGCTAGCTGTGTGACCTTGGGCAAGTCACTTGTTTGCCTCAGTTTCCCTCTTTATCAGAGTGGGAGAGTTGGGTTCTCTCTTTGAGATCCCTTCCAGTTGTGATATCCTAGGAGCTCTGTGGCTTTGGTAAGTGTCTTGCATTTGGTTTAGTTGGGCTCTTGCTACCATTCTCCCAATGTTCAGCCACTCCAACCTTCTAGCCTTCAGCACAATGGTTCAGATCATTAGTTCTCAGGGTGAACCTTTCAGCCATAGTTACGACAATCATTGCTTGGAATTCATAGCTCAGGCTTTTTTTTTCCTCAAGGAAGCTGAAGAAGATGCCTGATTCAGCAATTTATTTTTTACATAGTGTCCATGATGCAGTTTGAGATGAGAGAAAGAGGTTCTAGGCTGCATGAAGAGGATGTCCTTCCTCATGGGCTTGGAACCAACCATGGTCCTGATGGTGGGAAACCGCTGGTGTGTGGCACAGGGTGCAGGCAATGAAAGATTATACATGCATGTAAAAGCCACAAAGTAAGAACAGTGCATGTGCATTCAAGTTCACACGCTAAACTTGGAGATTAGGAAACTAATAAATGTCCTATGTCAGTGCAAAAAAAAAGAAAAAAAGAAACCAAGGCTCAGAGAAATAAAGTAACTTGCCCAAGATCCCATAGATGGTATATGGAAGAGTCAGCCCAGGTCTTTACTGTCACATCACTCTCTCACTTATCTTGTATTCAACAAATTCTAGTGGCTCCCTATCACCTACAAAATCAAATAAAACACTGTTTGGCATTCAAAGTCCTTTATAACATCATCCCAATCACCATTACCAATCCTACCCCTATTGGATTTTCACTTGCTGTCCATACATGAAATGCTCTCCTTCCTCATTTCTACCTATTGGCTAAAATCCTACCTTTAAGAAGTTTTCCCTGATTCCCCTTCATTTTAGTGTCTCCTCTGTTGATTCTCTCCAATTTATCCTGTCTGTAACTCATTAGTACATAGTTATTTACATACTGTTTCCCCCATTTGACTCTAAACTCTCTAAGGCAGTGGTTCCCAAACTTTTTTGGCCTACCACCCCCTTTCCAAAAAAAATATTACTTAGCACCCTGGAAATTAATTTTTTTTAATTTTAATAGCAATTAATAGGAAAGATAAATGCACCTGTGGCCATCACTGCCACCCTGGATCACTGCAGCACCCACCAGGGAGCGGTAGTGCCCACTTTGGGAACCACTCCTCTAAGGCAAAGTCTGTCTTCTGCCTTTCTTTGTAACCCCAGCACTCAGTACAGCACTTGACTCATAGTAAGTGCTTAATATGCCTACTATGGATAAATGTTTATTAGAATCAGAAGACTCCAAATCTACTATTCCTGCCACTATATTAGATATTAAAGTATCATATTAGATATAAAAATAAAAACTAGCTTTCTAACCAACTAGGCCAAGTATATATAAAGCAAAATGTCCTAAATATTATTCAGTTTTTGAGGAAGAAGGACAGAGATATGGAAGGAAAGTAGTTTTTTTTAAATGAGGTTTTTTTGATGTCTTTTATTTTTCACACTAGTACTTTCCCTTTATACCCTTATACCCATTGAACCTTCCGCCCTTGATTAAAAAAAAAAAAAAAGCAGTTAGGCAAAACCAACTGAAAAGCTGTAGAATCTAAAAGCATATACAACATTCCATGTTGACAGTCCCTTACTACCAGAAGAAGGGAAGTATAACTTCTTAGAGTGCAACATTTCCTCCAAAATGGGGCATTTGCAAGTAATCAGCTTTTGGCTGCCTTTAGTGTTGTTTTCATTTACATTATTGTGTACATTTTTCTTCTTGTTCTTTCTTAGCTCTGTATCAATTCATTCAAGTCTTCCTATGTTTCTCAAAATTCCTCAATATATTTTTAATGGTATAACACTTCCCTGCATTTGTAGATCACAATTTGTTCAGCCATTCTCCAGTTTTACACTATATATTTCCTCTTTGTTTAAAAATTTTTATTATAAACTAGAAAAGTACCAACTAACATCTGTCTTTCATGTATATGCCTAGCACTGGTTCAAAGCATATGAATCACTTAGTCACTTTTCTAACATAATTCAAAACTGTGTTCTAGAATTGTTAGTCCAATTCTTAGCTCTACCAACAATGCACTGTAGTGACTGTCCAACACTGACAAAATCTAGCTTTCATTATCCTTTACCTATTTGATGGACTCAAGATAAAAGCTCAGTTGTTTTAATTTGCATTCTATTATTAATGGAATATTTGTTCATGATTACTGATTATTTGCATTTCTTATTTTGAAAACAAGTTTATGTGCTCCAAACCCTCATGTACTGGAATCTGGCTCTAGCTCTTACATATATTTTGCCTAGCTATTTGATTTTTAACAGAGAGATCCATGTGAAAAATTTCCCCCCATTCATTTCCTCTTCTTACTTTATATCAATGACTTCATAAAATATTTAAAATTATCACCTATTAGACCCTCTTCAAACTACCCTTTTCACTCTATCTCAACTTTTCTAATCTTTATCTAGAGCATTTCCTTTTCTTCCTTATCCCTGGCCTTTTTGTATGTCACATTAGCATTCCCATCTAGATTTTAAGTTCCCTGAGAACAGTAATCTTGTCTTATATTTTTATATCCTCAAAAGTATTGACTTTTGTTCTTAAACTGATCCAACTCCCTGGATCTTTTCCAGAGCCTTTCCTCTCTCTAAGGCTATAATTTTAGCTCAATCCTCTAAGGTCTTGGCTCCATCTTGTCCCAACATCAATTACTCTCAGTCTTTATAGCCAAAATGCTCAGGCATATTTTCTTTTGTGTGTCAGCCCATCCCCACATCTCACTTCTCTCATTGCTACTCATTCACAACTAGTATATCCCTAGTTCTCATCCCCACTCCACTCCACCTTCTATAGTTAACTATATACATTTATCCCCTCTACTTCACAATAAATTCTTTCAGTTTGTGTCTTATTCATATTTGTATCCCATACACTAGCTTAGTATGTAACTAACTAACCTGCAGGATAAGTAGACTCAATTCAAATACTTAGTAACTACTATGTGGCAAAGCCACTGTCAAGTAATTAGAGAGATTCAAAGACAAAATGGACAAATCCTGTCTTGAAGCAATTTACAATATATTACAAGAGTGAACGTGTATACAGATAAATAAATGGAAGTAATCTGTGAGGGATGAGAACACTGACAAAGTGTACTTGGAATTAGAAAGAAATCAGGTTTTCATGGAAGTGGCTCCTGAAAGAGGCTTGTAGAAAAATAAGAGCAAGGAAATTATATTCTGGGATTATATAAATGCATTGAGGACAGGGTGGGGCTTAGGAATAGGTCTAATTCAAGGAACATCCAGTAGCCCCATCAGGCTGAAACGTAAGGAGTGAATAAAAGGAAATCTGAAATAAGATTTGTAAAGGGCCTTACATGTCAAGACAGGGACTTTGCATTTTATTCTAAAAGCAACAGGGAGCTAAAAGGGAGTGATTTTAGAGAAGTGAGTAATACAATCTGAATTGTGCCCATTGCAAGGGGCATGAATAGGCAGTTTTCAGATAAAGAAATCAAAACTACCAATAAGCACATGAGAAAGTGTTCTAAATCTCTTATAATTAGAGATGCAAATCAAAACAACTCTGAGGTTATCACCTCACACCTCACAGATTGGCTAATATGGCAGCAAAGAAAAGTAATAAATGTTGGAGAGGATGTGGCAAAATTGGGACACTAATGCACCGCTGGTGGAGTTGTGAATTAATCCAATCATTCTGAAGAGCAATTTGGAACTATGTGCAAAGGGCTTTACATGACTGCCTACCCTCTGATCCAGCCATACCACTGATGGGTTTGTATCCTGAAGAGATAATAAGGAAAAAGACTTGTACAAAAACATTTATAGCTGCGCTCTTTGTGGTGGCAAAAAATTGGAAAATGAGGGAATGTCCATCGATTGGGGAATGCTTGAACAAATTGTGGCATCTGTTGGTGATGGAATACTATTGTGCTCAAAGGAATAATGAACTGGAGGAATTCCATGTGAACTGGAACAACCTCCAGGAATTGATGCAGAGTGAAAGGAGCAGATCCAGGAGATTATACACAGAGATGGAGACACTGTGGTAAAATTGAATGTAATGGACTTCTCTACTAACAGCAATTCAATGATCCAGGACAATTCTGAGGGACTTATGTGAAAGAATGCTATCCACACCCAGAAAAAGAACTTTGGGAGCAGAGACACAGAAGAAAAATACCTCTTTGATCACATGGTTTGATGGGGACATGAATGGAGATGTAAACTCTAAACGATCATTCTATTGCAAATAATAATAATATGGAAATAGGTCTTGACCAATGATATATGTAAAACCAAGTTGAATTGCTCATTGCCACAGGAGAGGGGAGGGAAAAGGGGAAGGAAGAATATGAATCATGTAACCATGTAAAAATACTCTAAAATTAATTAATTGATTTTGGGGGGGAAGAATTGTGTCCATTGGTCCATTTTGTCAACTATGCTGATAATGAACTAAGAGGAAGAGAAAATTAAAACAGGGGGGCCAGTAAGGAAATTCTTATAAATAGCAAAGAGCTGAGATGGGTATTAACCAGGATGGAACTATTTTGTGAGTAGAAAAAAGATATATTGATTTGAAAGGGGTTAGGCAGAGAAAACTGGCATCTGACTGTATATGGTTGGGTAAAGAAGAATCTAAGCTGATTTTGATATTTGATTTTGGTCAAGCTTTCAAAAGAAATTGGGAAGTTTACAGGAGGTGAGCTTGAAGAAAATGAGTTATTTTAGATATAGTAAATTTTGAAACACTGATGAAACATCCAGATGGAGATATTTAGCAGAGAAGTAAAGCTGTGGGACAGGAGTTTGGGGTGTAGTGGACAAGAGCACTGGACATGGGCTCAGGAAACCTGAGGTTCTAAATTCTTCAAACAGCTACCACCTGTATAATATTTAACTTTTCTGGGCCTCAGTTTTCTCATTACTAAAATGAAGGTGTTGGTCTTAATGACTTCTAAGATTGCTTCCAGCTCTAAATCTAGGGTCTTCATGAAATTAGAATTGGATGACATACATTTCACATATATGAGAGGAAGCCTGGGTGTTGTAGTCTCCAAAATGAAACATACAGGAGTTGACTGAAGTATAGGGAAAAAATATAAGACCATCCCATCTACTTTTATTTATTTTAGCAAAAAAAGAAATTAAACTTTACTAATATTTAAAAGAAGGAATAACAAACAGCAGCAGTCTCATTTTATCCATATGGTAGAGGTATGTAAGTATAATTGGAATTCCATACCTTGGAGGTATTGATGGTGGCATACTCATTCATTCACTTTTACCATATTACAAGACTTAAAAAAAATTAAATGTCCCTGGTTAAGTGGTTACATATTATATTATCTTCTTTCAACTAAACTCACATTCATAAAATGGACAAGTGGCTTTAAAAAGGGCTGAAAATGGTATCTAGATTTGAGGCGCAGGTAACATTGCTACTTTTTTTTTTTTTAACCCTTGTATTTCGGTGTATTGTCTCATAGGTGGAGGATTGGTAAGGGTGGGCAATGGGGGTCAAGTGACTTGCCCAGGGTCACACAGCTGGGAAGTGGCTGAGGCCAGGTTTGAACCTAGGACCTCCTGTCTCTAGGCCTGACTCTCACTCCACTGAGCTACCCAGCTGCCCCCCAACATTGCTACTTTTGCTTCAAACTTTTCATAAGTTACTTTACAAGATAAAAACAATCTAATCAGATATGATAAAATTCAGCTAAAAAATTAAAAATGTTGTCTCCTCAGATACATACTACTTGCATGAATCACTTAACTTCTCAGGATCTCAATTTCCTTATCTATAAAATGAAGGAGTTGGACTTAATAACTGTCCCTTCTAGTTCTAAATCGACAAACCTTTAGTTAAGGAAAATTTAAAATGTGGCTTTATATCCTCTTTTATTAATGAGGAACTTCAACCTAACTGTATGAGATATTAGCTAAATGATTATATGAAGCCATTCATATTATAAAGATGTTTAAAACTAAGCTTTTGTCGCCAAAAACAATTTAAGTATGTCATCTATAAAAAACCTAGCCATGGGGCAGCTAAGGGGGAAAGTCAGATCTGGGGTAGGGAAGATCTGGGTTCAAATTTAGCCTCAGACACTTACTAGCTGTGGGACCCTGGACAAGTCATTTAACCCCAATTGCTCAGCCTTTACCAATCTTTTGCCTTGAAACTGATTCTCAGTATTGATTCTAAGACAGAAGTTAAAAATTAAAAAAAAAAAAAAAAACCTATCTGCACAGTCAACTTGCAAATATAGAATGTGATAACCTGTTTAAAAATCTAGCAAATTAAAAGTTTCAATAAGTTTCCAATTCATTTGTAAAAAAAAGATAATTCTTTTATTTTTAAAACCCTTACCTTCTCTCTTAGAATCACTACGGTGTTTTGGTTCTAAGACAGAAGAGTGATAAAGGATAGGCTGATTTGCCCAGATTCATACAGCTAGGAAGTGTCTAAGACCAGATTTGAACCTAGGACCTCCCATCTCTAGGCCTGGCTCTCAATCCACTAAGCCACTCAGTTGTGCCCCCACCCCCACCTGCACGATAATTCTGATTAGTCTACAGGAACTGACAACAGGGAAAAGAAGTTAACAAGATAAATTTCAACAAAAACCTATGAATAATTTTGGTGGGTGGGTCTGGAAACTATCATGATTTAATAAACACAACCAATGATGGATTTCTTCAATCTAGATCTATAACTTTATAAGGCTAACTTCTTTGGCTATGCCAACCATTAAAAACAAATATCAAGAAACAATGAACTTAATACTAGATCTTTGTACCAGCACTAAAAGGTCCAGAAGTGGAGGATGATCTACCAAAAGCAACTGAGAGGAATAGACAGGTAGAAAGAGTAAGAGACTAAGGAGGAAGAAGGCTTAGAAGCTGACATCAGATTTGGTAATAGTGGTAGTTAGGAGTAGTTTGCATAGAATAGTAGTGTCAGGAGCCAGAGAGAAGGGATTTCAGAAGTGAAGTGAAGAGTTTTTTAGTGAGGTAATGGGTTTTTTCCTAGGAGCTAAGCAACAAAAGAACTAATGTGTTGTGCATGTCTGGGAAAATGTGAAGCATTAAAGGAAAGACTATGTAACAACTGGGCAACAGAGGAAGGAGTCAGTGGATAAGGCAGCATGAGAGTAATAGATGAACTAAATTGCCGGGGGACAAGCTCATGAGGACTAAAGGGAAAAAGATCAAGAGTCTTCCTGAGCAAGCAGTGTCATCTTCCTAAGGCTGATCATGTTTTGTACTTAAAAAAAAAAATCTTAATAAGCATTGGTTCTAAGGCATAAGAATGGGGTTAAGAGACTTCCTCAGGATCACATAGCTAGGAAGTAATCTAGGTCATATTTGAACACGGGACCTCCTGACTCCAGCCTGATGCTCTATCCATTGAGCCACTGTGCACCTGATCATATTAAACTTCAGGGGCTTTCGTTCACATCCAGGATCAAAAATAAAATCCTTTACTGTTCAAAACCCTATGTATACTAACTCTACCCCCCCCCCCCAGTTCTATTTGCTTACACCTTTACTGCACTCTCTCAACGCTCCCCCCCCCCACCCTCATCTACAATTCGATCCAGTGACCTTGGACACTCTGCTCTTCTTCCAACAAGACACCCCATCTCTTGACTCTGACATTTTTACTGGCTGTCCCACATACCAAGAATTCTTCTGGCTTCCTTCAAGTCCCAGCTAAAATCCTACCTTCTACAAGAAATTTTTTCCCAACTCCTCTTAATTCTAGTGTACGTAAATTATTTCTTTTTTATATAGCTTGTTTGTAAATATCTGTTTGCATGTTGTCTCCATTAGGCCTGTGAGCTCTCCAGCGCTTAGCACAATACCTAGCATATAGTAGTCGCTTCATAAATGCTTACCGACTAACTAGTTATCTAGGATGGGGAGGGTGGGGGTGGAAGTGGATGAAGAGGCTCATTTTAAAAGGGGCCTCAATTTTCCTCTCTCTCACTCTGAGCTCTCACTTCATTCGTCAAAGACAGGTCCGTCCCCTTCTCCATGCAGCACAGTCCCTTTTTTTTGTTTTGTTCCTATTCTGCTCCCTTCTTTCAGCAGGCCACATCCCCACCCCTCGCCCTCAGGTCTGTGGATGGAGCCCCCAGTAAGGAGCCAGGTACACATCCCAAGGGGGCCTCTAATTCTGGGTGGCCACCCGAGCGCCCCATGCCACAGTTACCTCCCCCGGCCCGCCCCCCTCACCTCGCTGCGATCCTCCAGCAGCAGCCACTCGGCACTCATCCCCACCCGCCGCAGGCACAAGACCCGGCCGCCGCCACCGCCACCGGGATCCCCCATGGCCGGTCAGGCCGGCACAGACCCAGGCCCGATTCTGGTCCCGGACCTAATCCCGGCCACGCTTTCAGTCAGCACAAGATACGGCCCCGGCCGGGCCCTTGGGCCCGGCCGTCCCTCCTCTGTCTTCCCACTGGGACCTTAGCCTCCGCCGCCGCTGCCGCCATGTCTAAGTAACAGACAGAAGCAATCAACGCTTCCGGCCCGAGCCACCTCAATCGATTCCAGGAGCCCTCGCGGGGCCCCCCACCTTGTCCCCGCCCTCGCCCCTCCCCCAAACTAAAAAGACCGCGCCCAACTCCTGGGCACGCGAGAAAGAAGCTGACTACTTCACACCATAGCCTCTTCCTGCCCCGCCGACGCCAGAAAGCCTTTGCGCATGCACACTCAGGGACCTAAGGGGGATGGGGAAGAGACATCCGATCCTAAACCCTTCCACTCCAGTGGGCGGGGCCGTCCCACCAGATGGATATATACACCCCCCGGAACTTCTGCTTATATTTAGATGGCCAAAGCTAACTTTCCCCATAGGGCTTTATTAGTTTACATAATTAAATTAAATTGCAAATGGGAACAACTGATATTTGTTAAATTCCCCAATACTTATGAGAAATTGAAAAGTTGAGTGCAGACCACAAATGAGGGGGCAGGGGGAAGAAGAGATAAGCATTTATTAAGAGTCTACTACATATCAAGTACTGCCTGAAGCACTTTAAAGGTATTTCATTTGTTAAATGCTTAGTGTTCATGACATTTGAATTTTAAAAGACTCATAACATTTTTCAAATTGTGAACATTTGGTGGATTTACACTATTTTAAAGTATCATACTTTAAATTATTACCAAAATAAGCTTTTCTTTTTCTTGTCTTTTGAAAATTTAATTTACCCTCCAATTACATGCAAAAACAGTTTCCAACATTTTTCAAAGATTATTGAGTCTCTGCCTGCCCTTTGATCCAGCCATACCATTGCTGGGTTTGTACCTCAAAGAGATCATAGATAAAAAAGACTTGTACAAAAACATTTATAGCTGTTCTCTTTGTGGCAAAAAACTGGAAAATGAGGGTATACCCTTCAATTGGGGAATGGCTGAACACATTGTGGTATCTGCTGGTGATGTGGTGGTATCTACTGTGCTCAAAGGAATAATAAACTGGAGGAATTCCATGTGAACTGGAATGACCTCCAGGAATAGATGCAGACTGAAAGGAGCAGAGCCAGAAGAACATTGTACACAGAGACTGATACACTGTGGTAAAATTGAATGTAATGTACTTCTGTACTAGCAGCAATGCAATGATCCAAGACAATTATGAGGGACTTATGGAAAAGAATGCTACCCACATTCAGAGGAAGAAATGCAGGAGTGGAAACACAGAAGAAAAACAACTGCTTGAACACATGGGTTGATGTAGACATGATTTGGGATTTAGACTCTAAAGTTCAACTATCAATAATATGGAAATGGGGGAGTGGGGTGTAAGGGAGAGTAAGAACATGAATCATGTAACCATGGAAAAATTTTCTAAAAACCATTTCCCCATATTATTCCTTTTGTGGAAGGAAATTCAAATAGAAAAAAATTAAGAAAGTGAAAAAAGTTTGTTTTGGTCTAGATTCAGACTCAGTTCCTTTTCCTCTGGAAGTTGATGGTATTTTTTATCATGAGTCCTTTGGGATAGTTTTGGATCATTGTATTGCTGAGAAGAGCTGTTATTCACAGTTGTTCATTGTAAAGTATTCCTGTCATTCTGTACAATGCTTTTCTGGTTCTGCTCATTTCATTCGGCTTCAGTTCATGTAAATCTTTCTAGATGCTTCTGAGCTCCTCCTGCTTGTCATTTCTTAGAGCACAATGGTATTCTATTACAATAATATACTATCACAGCCATTCCCCAATTGATGGGTATTCCTTCACTTTCCAAATCTTTGTCCCCCTGAAAAGAGTTGCTTTAAATATTTTTTAACGTATAGGTCCTACCCCCACCCTCTTTTCAAAAAATCTGTTTGGGATACAAACCCAATAATGCTCTTGCTGGGTAAAGGGTATATACTGTTTAATAACCTTTTGAGTATAGGATAAACATGCTCTACTTGAATTATTAAATCAGTTCACAACTCTCCCAACATTGCATTAATGTCCCAGCTTTCCCATAACCTAAGTTTTGTCATTTTCCTTTTCTGTCATAATAGCCAATCTGATGGGTATCTGGTGGTACCTCAGAGTTGTTTTAAATTGCATTTCTCTGGTAATTTAGAGCATTTTTGCGTGACTATAGAGAACTTTAATTTCTTTATTAGACAACTGCCTGTTCATATCCTTTGATAATTTATCAGTTGGGAAATGACTTGTATTCTTGACTCTCATATTTTTTATTCAGCTTTGGTCTTTTCATCAGAAATATTTGAAAGTATGCTATTTCATTGAATATCCATTTTCCCCCCCTGAATAATTTTGTTCAGTTTTGCTGTGTAATTCTTGGATGAAGTCTTAGTCCTTTGCAGTCTAGAATGGCATTTTCCAGGCTCTCCGATTCTTTAATGTAGGAGATGCTAAGTCATGTTATCATGACTGTGGCTCCACAATATTTCAATTGTTTCTTTTTGGCTGCTTGCAATACTTTCTTCCTGATCTGGGAGTTTGGGAATTTGGCTACAATATTCCTCACAGTTACCCTTTTGGGATCTCTTTTAGGGAGTAATCAGTGGATTCTTTTGATTTTTATTTGTAAGGGGTAAAAAGGAATTTTGATTGGGTGAATATTAAAAGGTTTGGTGGTCAGAGAATTGAATAATTATCAATCCCCAATTAAAGAATAACCTGAAGTCAAATGACTTTTATGGAAGTTTATTTACAAATGAGAAGAGAGAGAGGAAGTAAGAAGATTAGAGAGAGAATAAGATGGGATAAGTGATCTAACACACTGAGTAATTTGCTCCAGTCCCTGGCTCAACCCAGGCAGATATAACTAGTTCTTAATTGGAAAAGACTGAGCCGAGAGTCCCTGAGGCCAGAGGACTGGGGATGAATGAAGCAAAAGCTTCAGTCTCTGGTCCTCTCTTGAAAGGAGAGTTCCTTCACAGAATCCAGGAAGATTTAGTCTTTACATTCACCATGTGTAATTCTAAGGGAAAGATTTAAGAACAGTCTCATCAAAGTCTCAGGGTCCCAGAGCTCCTTCAAGTCCAAGCCATCAACCTGAAGAGTGAAGCTAAACTCACTGAACTCTCTTTTTTTTTTTTTTTTTTTTTTTAAACCCTTGTACTTTGGTGTATTGTCTCATAGGTGGAAGATTGGTAAGGGTGGGCAATGGGGGTCAAGTGACTTGCCCAGGGTCACACAGCTGGGAAGTGGCTGAGGCCGGGTTTGATCCTAGGACCTCCTGTCTCTAGGCCTGACTCTCACTCCACTGAGCTATCCAGCTGCCCCCTGAACTCTCTTTTAAAGAGGCTTCTTATGCATCACTTCCTGTGCCTTCCTCCTAGTTTATGTGTCCAATCACAACAGACGCTTTTCTTGGGACTGCCCAGGAGACAATTAGTAAATTCTGATTCATCACTCACTCTAGCACATGTGGGTCATAGACCTCCCAACTTGTGAGTTAAGTGGAGATGTTTTCAACTTTGGTGATTAAATCTAAAGATGGGCAGGGTAGACTTAATCTAATTATCATATATTTTGTCCTCTGGCTCTAGAATATCAGGGAAATATTCCTTGATTATTTCTTAAAAGGTGTCTAAGCTCTTTTTATGATCATAGCTTTAAGGTAGTCCAATAATTCTTAGATTATCTCTCCTGTGTTTATTTTCCAGGTCACATATTTTCCCCATGAGATATTTCATTCCTTTGACTTTTTTTTGATAGTTTCTTGATATCTCATGGAGCTTCCATTTGCCCAATTCTAATTTTTAAGACATGATTTTCTTCAGTGAGCTTTTGTAGATGGAAACCATTTTCTAATTCTACTTTGTAAAGAGTTCTTTAACTCAGTGAATTTTTGTGCCTCTTTTTCCAAAGGGTCTATTCTCCTTCAAGAAGTTTTTCTCTTCAGTGCATTTTTTCAGTGTGTTTAGCCTATTCTTTTTTTTTAGATATCAATTTCCTCAATATTTTTTGTGCCTCTTTTATTTACCAAGCTGTTAATTCTTTTTTTCATGATTTTCCTGTATCACTTTCATTTCTTTTTCCAATTTTTCTTTTACCTCTCTTATTTGATTTTTTAAATCCTTTTTGAGCTCCTACATTAACTCCTTTTGGGTTTAATACCAATTTATATTTTTTCTTGGAGGCTTTGGATAGAGCAGTATTGGCTTTGTTGTCTTCTTCTAAGTTTGAGTTTACCCTGTCACCAAAATAACTTTCTATGTTGAATTTCTTTTTTTGTTGTTGTTGTTTACTCATTTTCCTGCCTTTCCTTTTCTTTTAGTTTAAAAATCTGTTAAAGTTGGGCTTGGTAACTGGGGTGAAAGGAGCACTGTTCCAAGCTTCAGGTTCTTTGTGCAACTGCCTTCAGCTAGCATTGGGGATCTATCTGATTTCAATTCTTCCAAGGTAGTACAACATAAGAAAAGCTACATTTAATACTCTCCTGGCTGGTGCTGTGGTCTGTGAGTAACCCCAAGCACTCTTGGAATTGTGATCAGAGTGCCCTGCTTGCCTGTTGCTGCAAGTGCTGGTGTATGTTGGTGCTCCTCCTCAACCTACGACTGAGCCCCAGGACTGTGATCTGGTTCTGGGTATGGGCAATACAACAAGAACCTTGTACCCAGAGCCAGTAAAGGGATCTTTGTAATTTTCTGAGTAGTTATCTAACACCTCCTTACCATCTTGGCTGAGAGCTCTCAAAACCTTGGCTGCTGCTTCAGTTGCACCCAAGGCTTGTTACCTTGATGGGGCCTGCCAAGGCAACTCCACCTCTAACCTGATGTTCTAGATCCCCTGTGCTGGCCTTCTAATTTGTTTTGGACTGAAATGTTTACCTTCTCTTTTTTTTGTGGGTTATGCTGCTCCAGAATTCATTTTGAGACATAATGTCATTTTTTTGGGAGGATAACTTGGTAGAAATTAGATGGGTCCCTCTACCTTCTCTGCCATCTTGGATCCACCCACAGTGATCAATTTTTTTGGAGTCAATTTTTACCACAGATTTAATTTTTTTCCAAATAAAAATAATCTGTTGGAAGGAGGACTTAAATTTGTATCTGAATTACAGATTGACTTTCCATCCACACTGTTTTTCATTTTATTGACTGTTACTCTTGAAATGACCACTTCTCTAATGACTATTAAAACAAAATATTTCTTTCAAAAAAATAATAATCTGTTGAGGGCAACTGGGTGGCTCAGTGGATTGAGAGACAGGCCTAGAGATGGGAGATCCTAGGTCCAAATCTGGCCTCACACACTTCCTAGCTGTGTGTCCCTGGGCAAGTCACTTAACCCCTATTCCTAGCCCTTACTACTTTTCTGCCTTAGAATCAATACTTGGGAATGATTCTAAGATGGAAGGTAAGGTTTCAAAAAATAATAATAATAATGTCTGTTAAGCTCTTACTAAGAATTGGTCATGGGAAGACAAAAATTAGACAGCCTTTACAATAGATTTTGAATGAACTTAACTTATGAGAGTCATACCTCATATGCTTCCTATAGAACTCATATACAAAATAAGGCAGGTCATACTAGATGACCTCCAAGATTGTAGAGAGCCATAAATAAACAATTTAATCTATAAATCCTATCAGATCCAGCTATAGCTGATGATTATAACTAATTGATGACTCCTTTCATTATTAAAGGTTTTCCTATGTAATAAATCATTTTTAATTTAAAGAAAAGAGGGAATTGTGGGGAAGCCCTTGACTCCTTTTCATTCACCTTTCTTTAAAAAGCAATATAGTCTTATTGAAAAAGCTTTGAGCTCTCAGTAAACCAGCAGGAAGAGGGTTAACACTGTTGGCCAGAAATGCAGTTGCCTGGTACAGCCAAGGCCAAACCCTTAGCAGGGGCATTTTGCCCAGATTTAAAGTAAACTAATGGATCTCAAAAATATTGTTTAATGCCATCAAGGCTGAGAAAATTCATGCGCTTTCCTTCTGTCCTACCAAAATGCCCCAACTTCATTTAATAATAACAAATATAGTTGAAAGTCCAGCCTGGTTCTTATCTTTACCTTGAAGCTTCTAAGCCTGTTGTATTGTCTATGTTAAAAATACAGCTCTGTGTAGTTGTGGAAAACTATCCTTGTGATTTTGGGTGAAAGAGAGTTTGACTTTCTTATATAATAAACTTGTGACTCAATGACACTTCAGAGAAGCAGCTATGAGTTAACAGTCAAGATCATTGATCATCATCTCCTTGTCCGTTATTTCCTCATCAGCTAAGCCATCTATCAGATTATCTGGAGATGATAAAAAGATCTTGAGACAAGATCTTTCACAGCTCTAAATGAATGTTCATATTCCTAAATATGATTTTAACTGCAACCCCCCAAAAAAAAACTGACATGTAAAATCTGTGACCTATAATTTAATTGTGCTTTTTTTTTCAATGCATAACTCCCCCCCCCCCCCAACCCCTTTCAAAGAGAAGCTTAGGGAGGTCATTTACACTTCCCAATAGTTTGTGCTTATGGAAATATATAGTATCTCACATTGACCCCTCCTCCTTCAGGGTCATTTAATCTTATTCTGTTCTTATTGGAACTGAGATAAGGGCCCCCTGACAGAGTTGTGCTGTTAAATGTTTAACTTGTCTCTTCCAAAAAAGAAAACATATGCATGAAACAAGTTTAATTTGCATTATTAACATTTTCTCTATCACTTTAAGTTGTTGACAATCAACAAAACAATAATTCATTCAAGCCCTTATTTGTAACTTCTCTGATTTCTATGCATTTAAGTCATATTAAAAATTTAACAATAAGCTCTCCTGAGCTTTTTCCAGCTGGCTCCAACACACCTCTCTGTGTTATTCAGTTAAGTCCAATTCTTTGGGACCCCATTTGGGATTTTCTAGACAAAGGCACTGGAGTGATTTGCCATTTCCTTCTCCAGCTAATTTGGCAGATGAGGAAACTGAGGCCGAGTTAAGTGACTTGCTAGTAAGTCTCTGAGGCCAGATTTGAACTCATGAAAATGAGACTTTGTGATTCCAACTCAGCATTCTATTCACTGCATTGCCTAAGAGCCCTCTTTTCATAACTACTCTTTCTCCAACACTTTTCTTTGATCATTTAAGTTAGTTGCCCTTTACAAAGAAGGTTTAACACTGGCTTCATTAGCTCATGTAATTCATAAAACAGTAAGATACCCTGAGAGACTGGAGGCCACCATGTGCCAGACAATCCAACAAAACCACTACCTTGGCCACCGCAATCCCTCATACCCTGATGGAAAAAGCCTAGGACACTGAACCCAAGACTTTTTGATGCTTTCAGTTCAGGGCCCTAAACCATCATCCTGGGAAACACCCCAGTAGGTGGAGATGCAGCCTGGTAGCTGCCTCTACAGGTGCTGCAGCCACAGCTACTGAAAACAAAGTTCTTGACACTAAAGTCCTTGTTACTGTCAGAAATGGATAGATTTTATAAGTGGAAGTGACATTATAGAAGCATTACGGTATGTTTTGCCATTGCCCTCTAAGGACCATGGATGGAACTTTTCCATGTTTTTTTTTTTGTTGTTGTTGTTGTTGTTGTTTTTAAACCCTTAACTTCTGTGTATTGGCTCCTAGATGGAAGAGTGGTAAGGGTAGACAATGGGGGTCAAGTGACTTGCCCAGGGTCACACAGCTGGGAAGTGTCTGAGGCCAGATTTGAACCTAGGACCTCCTGTCTCTAGGCCTGACTCTCAATCCCCTGAGCTACCCAGATGCCCCTCCCATCTGCTTTGCAGCTGAAACCTTCCATCAGTGTTGTCTCCTCCAGATAGAATGTGAGCTCCTTGAAAGCACAGAGGATTGTCTTACTTTCTATTTGAATCCTAAGCACTCAGTACAGTATTGCACATACTAAGAGTTTAGTTAAATATTTCATTCATTTGTTGTTTTATTCATCATTTCGATAGGTTTTCAGTTATAACGAATCATCAAGATGTATTCAAAAACTGACTCTAATGAGCAAAGTGTTCATGGACCAGACTTATGGATATATTTCTAATATTTCACATGATTGATTGCTGAATCCTTAAATTGGATGGGGTTAAATTTTGTTAATCTTAAAAGCCAAACCTCTGCTTTTATCTCTTGTGTGTAAGCTGAGAGACAAGTTTTACTTTCCTTTGGAATGTCAAAGATTCACGCCTACATTCCTAAGATAAGACTGGGGCCAGCTTCCAGGAAAGGAAAAGAGTCCTGCCCCCAGATACCTGGGGGATCTATTGTGTCATCATCCACTCTTTTGGCTTTGTCATTAACCTGTTAAAATTTTTGATGTACCAAATGGGTGATGGACACCCTGCCACCCCCTCACCCCACCTTGTGCAACTATCCTTAATAAACAGATCAGCTCCCTCATGGTTTCTCTCTCTAACCATCTGAGGAGGAGTTGACAAGCTGAATGTGATGCTGATGACTCCTGTGTCTCTGTGTCTGTTTTCTCTCTTTATGTCCTTCCTACCTTAATCTTTAACCCTTCCATCCATATTCCTCCAGTTCCTGGTTTCCCTTTCAGGTACTCAAACCCATGTAAGAAGATGTTTGAGTGGCGGGTCAGCTACAATTTCTAAGACAGCTTTTGTCAGAAGGATCAGAAGTGACTAAAGAATATTCATTTTGGAGACCAGCCAATAGTTCAGTGGGTAGGATGTAGACTATGAGAAGAGGAATCATGTCAAATAAGGCTGAAAGGGTAGGTTGGTTCCAGATTGTAGGCATTAAATGTCAGACTAACCACTACTCCAGGAAATGACTGTTATAGCCCTTCCCCTGAGCTATGCTGGTTTTGACAATCAAAGGTAGCTAGGGGGCTTTCTTAGGACAGGAGCTTCCCATGCATACAGTTCTGCTGAAAATAGTATAATAAATATAATCCCTTTGCCTCTCCCTCTGGTTTTCTTTGTCTTTCACTCAGTTCACAAATTTCATTTCAGACCTCTGATGTCTTGAGTGGTTGTTTCATCTTCAAAAACATCTTCTGGGGGCAGCTGGGTAGCTCAATGGATTGAGAGCCAGGCCTAGAGCTAGGAGGTCCTAGGTTCAAATCTGGCCTCAGACACTTCCCAGCTGTGTGACCCTGAGCAAGTCACTTGACCCCCATTGCCTAGCCCTTACCACTCTTCTGCCTTGGAACCAATATACAGTACTGATTGTAGGATGGAAGGTAAGGGTTTAAAAAAACCTTCTCTTGGACATCCTGGGATAGGTCTCCTCTCTAGATTTACTTCCTTAGTTTTCAAGATACTCACAGAGATTCTTTAAATGTTCCTGCTAGAATCTTTTACAGACAGATCTCAATACAAATTAGTGTCAGTTTTGATAAGGAAGACCATCTCCCATTTCCTTCCTTGGACTCATGGCCCCTCTCCCTTCCCACCCTCCATCTCCCCCTCCCATTTTTTTTAATATAAATCAAAAGATGGAAATGACAAATCCTGGGACCAAAGCCTCCCTTTCCCCATTCCCTACTGAGACCAACAACCTCCAACCCCCCTACACCTGCTGGAACTCCAGAACAAAGCATATTTTTTTTGTGATATGTGATAGTAAGTGACAAGGTTATTTCCCATACTGTGACCTGACAAATCCATGATGGATTATGTTCTGGATTTATACTGTCTGCACTTTATTAAGGACTATACAAGCCTAGGAACCAAAAGCCTCTACCTCCAAAGCTAACTCTCTAAGGGTTATCCAATCATCTGGACACATGTACCCCACTTTGCCCAATAGAGACAATCCAGATGACTTCATCCCAGACCACCACCCTATAAAAGATTCCACCCTTCTCCACTTCCTGTAAAAGGGGAAAATGAGAAATTATGGTTGGCCTGGATATTTAAATTTTGGTTGCCAGGAATCGAATACTCGATTCCAAAATAACAGACCCAACTCAGGATGACTTTTATGGTGGTTTATTTACAATTAGGAAGGTTGAAGGTAGGGAAAACGAGAGAGAGAAACTCTGGCCTGGAACAGAGGCCTAAACCAGGTAGGGCTTCAGAGGCCCCAGCAGAGGGGGAACAGAGGTTAATTAAACAAGGCTTCCAGCCACAACCCATGGATCACATGGATTGATGGGGATATGACTGGGGATGTAGACTCTAAAGGATCACTCTAGTGCAAATATGGATAATATGAAAATACGTCTTGATCAATGCACATGTAAAACCCAGTGGAATTGCTTATTGGTTATGAGAGGAGGGTGGTAGGAGGGGAGGGAAAGAACATGAATCATGTAACCATGGAAAAATTTTCTTAATTAATCAATAAAATTAAATTTAAAAAATGTATAAACAAATAAATAAAGTTCTAATGCAAGGGTTCTTTGTAGTTTCCTAGATGATAATCCCAGTGCTGCAGCTCTGTGTTGTTTCCCAAATTATAATCTCTTTTACCCAATTAAAGACTCCTTATTATAACTTTTAGTAGTTGTATTTTTTTAGGTTGCAACAACCATTCATCAACTACCTCTCCTCCTTTAAATTTACTCCAATCTGTCCAGGTTCTGGTATATTTGACGTCCAGATCACTCTCCCTCCTCAGTCAATCAATCTAAAAGCATTTATTAATGATTTACTGGATGCAAGAACAGAGCAGTTAGGTGTTGCATTGGTTAGAGCTCCTGACCTGGAGGCAGGAAGAGTTTTCCCAAGTTCAAATCTGGCCTCAGACACTTATTAGCTGTGTGACCATGGACAAATCACTTCACCCTTTTTGCCTCACTTTCCTCACAAGTCAAATGAGTTAAATCACTCCAGTAACTATGCCAGGAAAACCCAAAATTGAGTAATGAAATGTAGGACACAATTGAAGAAATTACAGAAGGACAAAAAAATGCAAGGCACTGTAGAATACTCTGGGGATACACATGAAAGAAAGGATGCCCCAGTGAGCCAGTAGCAAAATCTGGGAATGTGAAGGGGCTAATAGACAGGGACATGGAAATGTAAAGGAACTGCTTTTAGATTCAAAGGACTGGTTCCCAAAACCAGAAAGGGCCCCGGGCTTGAATAGTTCTATTGCACATGAATAATTCCAACAAATTTAAAAGTAGACTGTTTGGATTCAAGATAAAGAATGAGCTGTGCATTTCTTTTATTTTTTTCAATTTAGGGGAGGGAATTGGCTGGGAGCAGGGGCTTAGGAAAGACCCTCCCATCTTCCATTGTTTCAATCTGACTCTGATCTGACTCATCTAACCCCTAAAAAAGGTAGATGGAAAATTTTCTGAAAGGTAGGTGGTTCAAGCCCACCTTAGGACATTTTCGATCTCAAACTTTAAAATGTACATTTCAAATCTTTAGGGGTAGCTAGGCCTGGAAACCGGAGGTCCTGGAGGGAGAAGGAGAGAGACACATACACATACATAAAGACAGAGAGGGAGAGAGGGAGGGAGAAGGAAAGAGACACATACACACACATAGAGACAGGGAGGGAGGGAGGGAGGGAGGGAGAGAGAGAGAGAGAGAGAGAGAGAGAGAGAGAGAGAGAGAGAAGAGAGAGTACTAAAAGTCAGATGAATCAGAACAGCCTGAGAACAGCCTGTACAGTATACAAGTTACACATTAAAGTTATTATATACTTAAAAAGAAGTAAACAACATAATAGAAATTGTTTTATTTATAATCATCTCCTTTTTTTTTTTACAAGGTATGTAGAAATGCTCATTAGAGTTAAGTTCAGAATAAAGAAAAACATGAGGCCGGCCAGGAAATGAGAAGGATGGTGGTCTATATACTGTTTTTTCCTCCTTTGCTGTCTTGTCTGATTCTCCAGTACAAAAGCCTTTTTCATGAAGTTTAGCTGAGAAAAGGCAAGATAAAGGATGCAGGCTTGGGAGGATCCTAATGAGGGATTTTTAAGGACTATGGAGACAGGGGTGTTTCTAAGGAATATGGAATGGAGCAGTAAATTGAGACTGAAGATTAAATAGAGATGATTGTGAGAGGTCTATCAGAATCAACAGGAAGGGGGCGCAGCTGGGTGTCTCAGTGGATTGAGAGCCACACCTAGAAACTGGAGGTCCTGGGTTCAAATATGACCTCAGACATTTCCTAGCTATGTGACCCTGAGCAAGTCACTTAACCCCCATTGCTTAGCCCTTACTGTTCTTCTGCCTTGGAACCAATACAAAGGATTGATTCTAAGACAGAAGTTAAGGGTTTAAAAAAAAAAAATCAACAGGAAGTGATAAAATCAAGGGTACATGTGTTGTGGGAGAGGTTTAAGGTAAAATCCTTGATCTGGACAGGTTGCCCTTGTCAAGAATGACAGACTCCAACAGCTAGCTTAAAAATAAAAGAGATTCATTAATTTGAATGTAAGCCAAATGGTAAAATCAAATGGAATAGCTGAGGGAGGCAGAGCAGGTGGAATGCTGCCTCCTAAAGGAGATGTGTTCTAGGCTTTATATACTCTTTTGACAACAGGGTCTATGTGACTATGACATGGACATTGTGCAGAGATGGCAGGGACCCTGCACCCCTTAACACAGGCAGGCTGTGAACAGGGAAATTCCCTTCCCCCTTCCTGTCCCGGTGTCTCCCGAGGCAAAGACCATTATCCCTGGATGTCCTTTAGGTTGAGATAGACAAAAGAGATATACCTCCGGGCCACACCTTGATAGGCTAAGCCCTGAGGATCTTGGACAGACACGCCCCCCCCCCCTAAAGCCTGAGTGCTAGAAGTCACATCCACACTCTTGAAAAGGATACAAAAACCCCCAGAATGAGGGCATCCTGGGAGCAACCCCCAACAGTTGTTCCACTCGTGCTGCTGTGCCATGTTGTGGAGGGCAACCCCCCCAGGGTTGTTTCACTCATGCTGTCTTGCTGGCCATTGATCCTATCTTACTAATAAATTTTTCTTTTTACTTTTAAGCTAAGCTTGGAGTCCTCTCATTCTTGAGAAAGGTTTCCTTCCTAAACCCAGGGGTTCACCATTTGCACCCCTATAACAACTAGAAATGGGATGACGATGGCATGTTATTGGGTCTCTAGAACCTGAGATGGGTTATGTGGTTATGTTCTATGCCTCAGTGTCAAAAGGATGTGAACTGTCCAGTTTAGAGGATAATCAGGTATCTGGGGTATAAAATATACTTATCAGGAATAAGCTGGAAGTGCCTATGTGTGCTCATCAAGAATGAGGGGAGAGGCTAGAGAGGATATTGCTCTTAATTCAAAGACACCTTCTCTTAGCACTGCAGAAATGCAAGGAAAAATAAGTCTTTTATGTACTCTCTGACCTTTCTGGGGTTTGGGGGTGTGTAGGGGAAGCCTGTACCCCCATATCACATGTAGATGGGTTTGCCTTGGCAAGCACAAGGTCCATACTATTCTCAGAGACTGAAGGAAAGAAGGATATAGTGAAGGAGGATGTTAGAGAAGGAGTTGTCCTCAAAAAGCTGCATTTTTCTTTCAGTGAAGTATAAGGAAATCCTCAGCTTAGAAAGTAGAGGGAGGAGGTGATATGGGGAACCTGAGAGATTGGAAGATTTGGAGAACTTACCCTGGTAATATTATGGGGAGAGCTGTCCTGATTCCTAAGGATTTTCCACCTAAAGAATTACAAAGGCACTCCAATAAAGTTAAAAAGGGAGATATATATTAGGGAGATTGATGGCTCAGAGGCAGCTTCGCAGTGGGAATCTGCCTGCTTAAAGTAACAAAAACTGGGATTTTTATTGGTTTTGCAGGAGGGCTGAATACTTGACAGAGAACTTGGGGTGGGGGCTGGAGGTGGTGACTTCTGTGACTTTGGGAAGGGCTTGAGATTGACTTGTGTCTTCTAGGATGGTTACTTTTGGGGGAGGAGAGGGGCCTGAGGTTGACATTGTGACTGGCAAGGACAGGTGACTGGTGGGAAGAGCTGGAGGTTGAAGAAGTTGTTTATCAAGAGCTATGCAGATCTCAGAAGGTTGGAACAGGCATGCCATCTTCATCAGGGGTGATCTTGTTGGATTTAAAAATCAGTCTGGTAGTCTACTGAACTATTTCTGGCCTGGGCTAGCTACCCCCAGCCCCCAAGGTTTCCCAGCACAGTCTTCCTTATCTCCCTCTATCATAAACCTAAAACTGAAGCTATCTTATCTGATGAATATTAACTTTCTTGAGGAATGTTTGTCTATGTTTGCCTGCTTTACAATATTTGCTTATTTAATGTATGTTTGCCAAATGCTTCCAGACCCCTGACCCTGAAACCCCCCCTTCCCCAGATGCTTCCTGACCACCTGTCCCTGACACTACCTTGATAATTATGTATGTACCAACCCCCTTCCCCAAACATTTCAGGCACGCCTCTCTGCCTAGAGACCCTAGCTATTATTGCTAGTAAAGAATGAGCCTCTTCTTGCATATTGCATTGTCAGTGTGATTCTTCCTTCTGCCATGAACCTGGGTTAGGTATTAAAATTTGGGTACAACATATGGGGGCTCGTCTCTCATGGCCAGGAAAGGACCCGCTGCCAGAAGAGCCAAGAGGGTGAGGAGATCTGGGGTTGGGTGGCCTGTGCATGTGGTTGTGTGATTGTGTGCTTGCATTGTATGAGGAGGGAGCCTGCATGTGTGTGGATGTGTGATTGAACTGATGGGGAAGGTGATGCCCTGGTAAGCATACAGCTAAGTGGGTCAGCTTGCCCCACCGCTCCGGGATTGATCCGGAGGAACCTAAGCCAAGCTTACCAGCCAGGGGCACCCCTTCTACCTGTTTCTGAGAGAGGACTGGGGCAATACGCAGTTCTTTTGATCCATGCGGACAAAGGTCGGAAACCCTGGGAGCAAGTGCTGTGTGTGACTGGCAGGCCACGTAGACCAATTGATCTCCCTATTCCCTTGGAATTACTGCGGGAACTGGTGAGGTTCGAGGCCTCACAGGACCCCCAAAGCAAAAGGTTCGAGGCCTGTCTTTGGAGTCCGTCCGGTTGGTTCGAGTCCAGCCGGATTTTCTTGGGGATTGAGGCCCCAAGTCAGGCCTCAGGAAGGCCAGTGGACGCACTGGAGGTGGGGAGGAGAGAGAGGACTGAGGCAGGATCCCCACATTAATTGTTTGGGATCTGTCTGGGCTCCCCCAGGCAAGTGAGTGTGAGTGTGCACACCTTTGTCTTGTGTTGTCTTGGCCAGTCAGGAATCTGTCAGGTTTAAACCGTCCTTAGTTCGTCTTTTGTGTGTCCTGGCTTGGTCTGTGTCTTTGGTGTTATTTCAGTCCTTATCATGAGCCAGGGAGAGTCAACCTGGTGCTTGCTGGTTTCCCCAGCTTCAAGGCCAGTTCAGAGGGGAAAACTGCAAACATTTGGCAATTCCCCTTCCCCCATCTACATTTCTCACCTCCCAGACTGGAGAAACTGCTGCTGGGGCTGCAGACTTAACAGTTCAGACTGGAGGAACTGCTACTCCAGCAGTGGACAATATTTGAATAGGGAGAGGATTCTAAATAAACCTCTCAGACCTGGAGGCAGATTTAACATCTGAACCGGAGGGGATTTGAAAGTTCAAAGTTCTTTCCTTAAGAAACACAGCCAGCTTAATGAACAGCTCACTTCCAATGCCCACTGTTAGCAGATAGCAGTTTGTTTAGGTGCTACAAGAAGCATTTGTTAGAAATCACAGCCAAAAAGAGAGACAAGTTTGGTCAATCAGAGTGTAAAGCACAGGGAGAATTTGGGGACAAGGAAGTCAGCTCAGCCAATCAGATGGCTGATGGCTGTACCTGAGTACCCTCAGTTGAAGGAAAAGCGTGCTGCAACTGTTTTAATGAGCTTTCTCAACTGCAAATATTTCTTTTTAAACATGGATCCTAAAGAACTGATTTTTTCCTTTTAAAGCATGCTTATCATAAGGTTGTATGTTTTTGTTTATTGTTGTCTTTGTCACAGTCTTGTCTCTATGTATTCTTAAATTGGACATTACAAAAAAAAAGAGGGGGAGTTGAAAGATTGAACTTCCCACAGTCAAAAATCCTCAGCAGAGGACAAAAGAAAATATCTGTTCAATGATTTTTCCTCTTTCTTCCTTTGGATGGGCCCCCAAAGGAGTGAAAAAGAAAAATTCAGAGCAGAAAAGGGAGATTTTACTCCACAATTGGAAGCATTTTCACTTAAGATCTGATTTTAAGGGTTGAGGATTGCTAATGATGTTGATATGGTACAATGTAATTTTATTTATTGTGGTAACTGTTTTGTCAGTCAAATGTGAAATATTAACCAGATTTTATTGAGCACAAAAACTCATGGTTAGAAGTTTGTTAAGCCTTGGTTTCAGTGAATTGAGAATCGTCTAAATGTGGTTAATAGCCAGTCTGACACAGAGAGGAAATGTTTATTCTATAAGGTCAAAAATTGTATTGGCTACTTTGTAGATGTAAAAGTCATTCAGAAAAAGTTGTAATGTTATTATTGAGAACTTATTCTAGAATTTAAACTTGGGATTTTAAAATGAGATGTTCTTTTAATGTATGTGCTGTCAGAACTAGCAACATGTAATCATATGATACACAAGAAGTTTTTAAAGTGGTTAATCTGTGCATGGGTTTTAATAATACAGGTACTGAAAATTTGGTAAAAATGTGTGCAATGTATAAGAAGGAATTTGTGATCTAGAGATTAACATGCATTTAGAGTCAAATTGCTAGGAAGTAATGATGAATGAATACAAAATATGTATGCATTTGGACTATAAAGAGAATTAAGTTTTCAATAGGTTAAGAATATATGAACTGTATGAAATTAACAAGAGAAAATTTGACCAGCCCAGGAAGCTAATAGGATTACATGCAATTAAATATAGTACCTTTCCTCTTTTTTGCTATAATGGTAAAGGAAGAGAAGCCAGAGGAAATAAGAGTAATTGATAAAGAAATAATAGGTGTGAATTCTAGAACAAATGGTAAATCAGAATAATATTGATGGAATTTAATCAGTTATGTAAACAATGCTTTGAGGTAAAAGGAAACTGAACTAAAGGTTCTATTCTGTTTAAACAGAGGTCTGAAAGGAATAAAAGTAAATGGCTTTGAAATTCAGTTGTTTACATACTGAAAGATTGCTAAAGGACTTAAAGTTATTTGGAAGTTGTGGAGTTCAAACTAAAGTCTGTTGAAAATAATTTATTATGAAGATTTTGGTACATGCTAAATTTTAAATTGTAGGTGATCTCACTTGGTAAAGAGAGATAAGAGACAATGTTGTTAAGTCATAAAAACCTAAATCAAGCCAGGCAGCCTTAGGGTAAATTGCTCATAAACTCTTCCTTGCAAACAGGAAGGAAAAGAGAGAAATACTTTTAATTGTTCCACTTTGATACTTAGGAACTGATATAGCAACACAGTACATAAATAAGATCTGAAAGAGTTTAAAGATGAGTATATTTTAATTGTATACTTCAGAGTTTTAAAGAGATGTTCAAGCAAGTAAAAGCTGATAGAAAAGTCATGGATATCTTGTAAAACAGGTTCTTTTTTAGCAGTACAGTTGTTATAGGGGTGCAAATGGTGAACCCCTGGGTTCGGGAAGGAGGCCCTGAGGATGAGAGGACTCCAAGTTTAGCTTAGAAGTATCCTTTTCAAAGAGCGTGGACATGACTCCTTGCACTCAGGCATTTAGTGAGTGGGGGGTCTGTCTGAGATCCTCTGGGCTTTGGCTATCAGGGTGTGGCCAGAGGTGTATCTGTTTAAATTGATTAAAAATATTTTTTGGGTTTAAAAGTTATCATAAATGGTTTTCCATCTCAGTGTATTAAAATTGACTAACTTCATTATTAAATTTGATTCCCTGCTCTTGAAAATAGATAAGCAGCCTACTTGTCAAAAGGCTTTCTTTAAGGTTTATAGTGCTTAAAAGGTTTCAAATCTTGTAATTGAAAATAGACCCTGTAATACTACATGCTTTATGATATTCCTTTAAGTATGATTTTTATGTAAATTGTTGCTAAAACATGTGCTTTAAGTGTTGTTTGAATGTAAGCAAAAGCTCATTGTAAACCTGACTGTACCATGGGTTTTGTTCAATACTCAGTGGTTACCTCAGTTTACCAATTTGTACTATGAACTGAATCTTATAATGAGCACTATGCTAAAGTTACAGTGTCTCAATTCTTGGGAGTTATTGATTAGTATTTGAAGGGATACCAAATGGTATGTTTGTTTTTGTGATGGTAATAGAGAGTCAGAGAAAGTGAAGAGGTAAGGTGTGTTGTGTTTGAATACAGAAGAAAGAGAGACTTGGATGTCCTGAGTATGCAGATTCGTGATGGGTAAATGGAAGTTGTGTTCTGCTTTTTAAGCAGAGGGTTTGAGGGAAAAAGAGAGAGGAAGAAGGAGAGAGAAGGAGAGATGAAAGAGAACAGATAGGGAGGTGAAAGAGAATAGATAGATGTTCTACTCTTTTAATTGGATCCCTGACCTAGGGATAATTTCTAAAGTTAGTGTATATGGTGTTGGGAAAATCATAAATAGTTCTGGAATTTCTCTTGAAAGTTACACTGAAGAGATTCCTGTCTGGCTTGTCTTAGTCTTTCAGATGGCCCAGGTACAGGAGATGATACAGCCCTGATTTATATTTACAGTGGAGCTACTCAATCCAGCACTCCTGTTCCTTAATTCAGGTTTTGTGACTAAAGTGTGATATGTTAATTATTGCCAAAATATGTAAGAATAACTGAGTGATCAGCCTGGTAGGGATGTGAAAGGCTTGTTTGTGGGTATGGAAATTGTTTCCAGAATGCTGCTTAGCAGAATTTCTTTGAGCTGTAATGGGAAAGACTTGTCTTTTAAGGAAGGAAAAGGCTTCTGGGATCCAATAGTGATATAGTGCAAAAGACAGAGAATATTCTGTGATGGTTAGGCAATTCTAGGGCTCAACTTGGACTGGACCTCTTCTGACCATCTAGGCTACTAATGCTTGAGTGACACAAGGATGGCATGAGCCAGTGACAGCTTTAGCCTACACATGGAGCCCCTCACTATGTGTCCCTTGGGATGTGAGGAAATGCTTTCCTATCTGCCTTCCCTTTTTGGAGCAAGTTCCCATAATCAGCACTTAATGCAAATTGTAAATTAATGTTTCCATCTCCCCAAACAACCTATTAGGTTAATAACTGAAAATTGTCAAATTGTTAGGGAACACACTTGAGGAGTAGGTGAAGTTTAGTGATAGATGACTTGTAGCTTGAAGCCTTAATTTACCACAGCTGAAGTTCAGATCTTGACCCTAGAAATAACCCAGGGCTTTCTGGATTTCCTCCAGGATCTGGGATAAAGAAATTTATCTGTAAAATATTGTTATTCAAGTAGTTATAGATGCCATATTAATGTGGGCCTTATGAAGGATATTTTTTAACAGAAACATCACATGCCAACTCTGCAAACAACTTAGGGATCAAATTTCCTAAAAGGTTTAATTCCTGTCAGAGGATGATTTCTGGGGATAAAATCTGTTGGCTAAGATACCCAAATGTTAATGTTTAATATCAGTTTCTATTGTGCTAATTTTCTTTTTTTTGTATCTGGTGTTCTAGTATTTGCCCTAGTCCTAGGTTCTATACTTCTGCCTTAGGGATGGATGCTCCCCTTTTGACCTGTCTATCAGTCTGGGGAAACAGTCTCTGGTCTCCAAGCCTTCAGGACCCTGGCATTCGCTGCAGAGGTGCCTCTGAAGACCCTGTGCCCACAGCTCCTCCTCCTGTTCCCCCTCTCAGAGATTCTACGCCCCTTCTAAGCTTGAAGAAGCTACAGAAGATGGAAACCATCGACCCTCTTCCCTTAGACATTTGGAGGAGGGGAGGGGAGACGGCATGGGACATTGTGGGACATTGTACCCCAGAAACAGCATAGAACACTGTACCCCCATAGTGAAAAATTTTTTTCAGGCAAACTATAGGCAGGAAAATCCCTTTGCTTCCACTATGTACCCTTCCCCTTATTCTTAACCGCCTAGCAGATTTTGTAAAGGAATGAATTAACACCATTTAGCTTATGGTCCTGCATCAGCATTCCCTGACAACCCCCACCCTTGATATGGCATGTGCAGTCACCAATCTTTAAAGGACCACCTGAGGATGATTCCTCAGGATCAAAAGAAAAAGAAGGGAATGTTGGATTTAAAAATCAGTCTGGCAGTCTACTGAACTATTTCTGGCCTGGACTAGCTACCCCCAGCCCCCAAGGTTTCCCAGCACAGTCTTCCTTATCTCCCCCTATCATAAACCTAAAACTGAAGCTATCTTATCTGATGAATATTAACTTTCTTGAGGAATGTTTGTCTATGTTTGCCTGCTTTACAATATTTGCCTATTTAATGTATGTTTGCCAAATGCTTCCAGACCCCTGACCCTGAACCCCCCCCCCAACCCAGATGCTTCCTGACCACCTGTCCCTGACACTACCTTGATAATTATGTATGTACCAACCCCCTTCCCCAAACATTTCTATATAAACTCTTGGCTGAGAATTCCTAGGGGTCGTTCAGGCACTCCTCTCTGCCTAGCGACCCTAGCTATTATTGCTAGTAAAGAATGAGCCTCTTCTTGCATATTGCATTGTCAGTGTGATTCTTCCTTCTGCCATGAACCTGGGTTAGGTATTAAAATTTGGGTACAACAATCTCTGGCCAGATCAGTTTAGGGCAATCCTTCATTTGTCCCCTGATACTTCTGGGTTTTCTGTGTCCTATTCCAGTAAAAGGATTAGGGAATTGGTTAGGGAGAATTAAATTAAGTAGGTTAAAAGGATTGCCTTGAAGCAATGATGGTTCAGTTGAGAGTAGATAGCATAAACTTGGAGTGGACACAGCATGGTTTCATTATTTCCTTCCATTCTATTCACAAGTACAAAAGTAGGAGGGAAAGTGGCAGATGGCAAGAATAATCCAGGGCCTGAGATTGGCACGATAATATTGGTGACTGGATAAGAGAACAGAAGATCAAGGGTTGCTAAAGTAGAGGATAGTGTGTAGAGTTGAATGAGTGATTGAGATTGTGAAGAAAGGGGAATGTACCTAGAACAAGAATGATAACCTGGAATACTACTAAGAAATGGAGGATTGAAGCAGGAGTGCTGAAAGAATAGGAGAATATGACCAAGGAGGGGAAATTCAGGCTTAAAAGAGTAAAGGTAGTGAGTTTTGAGTGATGGCACCTAAGGAATAGCTTTGGGTCAGAGGTATGCCATGGCCCCCTTTCGTAACCTGGTGAAACCTATAGACTCTTCCTCAGAAGCATGTTTTAAAATGTATAAAATAATATACACAGGATTGTAAGGAACCAATTATATTGAAATAAAAATGCAATTTTTCTTCCTTACAAGTTAATGGACCTCCTGAAATCTATATAACTCTTCTTAAGAACTTTTACCTTAGAAGAGGAAAGAGAATTAAGGGAGAGGACATTTTCATAGTTATGAAGTAGAGATAGAAGACATGGAAGTTAAGGTTGATGAAACTGAAGATGTTAGTTCAAAAGAACATGGGGAAGGGCTTAGTGGATAGAAAGCCAGGCCTGGTGATGGGAGATCCTGGGTTCAAATCTAACTTCAGGCATGTTCTAGCTATATGACCAAGGGCAAGCCATTTAACCCTAATTGCTTAGCCCTCACTGCTCTTCTGCATCGGAACCAATACTTAGCATTGATTCTAAGACAAAAGGTATAAGAATATAAAATATAGGTTTTTATGCTAATGTGAAAGTTCTAAAGTAATATTGTGGTCATTGATTTAAAAATATTATAGCTTAAGTCAAAATGATTTTTAGTAGCTTTATTTACAAAGAGGTGGAAAGAGTAAATGTGGAAAAATGTAAGAAGAGGGTAGAGAAATGTCTAGCCTACCACCCTAAGTGTTGCTCCAGTGTCCGACTCAGCCCTGGTAGGGCTTGGTAACCTTTAGCCAGAGGACCTGGTGGTATCTTCAGCAAGGGTTCCACCAATGCAGCCTCCTCCAGGAAAGGAAGGCATCTCCAGCAACAATCTCTCCAGAACCCAGGAAAGGAAGACTAGCTACTCATCCAGCTCACCAACACAGAGTCTCTAAAGACGAACTCCCAAGGAGAAGAAGATCCAAGGAGAAGTCCAAAAAGCAAAGTCCTACAAAGAAGCAGTCCAAAGGAGAAGCCACCTCCAAAGAAAAAGTCCAAAAGAAAAGCCCAAAAGGAGAAGTCCCCTGGACAGGAAGTTCAGGACTATTTAAAGTCCTTTTTCCATGTCACTTCCTGTCTCTTCCCTACTTCATGGGAACCAGTTGCAGTCTTTCAATTTGCCTAGCACTGCCCAGGGGCAGGATAGTGGCCTCTGGAGTTGTCAATCATTCTAGCAAGTGTCTCATGAATTCTCTTTAGTGTTAAGTAGAGATGCTTTAGTTTTTGATTAACTTAAAAGGTGCTAATTATAAAGAAAGTTTCACTCTTCACAAAGGTAAGGGTTTAAAAAAAAAAGTACATTAGTATAAATACTGAAGCCCCAAAATATGAAGACAGTGGTGTGCTGCAGCCACCTTGGACAGTTCTTGTTAAATTTTTTTTCAATGTGAGCATTTATACCTCAAAAATCAGCAAATGCTACAAAGCAGGACCTGATTCACTATTTTATTATCTAGATAAGAAAGTGAGGAAGAAAATGTTAGCAATGCAGATTAAACTTAAAAGTGTGTCATGTGTATGATCCTTCCTTTCCCCCAACTAATAAGCTGGTTGTTAAACATATATCAGTTCACTCCTCAGTGCAGGGGATTACTTCAGGCCAAGTGTTGAGCTCTCTGAAAAAAAGAGGAGTGAGCATAAAGTATAGCAACGAGATTTATACAGGGTCATCTTGACAGATAGTGTGAATTTGAGGAGAGGTTGCTGAATGAAGTAGAGGGAAAATGTCAATGAGTGGCAAAGACGTTTGAGACTGGGATAGGGACCGAAGGAACTGAGCTACAGAGATATGAGACTGCAAGGAGAGAAAATAATTTTCCCCCCCTTCAATAAGATAACAATTATGAAGTACAAAGATTGGAGGAGAAGGAAGTGAGAATTTTGCCCAATATGGAATGATGGCCATTGATGGTTGATGGAGCTGGAATGATTTCTCAGAGTGTAATGGTGGGTTATATATAATGGAAGGGGCAGATGGTGAAAGCCATCAGGAAAGTCATGTGGGTGAGAAGGTCTCTAGTCTCTAAGCTGAGGCACCCTTACCTTAGTTATGAAATGACCAGAGGGTCTGTGATATCTCCTCTTTCTTTAGCTGTGGTAAACTCCAACCTACTAATGTCTCAGTTTCCTCATCAGTTAAGTTGGGCATACAATTTGTCCCAATTATTTCATAAGGCTATTGTGAGAAAAATGTAAACAATGAAGCCCAATCTAAACATGAAAAATAATTTCTGAAAATTTCTGTAAAATGAGGTATTTTCTTTTTTTTATTATTAGACATTTATTAATATTCGTTTTTAACCTGTTTACATACTTTATGCCCCTACTTTCCCCTTCACCCCCCGCTCTCACCCCACCCATGGCCAACGCACATTTCCACTGGTTGTAACATGTGTCCTTGTTCAGGGTCTATTTCCCATTCATGTCCGCCTCAGCCCATGCATTCAAGCAATTGTTTATCTTATATGTTTCCTCTCCTGCAGTCCTTCCTCTGAATGTGGGTAGCATCTTTACCATAAATCCCTCAGAGCTGTCTTGTGTCATTGCAGTGCTGCTGGTACAGGAGCCCATTACATTTGATTTTACCACAGTATATCAGTCTCTGTGTACAATGTTCTTCTGGCTCTGCTCCTTTCGCTCTGCATCACTTCCTGGAGGTCTCTCCAATTTGCATGGAATTCCTCCAGTTTATTGTTTCTTTTAGCACAATAGTATTCCATCACCCGCATATACCACAATTTGTTCAGCCATTCCCCAATTGAAGGACATCCCCTCATTTTCCAGTTTTTTTGCCACTACAAAAAGCGCAGCTATAAATATTTTCGTACAAGTCTGTTTATCTATGATCTCTTTGGGGTACAAACCCAGCAATGGTATGGCTGGATCAAAGGGCAGGCAGTCTTTTATAGCCCTTTGGGCACAGTAAATGAGGTATTTTCTGAATATGTAGACTTTAGGGGGTTATTCATGAAATCAGAAAGATCTCAACTTCTGACATATGACCATATGATTTGTGATTTGTGAATCACTTCTCAGGGACACAAATTGTTCTTTAATTTACAGGCAACAGAGGGTTTCCACACTAGGAACTCCTCTACTGCAAAGAAATTACAGACTTCATTTAAAAAAATAAGGCATCCTAATAATATGTGTGTGTGTGTGTGTGTGTGTGTGTGTGTGCCTCATGTCCTGAATTTGCTGAGATTACATTAATTTTGAGTGTTTTGGCATTCTTGACCAAAAAACTTATTTCAATCCTTCCTCTTCTCTTATTGCACTCCTCTCCAATCAGGTACAGACTTGTGGATTCTTTTTCTACATCTCCTCTCTTGCGTGCCCCTTTCTCTCCAATTACATCATCCCTACTCTAGTTTAGACCCTCATTGCAATAGTCTTCCTTCTTCTAGCTCCCCTTTTTATCCTTTACATAGCTGCCAAATTGATAACCCTAAAACAGGGATCTGATCAAGTCACTTCTTAACTTCTCTGGTCAGGCTGGCTTGTTGTGAACTCCTCTCCTAATATAATATTTTATCTCTGCCTCTGTGACTTCCTGCAGGCTAAATATCCTCCTTGCTTTTTATGTGACTCCTTCTTCATCTCTATCTCTTAGAAGTCCTAATTTCCTTTAAAGCACAGCTGAGGTGTCATCATAAATGAAAGGACTTTCCTGACCCCAACTCTCCTGAAATGATTTTGTATATATTTTGTACTTATTTATTTTAAAATAAAATATTATTGACATCTTGGTTTTTTGCCCCCTTTATCAAATTTTCACCTAGTATTCTTTCCTTTTTCCTCCCAGGGAAGAAGCCCATATAATGATGGTAAACACAAAAGAGACAAAGCCCATCGAAACTGATCATTGAAAAAAATCAAAGTCTGAAAATATGTTCAAAGAACCACATCCATGGAGGGGGTTGAGAGTATCTTCTCATCTCTTTTTTTGGAGCCATGTTTATTCTTTTTTTTTATTCATTTTGCAATGTTCATTTTGTATTATTTTGGTTTTTTTCTTTTCATTTACATCATTGTATTCTTTGTGTATATCATATACTTGATTTGCTTTGTGTATATATTCACAATCATATGTTACCCAAATAATGGATTCAGAGAGGCAAGAGGCAGTAAGTTCCAGGCAAGTCATACCATCGCCATCACCTTGACCACCATCTCCCCTCAGATTCTGATGGAGACCACAGGACTTGAATCAAAAAGCCAAGTGAAGGAAAAGAGATGCCACTCAAACCATCAGAGCTGCTTCATGACCCTAGCTATCATCAAGGGAGAAATTATTGGGAAAAAGGGGTCCCACCTTCCTCAACACCACCAGCAACAACTGTCGACCAACAGCTACTGATAGGTGAATATACTTAGGAGCCAGTGAGTGTCAGTATTACTCAGACTACAAAAGCCTGCCTCCAGCCTGACCCTCACCACCATCACCTGGGTAAGGAGCTCCTGGAGGGGGCCAGCCACTTCCACCCACTGCCAACTACTTCCATACACAGGGCAAGTAAGATAGCTAAAGCAATGTGGCACCCTAAGAGAAACAAGTAGCATGTATCCAACAAGTCAAACCACCATCCTCCACTCTCCACAGAGTCCAGAGAAGACAACCCAGCACCCTGAACTCAGGAGCCTTGTTGTTAATAGCAATGTCTCTATCCCAAGAGATGACCCTCAGCCATCATCTCAAGAAATGACTCTTGGAGAGACGCAGTTTGGCAACTGTTCACTCTTGCAGTTACTGAAGCTAATAAAGACCCAGAAAATAAAGTCCTTGTCATTACCAAATGATTCAACATTGGAAACTAGCATGTTTTCATTGGTAGAAATGACATTAAAGAAGAGGAATTACCAGTCTGCTTTGTTGCTGTACCCTAAGGACTAAAGAATCTTTGCCATCTGAATTAGCAGCTAAAACATTCCATGTTCTATTTCTTCCATTAAAATGGAAGCTCCTTGAAAGCAAGGACTGTCTTAATTTTCTTTATGATTCCCTAGTTCTTAGCACAATACTTTGCACATAATAAGCATTAAGAAAAGATTTAGTCATCCATCCATCCATCCATCCATTCTTTCATTTATTCATTCATGTTGTATCTCAATAACATGTTGGTTCCTTGAGGGTGGGGACTATTTCATTTATTTCAAACAAATTTTTATTGATGTTTTGGCTTTTTTACATGACCAGGATTTCCTACAACAAATTATATACTTAAAGACAAAAAAGATGAAGGAAAAAAATCAGCACAATTGACCAATGATCAAAGAAGTCGGAAAATATGTGCAGCGAACACTGGTGGTTTTCCCATCTCTGCAAAGGTAGAGGATGAGGGAGCCTTTTCACATCTCTTCTTTCAAATCACGTTTGTTCTTCATAATGGTCATTTTTGTTTTTGTATTCTGAATGTTTAGCACAGGGCGTGAACATAGGAAAGCTGATTAATATTTATTGAGACTTTGTTGAAGTTTAATCAGTTGTTGGATGACATTAGCCCTGACATTGTTTTGATCTTACTGGCCCATAAACCATTCGCTCATCTAAACAAGGCTTCTTCCTCTCAGAAGACCTCACCACGGCCCACCTGGTGTCCAGGAAAGCCATAGAGATATCAAAAAACTTCTGTCTTGGACAACAGAAGAAAATCAGACATATGAAATTGGAAAGAATCAGTCTCTGCCAAACTTTTAATTCTTTAAGTTTTATAGCTTTCCACTTCTGGTTCTCTAGTCATGTACCAAGGTGAGTCAAGTACAGTGGAGGGAAATGGATAGTGCCCTGGACTCTAAGGCAAATCAATGACCTCTCTGAACCCATTTCCCTGCCTGAAAAAAATGGGGCTAATACTGCCTTCTTCACAAGGTTGTTGTGAGGCCCAAATGAGATAATAAATAGATCTCAAATGAGACAATAAAGTGCTTTACAAATCTTAAAGTGCTGTATAAGAGGGAATTGTTATTATCTGGACTTGGTTGTGATAGCTTCTGGAGAAAAGGGAACATGGAGGAAGCTCTCTCTACAGGTGAGTAAAAGGATGAAAAAGGAGCTGATGGAAGTGTAACTGTAGAGACTCAACAGGCAAACTGGAAAAAATGCAAGTCAAAAGATAGTCACTTTTCATTTGGAATGCATACCCTGCTATCATCAATACAGATAAAAAACAGCCAAATGTCAGGGCAGTGAGGTGTTGCAGTGGATAGAGCACTGAGCTTGGAGTCAGGAAGAGCTGAGTTCAAATCCAGCCTAAGACACATAATAGCTATATTACCCTGGGTAAGTCACTGAACCTTGGTCTCAGTTTCTTCATCTATAAAATGGGGATAATAATAGCACCTACTTCCCAGGGTGGTTGTGAGGATCAAATAAGATAATAATTGTATTTACAGTGCTTGGCACCTGGTAAGCACAACAGTAAATGTGAGCTATTATGATGATGCCAGAAAAGCCATCTCTATGAAAACCTTTCTGCACAAAAACAGCATCAATGAATGATATGAGGAAAATTACAGTGAGCTCATTATTCTCTTCACTGGTATTACAAAGAATAATCCTCTAAATATAAATACAAAAGAGGAAAACACTAGGTGTTTTCAATATACTTCAAAGATCTACAGTTTCATTGGGGCAGGTGCTCCTTCCACTTGTGCAGATAGCAACCTGTTTGTGATTTGAATGTTTTAAAGCTGATCTGGCCAAAAATACATGAACCTGTGGTTAATCTGAAGAGCCTCTCCAAATAAGCTAGGCTGGTTCTCACCAGACAATAATCATATATAGTCTCTAGTCTGTTTCCAGGCCAGTCCTGGAAGCTTTGATAGCATCTGCCACTTTTTTTTTTTCTCTTAGAATATCCATGGTACACTGGAAAAATTCCTAGCATGCCATAGTTGTTCTAAAGTTCGACATCAAATTTCCCCATATTGCATATGGGAAAGTCCCACTTTCTACTGTAATGTGGTTCTATCGTAATTCCCAAAAGAGAAGGAAATATTCCCAGAAGGATTTGAGGATCCATAACTATCTGTAATTGTGGATGGAATACACCCAACAACTTTATGAATATTCCATGAGGTTGTTAGGGAAAAAAAATCTGATGAAGAATCTTCTGGCTAAACTCTGTGAAGGGGGCCACTTTCCTTTTGATTTCTCAACCTACTTGTTATTCCTCCTTCCTTACTCAATTGAAACTGAACTCTTTAATTGCCAAATCTGATCCTCTCTCCCTCTTCTGTTTTCATTCTTTTCTTCATCTTTCTGCACTGGCACTCCAGATTGCCTGCTTCTCCTAGATAGTGACAACCTCTCAGGAGAATGGACACTACTATTTTCTCCTACCTGTCTGAAGTCTCCTCCTCAGTCACTTTTGCAGGGTCCTCCTTATCCATATCATGCCTCCTATCAGTATAATAGGAGGCTCTGTCCTGAACCTTCTCTTCTCTCTGTATGCACTCATCTGGTTGCCTTCATCAGTTTTCATGGTTTTAATTAGCATCTCTGGGGGCACCTGGGTGATGAAATGGACTGGGAGTCAGAAATATGTTTTCTTGAGTTCAAACCTAGCTTCAGACACTGGTTATGTGATTCTGAACAGGCCACTTACCCCTGTTTGTCTCAATTCCTCATCTGTAAAATGAGCTGGAAAAGGAAACTGCAAACTAACTCAATATCTTTGCCAAGAATGACCCAAATTAAGCCATAAAGAAGTGGACAAGACTGACCGACAACCATTATCTTTTCATGCAGGTGACTTCATGCATCCAGGACATCTGGCTTTAATCTCTCCTGATATGTAAGTTTCAGTCCCACATCATGAACTGCCTAAGGCAGTGATGGGCAAACTATGGCCCATGGGCCAGATGCAGCCCCCTGAAATGTTCTATCTGGCAGCACATTATTCCTAATCTGATGAATAAAATTAGGAAACAATACAACGAAACTTCAAAAGAGTTGCCTTAGAAACAATGACAGATGAGCCCTTTCCTTTGGCCCCCTTTAAAAAGTTTGCCCATCACTGGCCTAAGGGACATTTATACTGGATATTCCTATAAGCATTTCAAACTCATTAGCTCCAAAACCAAACTCATTACCTTTCTCCCCAAACCCATCCTTCTTTAGAACTTCCCTATTTTTGTTGAGGGCATTACCATCCCTAACCCAGGTTCTCAATCTTAGCATTTTCTTTGATCCCTCGCTTTCTCCCATCCCATATACATACAGTTGCTAAATCTTATCGTTCTTATCTCTACATCTCTCACCATCCTTTTTTGGGATTTTAGGAGTCAGGGAGATGACTTTGAATCCTGCTTCAGACACATAATACATATATAATCTTACCTATAAAACAAAGGGGTTGGGTTTAGGTCTAAGGTCCCTTCTAGCTCTTGTTGGTCTACATACCGCAAATCCCCATCTTGTTCCATATCTTTTTTCACATAGCTGACAGTGATGAAGTCCTAAATCTGCTGCTTCTCAAATCAAACTTCAGTGGCCTCCTATCAGTTTTGAGATCAAATGTTATTTCATCTTTATCTTATTTTTTAAAGTGTCTCTTGTGTAAACTTTGTAAGGTACAAAGTTATTAGTATAATAACACATATGTAACTAATAAGAAACTAAATAGAGCTCTATTGAGGAATGGGTAGCAACATTTTTTTTTTATTTTAGTATTTTTTTTATCATTTTAAACCCTTAACTTCTGTGTATTGACTTATAGGTGGAAGAGTGGTAAGGATAGGCAATGGGTGTCAAGTGACTTGCCCAGGGTCACACAGCTGGGAAGTGTCTGAGGCCGGATTTGAACCTAGGACCTCTTGTCTCTAGGCCTGGTTCTCAATCCACTGAGCTACCCCGCTGCCCCAGTAGCAACATTTTTTGCAGATTTAGAGAATTAGCAAAAAATTGTGAAGATATCTTGTCCAGGTCAGTAAGATTATGTGAACGTGTTTAAAGCCCCAAAGTACCTGCTGAATCTCCTGATTCCTCTTATGACCCCAAATGGACCTCTACCTTTTATTTTACTATTATTCACATGGTTAAAACCCAAGAACTGGAGACAAGTTTCCATGATCTCAGGGGATGAAAAGTCAGCAAATGGAGGAGGAAATTCACTATTTATTTACAATTCTTTCACTTTATCCACAATTTCCCGTACAAACATAAAAACTAAAAAAATAAAACCATCACTTGGGAACACAAGTGTCTTTCTTTAATTAGTCCAGCAGAGGAAGGATCACAAGCCCCCTCCCTTTGGGTAGGGACCACCTGAGGTGCCCAAGCTATGGGAAGGGGGAAGAGAGGGCTATGAAGGATGCCTGAGAAACAGCTCCAGATGAGGAAGACAACATGGTACCAGAGTGGTTAGAGTTTATTGGCAATGAAGATTGTGGGAGTCATCTTCTGGGAACACTGTTTGGTTTTTAGAAGGACCACTGTTCTTTTCACCACCCCAAAACCCCACAGTGTACCATTTTGAGATGAGGCTGAGATGGGGTGGGAGCCGTGTGAACCCATAGCTCTTTTTGAGAACAAGAGCCAGAAAACCCAGGGCACACACCACACCTCCCTCTCCCCTTGGCACTGAACAGTCACAGTTTCCATTTGGAATAACATGCAGAATTAAGATTAAAAAAGAAAAAAAATCCCCTCCAGATACATAGGGAAAGGAAGGAGTTAAAACCCATGGATCTTGCTTCCTCTCCTGTTTATGACACTGTCTGTGGAGGGCACTGAAGTTCGAGGGGTTCAATTAATGGGAGAGGAGCATGAGGAGCAGGGCCAAAACTATAGGGAGGATCTGATAAAAGAACAAGCGCATGTCCAGGGGCTGGTGTGAGAGGAAGTACAACCTACTCCCCTGTAATCACTCTGGCTCTGAATAGCCCTTCCTCAAAAGCCATTCCCACAAGTGGGCCAACAAAACCAAACCTGGTATTCGGCATTTTGCTTGGAGAGGAGCCTTTTATCCTCAAATGTGTTAGTATGCAGGCAAAAATCTCTATCTCCCAAGTCTAGCAGATAGAATACTGACTGCACTGGACCAAGATTGGCTTCAAACATGGGTGCACATTATAAATATAAAATCATATCTGCTACAAAGAGGACATATATTGTACATCTTTACCCATATACATAAGAACACAATATACACACAATGACTAGGAGTGTCGTGATGGAGAAAGGGTCTGAGGAGGCAAAAAGTCCCTTTCCACCCCCACCTCCCCCTTTTAAAGGGCTGCTTGTATACTGGTTCACTTGGGTCATTCACAGCTGGTTATGGTGGGGCTAGTCTAGACACAAATGGACACCTTGCCCTGAGGGTATGCACACATGCCAATACAGACATGCACGCAAACGCAGACACACATACATACAGACACACATGCACACATGTGGGTGAATAAAGGGAAAAACAAACGTTCTCAGCCCTTAAATGTACTGTGTTTCCCAGATACTCTCAGGAACGCTCTATGTCTCAACGCGTCTCTTCTCTGATACGAATGGTCCTAAAATGCTGTCCAGCACTGGGCACAGGCTGGAGGAAGTGGAGTTGGGGAGAGAATGATGAAAATTAGGTGGCTGAACAACATAAGGCATTTGTACCTGTGGTCAGATCAAGCTGTGTCTGAAGAGCAGCCAGAGGGTAACAAGAGACAACTGGGCAACGTGGGGGCACAATCAGGAAACAATCCCACACTTTTCTTTCACCCTCTCCCGGAAGTAAGCCCACTACACAGCAGGGAATACTGATGCGAGTCTGGGAGACACACATCCAGGGCCGTGGAGCGGCCACACAGGCACACAACAAGTGGAGACCTAGGGTGATGGGAGCTTTGTACAGTAGAAGTGGTTCCTGGCTTGGGGCCCAAGGGCTCAAACAATTGCCACAGTGATTAGATTGCCATCAGTGATGGGGAAAGTCCGGGTCTCCGCTTGGAGGCGGCACCTATCGCCGGTAGTGATTGGGGGCATCAGCAAACATGTATTTCAGTCTGTATGCTTCTGCCAGGAGAAGGCCAATCTCTTCGTTGCCCCAGTGTATCGTAGGTAGGTTTTGCAACAGCATGAGGAGACCCTGAAATATAAGAAAGTGCTAATTACACAAGAATGCCAGACCACACAGCCAATTGTCTCACTGTTAAGGACTAATACATAAAGATTTATCTGGGCACCCCTCCTGCTCAAAACATCCCAAATGGCATGAAAATTTCTCTTACCACATTCTCCAAATCACATCTGCTACCTCCTTTAAATCATGGCCCAAAGGGGCAACTGGGTAGCTCAGTGGATAGAAAGTCAAGCTTGGAGACAGGACAAGCTGGATTCAAATCTGGCCTTAGCCATTTCCTAGCTGTGTAACTCTGGGTAAGTCACTTAACTCCAGTAGCCTAGCCCTCACTGCTCTTCTGCTTTGGAAGAGATACTTAGTATTGATTCTAAGACAGAGTATAAGAATTTAAAACAAATCATGTCTCAAAGTTCAATTTAATTCACTACTACATGCATGGCACTGTGCTGCTTGATGGGGATACAAAGAGAAACATTAAATAATCCTTGCCTTCAAAGAGTTTATATTTTACTTGGAGGTGGATGGGGGAAGGAAATTAATGTTCTTAAATAAAAAATCATTCAGTGACCGTTTATTAAGTGTTTACTATGTTCCAGGCTCTGTGCTAATTGCTGGGGACACAAAGACAAATGTGAATCAGTCCCTGTCCTGAGGAAGCTTACCATCTAGCTATTGAAGGAGGCAAACAGGCCCATATTGAGTGTGTGAATTAAATACCTGGGAGACCACCAGATCCCAGAAGTCTTACATAACAGGGGTCACTGAGTCACGTGTCCTAATTTGCAAGCATGGCAGGTGAGCTTCCTGCAAGCCAGAGGATGTGACATGCGGGGACTAAGGCAACTGGAGAACCTTGGCGGAGGGTTTAGACTGAGCTTGAAAAGCCAGAGTGTGAAGTGGGCTCTCTCTCTGCCATTTTTTGGGCTTGTGAAAGGTGCTCTTTCAATGGCGAGCTGGCCCTTATCTATGTAAGCCATACGTAGACCACACTGGACTGGGAACCCATGAACTTGGTCTCTTGGGCTCTGGTCCCTTCCTGAAATCAAGCCCACTCCTTGGTTGGCCTCAATTTGTCTGGCTGGACCATATGGGTAGCTGGGTCCGTTGGCCCCCACTTGTGAAATGGGCCAGGGCCCATGGGGAATCTAGGAAATGATGAAGCATATGGCTGGAGACATTGGGAAGTTAGGCTGGTATAAGTTTCTTCTATTTCTTTCTCTTTACTAATATAACAAATAGTTATAAATTTTGTATAAAGTCTCAAAAATTAATCTTTATTCATAACAACAGGTAGGTACAAAATCGATACAAGGTATATATACATTTTTTTTTTTTTTGGACCCTTAACTTCGGTGTATTATCTCATAGGTGGAAGAGTGGTAAGGGTGGGCAATGGGGGTCAAATGACTTGTCCAGGGTCACACAGCTGGGAAGTGGCTGAGGCCGGGTTTGAACCTAGGACCTTCCGTCTCCAGGCCTGGCTCTCACTCCACTGAGCTACCCAGCTGCCCCTATATACATTTTTTTAAAAAAAACCTTACCTTCCATCTTGGAGTCAATACTGTGTATTGGCTCCAAGGCAGAAGAGCAGTAAGGGTAGGCAATGGGGGTCAAGTGACTTGCCCAGGGTCACACAGCTGGGAAGTGTCTGAGGCCAGATTTGAACCTAGGACCTTCTGTCTCTAGGCCTGGCTCTCAATCCACTGAGCTACCCAGCTGCCCCCTATACATTTTTTTGCAGAGGGAGGGGAGGGGATCAGAAATCTTCCTCACATAGAAGGAGGGGCATGAACTGAGTTTTGAAGGAAACTAGAGATTCTAAGAGGTGAAAGCAAAGAAGGAGGTTACCAGAGTGAGGGACAAGGAGTGTAGAGGGGTAGGAATGGGACATGGATTGTCCTTTGTGAGGCAGAGAGGCTAGTCTGACTGGACCACAGAATATGCGAAGAAGAATAATGTATTATAAAGTTGGGAAAGAAGTCTGAATGCCAAGGAGTGGAGCTTATATATGATCCTCGAGTTAAAAGGGAGCCACTGGAGTTTAGGAAAGAGGGGAATGACACCATTATATGAGGACTCTGGGAAGATTCCTTTGGCAGCTGTGTGGAAGACAGAATTGAAAAGAGAAAGGCTTGAGGCAGAGTGGTTTTTTTCAATAGTCAGATGAAAAGGAATGAGGGCCTGTGAGTAGAAAGGAGGAATGAATATGTGAGAAGTGGCAAACTTGGAGGAATGGAAAGATAGTGTCCACACCTCCAGAAATGGGGAAATTCAGAAGTGGAGTGTTTGGGGGGAAAAGCTGTTTGGAGCTAAGTGAGTTCGAGAGGCATCTAGTCCAATGGGCAGTTGTTGAATTTGGTAAATTTTACCAATTTATGGGATGTCTGTCAACATGATACTTACCTTTCTAGAGATCCATCTCCTCCCACCCAAAACCAGTGTCTTTTTTGGAATTGTTGAAATTATCCTTTCCCTGACATTTAAGCCATCTTACCAATTCAACTTTATTTCCCACAAATCCTCCACACATGCTGCCAGTTAACAAAACCATTTGGGAAGCATGTACAATAAGCTCTGGGGATACAAAGAGAGGGAAAAGTCCTGCTCTTGAGGAGGTCATATTCCTGAGCTCTTGTGGGAGACTACATGCAAACAACTATGTATGAACAGGGTGGAAACAAACAAAATGGGAGAAAAATCCAAAGACCGGAGGCATTAACATTAAGGAAAATCAATGGAAGGGGGCAGCTGGGTAGCTCAGTGGAGTGAGAGTCAGGCCTAGAGACAGGAGGTCCTAGGTTCAAACCCGGCCTCAGCCACTTCCCAGCTGTGTGACCCTGGGCAAGTCACTTGACCCCCATTGTCCACCCTTACCAATCTTCCACCTATGAGACAATACACCGAAGTACAAGGGTTTAAAAAAAAAATAAATCATTAGAGGCAAATCAATATGTCTCTTCTGCTTTTAAAAAAAAAAAAAAGAAAAAAAAAATCAATGGAAGTTCCTTGTAGATGAATTTTTTTGTTGCCACTTGAAAGAAGCCAAGAGGCAGAGATGAGGAAGGAGTGAAGACAAGTTCTGGGGAACACCCAATGAAAAGCACAATTGGGAGACAGACTGTGGAGGGAAATGACAGTATAATGTTATTAGACTAGAAAGGTAGGAGGGGTCAAGTTATTAAGGGCTTTAAAGATTTTATATTTGATCCTGGAGGTAATAGGAAGCCACTAACATTTAGTGAGCAGGTGAGTAACATGGTCAGACCTGAACTTAAGGAAGATCAATTTGACAGCTGAATAAAGGATGTGATGAAGTGGGGAAAGACTTGAGGCAGGCAGACCCACCAGAAGGCTGCTGCAATAGTCCAAATGTGAGGTGAGGAGGGCTAGAGCAGTTGCAGTTCCAGAGAAGAGGGGGGGGGATATATTCAAGAGATGTTGAAGGTTAAATCAACAGAACTTGGCTCCTCCTGGGTCTGTATCTATTCCCGCTTCTATACTTTTGCTGAGGCCATTTCTTTGGCTCCACCTTTCCAAGTCCTAAAATCATTCAAACACCAGTTCAGATCCTAACTCCTTTCTGGAAAGTACATGTATTCATGTGAGAGAGGGGAGGAGTATGGGAGGAGGAAGAGTTGTTATATCATTAACTTTACTTACATTGCTATTTAATTAAAATTCCTTTGTTATAAAACTGTTTCATGGCAGACTGGTAAAAAAGTAAAATGTAAAATTATGCCTAGCTATCCATCATGCAGACCAGAAATCATGCCCTGGAGGATTTCACCTCTTCACTTCAAGTACTTCCATCTTGGGGGTTCCAAAGGCCTTGACTCAGGAAAGCCTTCCATGCAGTCCAGTCTATCAGGTTGGTTTTGATAAGTCCCCTCGCCCTCCTCCTCTACAATCCTTCAAATACCAATTCAGATTCCAATTCCTTTCTGGACAGTTTCCAGTTCTAGTTCCCAGTTCTGGAACCATTATCAGAATCTATTACCCTACAGCTTGAGTGACTCTTTCTGCTAATGTTCAAACCAAAATATTCTCAGGCCACCATTCTAACTGTGTTTTCTCCACTAGAGTGTAAACTTTCTGAGGAAAGGGATCATCTTCATTTTTTTGTATCCCTAGAGTTTATCATCATTCTTGACACAAAGTGAATGCTTAATAGATGCTTTTAAAATTATCTCTTCATTCCTGGGTGAATTATACTATAGAGCAGTGATGGACAAACTTTTTAAAGAGGGGGCCAAAGGAAAGGAAATGCTCATCTGTCAGTCTGTTTCTAAGGCAACTCTTACAAAGTTTCATTGTATTGTATCCTACTCATTGTATCTGTCAGATTAGGAATAATGTCCCGAAGCCCCGATAGAACATTTCAGGGGGCCCATATCTGGCCGGAGGGCCGTAGTTTGCCCATCACTGGTATAGAGAGAATTCAGACCCACAAAATGGGGTAGTTAAGGGGTGTGGCTAAAAAAGATTAATGGATTAAGGAGATAAAGACTGCTGCGTAATTCAGTGGCTAGAGAGCAAGGCCCAGAAAAATAATCCCTCAGAATTGTCCTGGGTCATTGCATTGCTGCTGGTACAGAAGTCCATTGCATTCGATTTTACCACAGTATATCAGACTCTGTGTACAATGTTCTTCTGGCTCTGCTCCTTTCACTCTGCATCAGTTCCTGGAGGTCTTTCCAGTTCACCTGGAATTCCTCTAGTTTATTATTCCTTTTAGCACAATAGTATTCCATCACCAGCATATACCACAATTTGTTCAGCCATTCCTCAATTGAAGGGCATACCCTCCTTTTCCAGTTTTTTGCCACCACAAAAAGCGCAGCTATAAATATTTTCGTACAAGTCTGTTTATTTATGATCTCTTTGGGGTACAAACCCAACATTTTAGCCAATCTGCTAGGTGTGAGGTGATACCTCGGAGTTGTTTTGATTTGCATTTCTCTAATTATTAGAGATTTAGAACACTTTCTCATGTGCTTATTGATACTTTTGATTTCTTTACCTGAAAATTGCCTATTCATGTCTCTTGCCCATTTATCAATTGGGGAATGGCTTGATTTTTTATACAATTGATTTAATTCCTTGTATATTTGAGTAATTGGACCCCTGTCAGAGTTTTTTGTTATAAAGATTTTTTCCGAATTTGTTGTTTCCCTTCTGATTTTGACTACATTGTTTTTGTTTGTACAAAAGCTTTTTAGCTTGATATAATCAAAACCATTTAATTTACATTTTGTAATTTTCTCTAACTCTTGCTTGGTTTTAAAGTCTTTCCTTTCCCAGAGATCTGACAAGTATACTATTCTGTGTTCACTTAACTTATTTATAGTTTCCCTCTTTATGTTCAGGTCATTCACCCATTCTGAATTTATCTTGGTGTAGGGTGTGAGATGTTGATCTAAGCCTAATCTCTCCCATATTGTTTTCCAAATTTCCCAACAGTTTTTGTCAAATAGTGGATTCATGTCCCAAAAGTTGGGCTCTTTGGGTTTATCATACACTGTCTTGCTGATGTCATTTACCCCAAGTCTATTCCACTGATCCTCCTCTCTGTCTCTTAGCCAGTACCATATTGTTTTGATGACTGCTGCTTTACAGTATAGCTTAATATCTGGTACTGCTAGGCCACCTTCCTTCACGTTTTTTTTTTCATTATTTCCCTTGATATTCTTGATCTTTTGTTCTTCCAAATGAACTTTGTTATAGTTTTTTATAATTCTGTAAAAAAGTTTCTTGGTAGTTTGATAGGTATGGCACTAAATAAGTAAATTAATTTGGGTAGAATGGTCATTTTTATTATGTTAGCTCATCCTACCCATGAGCAATCAATGTTCTTTCAATTGTTTAGATCTAGTTTTAATTGTTTGGAAAGTGTTTTGTAGTTGTGTTTGTATAATTCCTGTGTTTGTTTTGGTAGATGAATTCCTAAGTATTTTATATTGTCTAGGGCAGTGATGGGCAAACTACGCCCCAGGGCCAGATGGCACGGGGTGGGTGGGTGGGTGGGGGGGTGGTGCCTTGAAATGTTCTATCTGGGCTTCAGGACATTATTCCTTATCTGATGAATACAATGAGTAGGATACAATAAAATGAAACTTCCAAAAGAATTGCCTTAGAAACAGACAGCCAGATGAGCATTTCCTTTCTTTTGGCCCCCTCTTTAAGCTAATGATTTATGTACACTTATTTTGTATCCTGCAACTTTGCTAAAGTTGTTGATTATTTCTATTAGATTTTTATTGATTCTCTAGGATTCTTTAAGTAGACCATCATATCATCTGCAAAGAGTGATAGCTTGGTCTCCTCATTGCCTATTTTAATACCTTCAATTTCTTTTTCTTCTCTAATTGCTACTGCTAGTGTTTCTAGGACAATTCTGAGGGATTTATGGAAAAGAACGCTATCCACATTCAGAGGAAGAAATACAGGAGTGGAAACACAGAAGAAAAACAACTGCTTGAACACATGGGTTGATGCGGATATGATTGGGGAAGTAAACTCTAAACGACCACCCTAGTACAGCTATCAATAATAGTGTGGAAATAGGTCTTGATCGATGACACATGAAGAAACCTGAAGCTGTCCAGCAGCTCCACAAAGATTCCTAGTGGGTTGGACACTCAGAAAGGGGAACCAAAGACTGAGTGAAAATGGGTAGCAGGTTAAAAACTAATGGAAAAAGAACATAAGGCGAGAATAAAGACACGCAGACATAGAAAGTTTCGGGTTAAGGTAGACAGACAGCGAGTAAGCTCTGATGGTCAAGAGCTTAGATGGTTCAGAGCTCTGATGGTCAAGAGCTTCCTTCTCAACTGCCATATAGCTACTTTTATTGGGGTTACAAAGGTGTATGGGGGAAGGGGAGAGGCAAGTGGTCTGATACATATGTAATCATCAGGAGATACAAACTGTTGGAACCTGAAATAACAGGTAGAGCAAACATCTAGATCAGTAATCCATGAGGCCTAAGGTCTTGATACAAATGCTGATTAATTGAAGGTAAGGCAAGGAGACTGAGATAACTGACCAGTCTTCCAGAGTGTAGCCTTAGGGAAGGGCTAGGAGTTTGGCAAGGTTGAGGTTCAATTCAACTCAAGGTTACAGAAATCAATCATAAGTAATACAAGAGTCATTTTTTTGAGCACTCTTAAAATAATATCAAGATTAATGTATACCTGGATTGTTACAAAACCAATGGAAATGCACATCAGCTGGGGGGGGGGGGGTTTGGGGAGGAAAGTAAGAACATGAATCATGTAACCATGGGAAAAATTTTTCTTAGAAAAAAAAAATGAAAGCCAAAAAAAAAAAAATGGAAAGAAAAAAAATTGAGCTCTGATAAACATATTGATATGTTAAGAATTGTTTCAGAATTACAGAAATCTCCAAATGAAGATGGAATACTTGGTGTTAGATAATGATAACTTGACTTTGTACCATGCCACATATTTCACAGTTGAAGAAATTTATCCAAGAGATGGAGATAATCATGTTTTAATGACCTGGGAAATTAACTGACTTAAAACCCATTGAAAAATCTATAGACTAAAACCAAGACTAGAACTGGAAAAGCGAACTGTTCAAAGACCCGAATTGTGAAAGTGTGGTTTCAGGATGATAAATTAACATCTGAATTGTGAAAGTGTGTTTTTAGGATGATAAATTAAAGAATGTATGTCAAGTGGCAGCTAGATGGTTCAATGCCTAGAGACAGGAAGTTCTTGGTTTAAATCTGGTCTTACTTCTTAGCTGTGTGATCCTAGGCAAGTCACTTAACCCCCATTGCTTATCCCTTATCACTCTTCTGCCTGGGAACCAATACACAGTACCGCTTCTAAGATGGAAGGCAAACATTAAAAAATAAAAAAGATTATATATCAAAATTTTTGGAACTCAAACTGAAATCCTATAAAGCAAGTAACTAAAGCAAAAAAAGAGAGGCAAATTGAATATTAATTTCTTAAAGATGTAAGAAGATATCCATTTCCTGAGAAAGGAATCAGAATGCAGATGAAAGCACATGATTTCTCAATTGTCTATTTGGGGTTATGTTTTTGGGTTTTGATTTTATAAGATAATGAAAAATATGGAAATATGTTTTGCATGATAATACATGTATAACCCAGACTGAATCACCTACCAGCAGTACCAGAATGGTTAAGGGAAGGAAGGGAGGGAGGGAGATAAGTTCAATAATATAATTTAAGAAACTTGTGTGGAAATTTGTTATTACATGTAATTGGTAAAAAAATACATATGTATAAATTTCTGACTGTTCACTTTTCATAACACATGAAATTTATAGTACTATAAATCCTGAAAAAGCAAATAAAATTCTTAAAACTAAAAAGATGCAAGAATTGTAAAATTTATCATATAAGTCTATACATTATTATTTTACTTCATTCCAATTAATTTGCACCCTACTATAGCATAATGTTTAGGTAAGAGGCTTGATATATTTGTTGGTTGACTTAACTTAAACAGTATATAGACAGTCATCTCTCTTTGTTTTTTCCTTGAACTTTTCCCCACGCTCTACTTTTTGGATATTTCCTTACCAGGAGCTCTTTCATCTAATAAGAAGACAAGGAAGGAAAACTGAAAAAAAAAAATATCATCTTGCTTCTTACAAGCAACTCTATGTACAACCTAAGTGAAGCAAGGTGATATGGTGGAAAAAAATGTTAGAATTGGAGTCAGGAGATAAGGATTTGAGTCCTGGCCCTGATATTTATTAGCTGTGTAACTATGGGCAAATCACTTAACTTTTCTGAAGCTCAGTTTGCTCATCTCTAAAATGAAGATAATACTTGCACTACCTACCTCACAAGGTTTTTTGTGAAGAATACCATAAATTGTGAATTATCTTTATCCATCACTCAAGTATGATAGCTGTATTATTCTGCTGCCCCATTTCCTTCTGATCCTTTACAACTGAGAATAGGTATTTTTTTTTGGCTAAAAAAGTATCTGTGAGGAGTTAGTGATCACCAGTTATGTCAGATGAATCTAAGCCAAAGGGGACATACATGAAAAGAAATTTACAGCAAAAAAAAAAAAAAAAAAAAAAAAAAAAAAAAAAAAAAAGACTTCCTGCTTTTATAATACATATAAATAATTTTACCCCTGCATTTTATATTTACACCCGTCTATATCATTGCCTATAGTTGCTCCTCTCATGTTGTTCATCTTATAGATATAAGAATAGGGAGAAAGGATGACTCAGAGGAGGCAGGAATAAATGAGATTAGCATATGAGTGGAGGATATATGTGAAAGTGCTTTAAAAAGAAGTTTAACGTGCCAAACAAATATAAATTACTATCATTACTACCTATTCTCAAATTTTGATGAACGTATTCACTCATTACATTAGAACTGGAATAGGATAAAGATCCTAGAAGAACTGGGAAAAAAGCCTTTTTTTTGTATATAATTTTCAAAGAGAGAACTTATTTCTTTTTCTGTTCCCATTCAGATAAGCTTTTTAGCCAATCTCCCATTACTCAGAATCCTGTCTAATACTCTATAAGTTTGCAGGGAAAGCCAGGGAGAATAAAAACCAAATCCAATTTTGGCTGAGAGAAGATGATAGTAAACATATCAGGACGCTTTTACCTAAAAGCAGAGCAAGGATCCTATATTGCTGGTGTGGGTACAAATGGAGACTTCCTATACATGTAGCTAAGCAATCACATCAAATGGTCCATGGGGCAACTGGAAGGAGCTAAATGCATTTTGTGAATTTGAGGAATGGAATGTAACTTCTGCAGAAAGATCTATATCTATAGATCTCCTATATATTGAAGGTCTATTCACATTGGGGGGAAGAAGGTTGCAAAGACCTGTAGTGAGAATGAAATGAACACAACTAAGCTAGCAGGAGTGGTCCCAGCCTATGGACTAACCTAAGAATTTGTAAGAGAAATCTGAAAGGGAAAGGAGTAAAAAGAGACAGGGAAGGTTAAAAAAAAATAGCACTGGGGCAGCTGGGTAGCTCAGTGGATTGAGAGCCAGGCCTAGAGACTGGAGGTCCTAGGTTCAAATCTGGTCTCAGACACTTCCGAGCTGTGTGACCCTGGGCAAGTCACTTGACCCCCATTGCCTACCCTTACCACTCTTCCACCTATAAGTCAATACACAGAAGTTAAGGGTTTAAAAATTAAAAAAAAAAATAAAAAAAAAATAGCACTTTTTTTTTTTAAACGAGGCTGGGTCTTCCCTAGACAAGGTCCCTTGCTAGGACCCTTGATATTTTCACTTCCTTGCTATGGGTTCACTAGCTACAACATGACATAAGAGAAACCAACCTACCTACTTACATTTGAGAAGTTCTCCCTCAAGGGACAAGGAGGTTCTCTCCTTGAGACACATTTGTCTCCTTGTCTCTTTGTTGACAGTTATCCAGATGTGTCCTTTGCCATATCTCCTCCCTCATGCCCCCAGTTATCTAAATTTAGGCTTTATGCTTTTTCACATATGAATCAAAATGCAGATGTAACAAAGTCCTATACTGTGCTCAATTTGTCAGGACACACACACTAAAACTGGAATGATACTGTGAAGATTAGCATGGTCCCTGCACAAAGATGACTGGAAAATTTATGAGCAGTTCCCTATTTTAAACACCAGGTCATAATCATTAGGTCATACTTTAAAGTAACTGTCTGATTCTTAACTGTGATGATGAAGCATGGTTACATTATTGAATCTGAGATCATTGATGATCACAGAGCAGGAAAAAATTGTTATAAAGCAGAATAAATAAGTATGCTGTAATGAGCCCCAGTCTTGACATTCAATTTAAAGATCTGAAAAAGTGGCAGAATAATCTACTTCCATCTTATCAGTTTGGGTTCAATTTGCTACCAACCTCAGCTTCATGGCAACCCCAATCATGAAAAATGATTCTTTCTCATGAAAGAAAGGAAGAAAAATCCTAGGATTCTTTTTTTAAGGGTACAAAACATGTATACTAGTAAAATGTTACAATGGAAGAAAAAGCCTCTTTTGTGAAGACCTGTAGTCCTGAAACCCCTGTCACAAACTGCAACTGAAACTAAAGCAAGCAAGAGGAGAAAAGGTTTTCAATTCTAAGGAGAAGAAAGAACTAAACATGACAAAGAGACAAATGAAGAAAAACTAGAGGTAACTAGAGAAGTGTTGAGCTCCAGTAAGGAGCCCTGAACAAGGGATGATACTTTAATTCATGAAGTGTTCCATATTTATGAACTCTTATATCCAGTTACACTGGCCACCCAGCTGCTCTTTGAACAAGACACCCAATTTCTCAGCTCTGGCCATTCTCTGGCTGTTCCCTGTGCCTGGAAGGCTCTCCATCTTCTTCTTCTACAGACTTCCCTGTCTTCCTTTAAGTTCTGACTAAAATCACATAAGTCTTTCCCAACTCTGTTTAATTCTTTCCTCTTTTAACGATTTCCTATTTATCCTGTATATAGCTTGTTTTGTATCTGTATGTTGTCTTTCCCACAGATTGTAAGTTCTTTGAGAGCAGAACTCGTTCTGTATTCCCCAGCTCATTCCCTGGCAACATGGTAGGCGCTAAATTTCAGTTTACTGATTGATGGATTAAAGGGGCTTTTTTATAGAATAAACTGTGTTTGAATTAGATGGAAGAAACAAGGCAGCATCAAGACCTAAAGTAAGAAGAAATTGAAGTTTGGAGTAGCTTAATCTATACAGAATAAAAGGTAATTTGAAATTGTCAATTATCCTCAGGAATTTAAGTTGAAAATTAGAATGTTAATCAATAGTAACAGACTAAAATTCAACATACCAAGCCACCCCAAAAGTTCACAAAGACAAGCCTTTTTGAAATAATTTCCCTGTCCCACTACAACACTGAATTTAATTGTACTATGATCGTTATTACATAGTAGTAGACACATAGATACCACCGTGCCCAAATCCTGTCCATGGTTCAACAATCTACTCTTTTCTTTCCTCGAAAATTCTAAATTAGCTCATTTTGAAAGGAAGTTACTCCTTCCGGATGGGGGTGATTGTACCAGTATGTATGGATAACTAAATAAATAGGGTACACTTACTACTGCTTAATGTAATTTTGTAGCTTCTGGGATTTCATTTAAAATGTCAAATTGAATTGGAGGTCAAATTTTTAAAAAACAACAATAACCCTCTATTACCATAATTTTATTAAATGACAGAATTTGAACACAGGGAGTTTCCTTTGTTCAATAGTTCTTATCCTATCATTGTTTAAGCTAATCCTACTTCTTCTCTACCCACTTTTATCTTTCCTATAGTATTTGCCCCCAGCAACATCTATGGGACTATATCACATGAACAGAGGATTGGGTTTGATCTGCTTTGGCAGAACTAGCCTAAGTAATAGGAAGCTAGAGGGCAGTAGCCTGACTCAATATAAGGAAATGCTCACTAAAAGCTGGAATTGTCCAAAAGTGGAATGGATTACACCTTGGGAATTAGTGAGTTACCCATCTCTGGAAGTTTCAAGTTGAGCCTAAATGACATCCTCCCCCCCCCCCCCCTTCCCCACCAAAGTTACTAACTTTCCTCAAATTTTAGTTTGGAAACTTTAGCCATTTTGTCAGAGGGTGGATTTTTAGTATCAGAAACTTAGCTAGAGTAGAACCTAACATTCTTCTATAAGTTTTCTCTATTTCTAAAAATCTTCAGATTTCTGATAAATCTAAAACCTCATTTTTTGCATACATAGAGAATGTGGAGTGTGATCTTTCTCCTAGAATATGAAAACTTAGTTGCTCCTACTTTACAAGTCCCAGACTTTAGTCTCCTCTCTAACAATCCAAACATTAGTTTCTGGGATCTCCTTACTATGGCCACTAGGTAATGTTCCTTTTGGTCCCTTATATTCCTTATTTTGAGATGTTGACCCTCCATGGTTTATAAGACAAGAATAAACAGGACAGAAGTGGGAAGAGCATTAGAATGAAGACCTTGGAGGAGGATCTTGCAAGTTCAAATTTTTTTCTTTCTTTTTTTTAACCCATCTCTTTTGTCTTAGAATCAATACTGTGTAGCGGTTCCAAGGCAGAAGAGCAGTAAGGGCTAAGTAATGGGGGTTAAATGATTTGTCCAGGGTCATATAGGTAGGAAGTACCCGAGGCCATATTTGAACTCAGGACTACAAGCCTTGGATCTCAAACCACTGAGCTATCTAGCCAACTCCACAAGTTGCTACTTACTACTAGGACAAGCCACAACTACCCTGGGCTTCAAGTCTTCATCTGTAAAATAGGAGTAAATTGTCTATGTAACTTTCATTTCGTCCAAAGGAGAACCTAAATAAATATAAAAAACACTTTGATGCCAATTGGTAAGCAAAATAAGCAAATGGGAAGACTGAAGAAGAAAATCAGAGATCCAGTATTGGAAGAGAAATGTCAAGGAATGCTATACTAATTCTAAACTTTACCTGGTTATCTTTAAAGATTCTATTTTATGGGAAGTTTTCTTGATGCCTCTTGTTTTTCCATCACAGTCCTTTAGCAATATGCCCCCACCCCCAACCTTCCACTTCAACACAAACAAGATCAGGACAATCAACCAATGGCCTCTTCATCAAACAGTATGTGCCATATTTTGTGCCCTATCTCCTCTCACTCTTTGAAAAGAACCAAATATGTGTCATCATCTGATCACTGGAACCAACACAGCTTTATTACAGTTAATTAGAGGTCATGTGGCTGCTTTTCAGAATTGTTTTTAATTACTTAATGTAATCATTGCAAATATTGTGTTCTGGTTCTATAATTTCACTGTATCAGTTCATAAGGTCTTCTCCAGCTTTTCTGAATTCCTCATGTTCACTATTTCTTTACTGCGCAATATCATCACATTATGTTCATAGAGTACAATATTTCTAGTCATTTCCCATTTGATGGGCACCCACTTGGATTCCAGTTTTTTGATACCACAAGGAGGCCTGGAATATTTTGGCATATAAGGGTAATTCACAAGAGTCTCCCAAGAGGGAAACTACATTGTTTCATAAGATTCAGAGTTGGATAGGATCTCGGAGATTAGCTTAGTTTGGTGATGGTGAACCTTTTAGAGACAGAGCGCCCAAATTGCAACCCTCACACTGCATGTGAGCTCCCCCCTACCCCCCCCCCCGACTTACCCTAGTCAGGGGAGGGAGGAAGTGCTCCCATTGTGCTGCTGGGCAGAGGGACGGGTGATGGGAGAAATGTCCTCAGGTGCATATGGAGAGGGGGCGGGGAGCAGTCCCTTCCAGCACACTCTGGCACCTGTGCCATAGGTTCGCCAACATGGGCTTAATTCAACTTCCTCATTTCAAAGATGAAGAAACTGAGGCCAGAGAAGGGATTGCCATGCCCAAGGTCACATAGGACATTATGTAGCAGACCTGTGATTCACATTTGGGTCTTCTGATTCTATATTCCATAATATTTGGAAGAAAGCTCATTTACCAGTCTTGGTCATCACCTATAAGTTGGCCACCTGACAGCTACATGGCTTAAAGCTGTTATTCTTTCTTGTAGCCAGACCAGAGAAATATTGGGAAACCTGTGCATTTTCCCAAGAATCATCTATCATCACTACAGATGATCTGAAAAGCACTTCATCATATCCAAAATGGGTCTGTGAGCTGGCTTCAAGAGAATAAAATTAGATGACATATTCTCAATACCAGATTTCATTTGACAGCATACTTTTGGTAGGAGGCCATCCCAGAATATTCCTCATTTATTCCTAACACCTACCACTTAACACTCACTGGCAGTGAGTATAAGCCTTCATCAATAGTTTGCAGTCTTGGCAGCAGGTCCAGAACAGATTTATTGGAATCACTTGAAAGTCTGCATTCTTTTTTTGGTATATTTTATTTGGGGTAGACCTAGTACTCTTTCCCTTTCTCTTCTGCTACAGCTTCATGACACTGGCATCAGGGCTAGCCCCAATCAGCGAAATGGAAACCGTCCTGAAAACACTTGTTTTATAAGTCAGTTACCTGACTAGTCCAGTGTCAAAACCCAGAGATACTTTCTGGACCTCTATTTTCCCTCTTAAGTCCCCCTTAGTAGTATTTCTTTCGTTAAGTTCTTCTTTGATTTCATAAATATTGTCAAATCTCTTCTCAATGGGATTGCTGGAATATTGCCATCATGGTTGCTTGGGCTCCCACTGCTTTCATCAACTCTCATGTAGCCCAAAGAGCCTGTCTTTTCTCTTGCTGAGAAATCTCTGGTCTTATCTGACACAGACCACTGGGCAATAAGCGTTCTTTTTTTAGTTTTTCTTTACGCTATGCTTCAGACCTTCTCACCCTGGAACATCCAACTTCCCCTATGGCCTTCTCACCTTAGAACTTCCCTATCTCTCCCATGGATGAGTTCCTCCTGATGTCGCTATTATGGGGAGAGGCCCAGGCTAGCCCATTCTCATTCCCCTCCTTGTTGTGCTCCTGACTTTCTGGACTTCAACACCGAATCTGAGAGAGGGTGTTTCTCATCTTCCCTCCTTTTTAGCTTTCTTTGTGTTAAGTCTTTCCTCAATAGAATATAAGCTCCTTGAGGGCAGGCATTGTCTTTTTTTCTCCCTTGTATCTGTTCCCAGTGCTTAGCACAGGGTCAGACACATATTAAGCATTTAATGAGTACTTGTTACCTTTTTTGCCTTATTATCCTTATACAAGGTCAAATGTTGCCACGGATTGATTATACAGGATTTCTGCTTAAATCAACCCACCTAATAACAAGAATTCTCACATTTAGTTCCAAAAGTCAGTCAATAAGCATTAATCACTTATCATGTGCCAGGCATTGTTGTGGGGATACAGAAAAATTAAAAGATAGCCCTTGTTCTCAAAGAACTTTTATGTGCATGCTTCACTAGAGTGGGTGCTTTTTCCAGTGACAGACTGAAAGCCTCTTGATGCTTGATAGTCGATTCTTTTTTTTTAAGCCTTACTTTTTGTCCCAGTAACAACTCGAAGGCAGAAGGGCAAATGGGGTTAGGTGATTTGCTTAGGGTCACACAGCTAGGAAGTCTGAGGCCAGGTTTGACCCCCAGTCTTGCCGCTTCTAGGCCTGGCATTCTAACCACTGTGCCATCTAGCTTCCCCAGTAACAGCTGGTTCTTATGAGTTGTGATAAAAAATTTCATCATGACCCTGGATAACATCTAATCCACCACCAGATCTGCAGCTACCCAGAGCTAGCACTGTTGGTATAGCCTTCAGACAAGGACTTTTATAGAGGTCTTATGTATATACATATTGAAAACAGCCCCTACACTTCTCTTGGATACGGCCACAAACGTTGGCGTCAGACATCTCTAGCTGTTCCGAGGTGGTGCTGACTGTCCAGATGGGACTGTGATCTGGGTCTCATGGAGGAGAGGCTTCTCCTTCCCTAACTTCTCTCTGTCTGTCAGGCTGCACTGCTGCCTACACAGCAGCACTGAGCTGGCTCCCTTATTAGCTGAAGCAGAGTACAGCATAATTATAGCTGGTATTTGTTTCAGCATTTATATATTTATATACTGAAAGTTTGCAAAGTGCCTTAAGTATACCACTTTATTTGAACCCCATAGTAACCCTGTGAGGTTGATATAGTAATTCTCATTTTATAGATGGGGTCACAGAGGCACAGAAAAACTAAGCGATTGGCCCAGGAGTCCATAGCTAGTAAGTATAGTATAGGAAGAAGTATGTATATCCTCTATCTTAGTGTCAATTCTGAGGTAGAAGAGCACTAAGGGCTAGGCAATGGGGTTAAATGACTTGCCCAGGGTTATACAGCTAGGAAATGCCTGAGACCAGATTTGAACCAGGGCCTCCTGTCTCTAGGCCTGGCTCTCAAACCATTGCTGCTCCTCTACCATATCATCTTAAGTAATTTCTTACTCGATTCAGTCACTATTTCATCTCCTAAAAATAAGACTATACTAGATTAAGCAACTACTATGAAATGAACTTTGGGGATACAAAGACATGAACAAAACAGCCCCTGCCCTCAAATAAACAAATGCTGAGTCATAGACAAGTGAGTTCAGAGTGGCAGGGCAGATTATGAGTTTATGAAGTCATTTTTTAAAAAAGACAATGACAACAAAAATAAAAATGATGCCTTTTTGGTGTTGTTCAGTTGTTTCAGTCATGACCATTTCTTCATGACCCCATTTGGGGTTTTTTGGCCAAGGTACTAGAGTGCTTTGCCATTTCCTTCTCCATTTCATTTTACAGATGAGGAAACTGAAGCAAAGCAGATTTAAGATTAAGTCCAGGGTCACACAGTAAGTATCTGAGACTGTATTTAAAGTCAGATTCTCTCAACTCCACGCCTAGCACTCTATCCACTGTGCTACCCAGCTGCCTGGAACCTAAGTTTTCTGATTATGACCATCACTATTTCAGTCCCGAACTGTCTCGGAATTTGTCTGCTGGTGAAGGAAGGGATGGCCTCCTACAACATCATCATATTGTGCCCAAAGTCATAGTGAATAAAAAAGAATTGTGTGAACCTGCATAATATACTAGCTGTATGTGGGATCAAATATAAATATCCACCAACAACCTTGTCTCCCTGTCTGCCACATGTTCCCAGATATGGGGCTACTACTCTAACACTCAACATCTAAGCCTAAGGTAGGCTCCTGTCTACTCACCTGGAAATCCTCCTCATCCAAGATCTCCTTCCGCCACTTAATCAAGAAGGCAGCACACACATAGAGATGGAAATGAGAAAATCCTTCTGGTTCAGACTAGAAAGGACAAAACTAGAGTCAGCATCCCAAAGTTGGGTGAAGATGCTAGGTTCCACTCTTCTCTAGATTAGAAAACATTAACCTAGAAATGTTACAGTATATAATAACTCTTCACATCTAGTTGGCCTGAATATGACAAAGTTATTAGTTCCTTTCATTTTGCTTTCTTTTTTAAATCCTTACCTTCTGTCTTAGAAGTGACACTAAGTATCAATTTCAAAGCAGAAGAATGGCAAGGGACAAGCTACTGGAGTTGAGTCACTTACCCAGGGTCATACAGCTAGAAGTACCTGAGGCCAGATGTGAATTCAGGTTCTCCCAACTACATGCTTGACATTCTATCCACTGAGAGATCTAGCTGCTCCATTATTAATTCTTTTTAATGTTGTACTATTTATGTACATTTCTCTATATTCACCCTCTTCCATCTCTCCCACCTCACCATGAACCCTCCCTTTAACATAAAGAAAAGCAGCAAAGCCAAACAAACTGACATAGTACCCATATCTGATGACTCTATGAGAGGATGGAGGTGTTCCTGCTGAAAATTATGGCATCTATGGCAGACTTAGATGGAGAAAGAAGCAGCTAGCTCAAATTTGCTAATTAACAAAAGCATCCATTGCTACTTAATCCAAAAACATTTATTAATCTCCTATATGATGTTCTAAGGCACCATGTTTGGTGCTAGGGAGAAAGTTCAATCCTTGAATTCATGGAGTTTATAATCAAGTAGTGGGATAAGCCACAAATACCCAATCATGATGCAAAGCCTCACATAAGCACAAAACAAGGTATTACATAAGGGATAGTTTGGTAAATTAGGGAAGGCTTCATGGAAGAGGTGGCCTCTGAGTTGGATTCTAAATAAGAGGTCAGAATTCAACAGGATGAGGGGGAAGGAGGACATCCTGGTCATAGGCAAGAACACGTGCAAAAAGGCACAAAGGTAATTCGAGTCAGGGCACATTAAATGGTGGAGAGAAGTCCATTTGGATAAAAAAAAGTTGAAGTCATAGAAAGGACTAGTAGGATCTGAATGCTGGCCAAAGGAGCTAGAATATCTTATGGGCATGTGTGGGAGATTTAAGAGTGGAGAAGTGACATAAAACAGAAAAGACAGAAGCTGTGTCCTCTGTGTGGCACCAGAGGCAGGGGGCAAAGAATGTCTTTTGTACCTGGTAGGTGTCCCACAGCCGAATGGTACATCGGAGGGGCAGTTCTCTCATAAGCAGATTATTCATCCAGCGAAAAGCAAACTGTAGATATTCAACCTCGTACCTCCTGAAGTGATTATGTACCTGTTCTAAAACAAGAAAATGCCATTGGGCTCAAAAGGAAAATCTATAGAACTGGGCCTGCTGAGCAATTTGAAAATTAGTTAATTTGACAACCACTTAATGTTATGTGCTAGATATTATGCTAAAGCCAGAGGGGAAAAACCAGTCCCAGATCTAAAGGAGCTTGCATTCCATCATGTCCATGTATAAGTAAGTACGAAGCCTTCATAGAGTAAATACAAAGTAATTTGGGGGACAGGGAACAGCTGAGGGAGATCTAAAAAGGCCTCATGCAGGAGAGAGAATTTAAGAAAAGCTTTAAAGGAAAGTTAGGGATTCTAAGAGGTAGAGGTTAGGCAAGAATACAACTCAAGCATGAACAAAAGTCTAGGAAAAGAAAATGGGAGTGTCTTTATTGAAATGGATTATTATGTAAGAGAAATAGGATGTAAACTAGTTTGGTTGGAATGAACTATTCATGAGAGAGAAAGCCTGGAAAGATAGGCTGGAGCAAGACCATAAAGGGTTTTTGTTTTTGTAAATAAAAAACCCATACCTTTTGTCTTAATTCTAAGAATAAGAGTAGCAAGGGCTAGACAATTAGGATTAAGTGACTTGCCCAGGGCCACACAGCTAGGATGTGATTAAGGTCAGATTTGAACCAAGGTCCTCTACACTCCTGGTCCAATGGCCCCTTTAAAGGGTTTTAAAAAGCAAAAAGGGATGGGCAGCTTGGTGGCAAAGTGGACAGAGTGGCAGTTCTGGAGTCAGGAAGACTCATTTTCCTGGGTTCAAATTTTGGCCTCAGACACTTATTAGCTAGGTGACCTTGGGTAAGTTACTTAACCCTGTTTGCCTTAGTTTCCTCATCTGTCAAATGAGCTGGAGAAGGAAATGGCAAACCATGCCAGTATCTTTGCCAAGAAAACCCCAAATGGAGTCATGAAGAGTCAGACACTACTTAACCACCACTTCTTTTGAAGAGAAAATTTAAACAAATGGCAAAGGGAGAATCTATCCTTTATTCTAAAGAGAAGAATGAGTCACTGGAACTTTTCTGAGTAGTTTGACATGGTCAGACCTGAGCTTTAAGAATGTCACTTTAGCAGCTCTGTTGAGGTTAGATTGCAAGAGGAAAAATGAATAAGCATTTATACCGTGTCTACTATGTGCCAGAAATGGTGCTGAAAAGCACTTTACAGCTATCATCTCATTTGATCCTCACAAAAACCCTGTGATGTAGGTGCTGTTATGAATTCCATTTTATAGTTGAGAAACTGAGGCAAACAGAAGTTGAGTGAGAAAAAGAGAGAGGCCTGAGGCAGAGAGAATAACTGAGAACCTACTGTATTAGCCCCTGTGCAAGGTAATGAGGGACTAAGTGAGGCTGATGGCTGTGAATGAGGAATGGGAGATTTGAGAAATTCTGTGGAAGTAGCTTTGATCTGGTAAGGGAGGGAAAATGAAGAGTTGTAACTTTTTTTTTTTTATTGTAACAGGAAAATAGCTCCTGTTTTAATTTCTTTTGTGAGGGCGGAGATAGGCAGGAATCTTAGCTCCCCTTCATTCTATACCAATGTTCTCACTCCGGGCTACTGCATATCAGTGGTGCCCAAGAAATAAATACGTCCTAAGTTTTTAAATCAGGAAGTACAAAAATTTACCAGCTCACATCACAAGTTATAATTATCTTCCTCTTAGGATGGGTATGTTGGTTATAAATGAAAGAGAGAAGTTTTAGTTGCCTGGTACAACTTGTTAATGCTTTTGAACTGATCAAAGAATCACTGAATTTTAGGGGCCTCAGAACTAATTTAATCTAATGTCAAATTTGGGGCAGAATAACCTCTACAGCATGCCTGAGAGATGGTGAATGGTGCTCTGCCTAAATCTTTCTAGGGAAGGGCAGCTCATTCCATCTTGAAACAGTCGATTTCATTAATGGATACCTCTAATACAGGCAAGTTCTTTATGCTAAGTCGAAATTTGCCTCTTATTGGGGGCAACTGGGTGATTCAGTGGATTGAGAGCCAGGCCCAGAGATGGGAGGTCCTGGGTTCAAATCTGGCCTCAGACACTTCCCAGCTGTGTGACCCTGGGCAAGTCACTTAACCCCTATTGCCTAGCCCTTATCACTCTTCTGCCTTGGAACCAATATCTAGTATTGATTCCAAGATGAAAGGTAAGGTAGGGAGGGGAGGGGAGAGGAGAGGAAGGGAAAGGGAAAGGAGAAGGGGAAGAGGAAGGGAAAGGGAAAGAGAAAGGGAAAAAGAAAGGGAAGAAGAAAGAAAGAAA
>NC_058133.1:265645765-265670952 GCF_016433145.1 Gracilinanus agilis | reverse complement strand
AGAAAGAAAGAAAGAAAGAAAGAAAGAAAGAAAGAAAGAAAGAAAGAAAGAAAGAAAGAAAGAAAGAAAGAAAGAAAGAAAGAAAGATATTTGCCTCTTACTTAGTTTCTTTCCCTTGGGTTTTTTAGCTGGACAGAGCATTTATTAGTCTGGCAGTCTAGAGAAATATAGAATCTCTCTGATCCCTCCCTTTTTATACCATGACCTTCGAATATTTTAAACAGCTAGATTAAAAATCGTCTGTTATCAAACATTACAATGCCAAGAACAGAAGATGACCACCCCTCTTCAGTTAGGCCCCAGCCAATCTAGTGATGAAGGGGGGGCCATATAGTGAAAGTTGCCCCACTGAATCCCTGGAATCAGCAGTTATGCAAGGACAAGAGTTTTTTGAGTGCATTGGATAGCCTTTATTAGGCATTATGGAGGACAAAAATTTAATATAGTAACAATAACAACAGCATCAAATATTATTTATATGTTGTTTTTTTTTAAAACTCTTACCTTCTATCTTAGACTCAATATTACATATTGTTTCCAAGGCAGAAGAGGATTAAGGGCTAGGCAATGGGGGTTAAGTAACCTGCCCAGGATCACACAGTTAGAAGTATCTGAGGCCAAATTTGAACCTAGGATCTTCCATCCCCAGGCTTGGAGCTCTATCCATTGAGCAACCTAGTTGCCACTTATATAGTGTTTTAAGATCTGTACCAGTATTTTACATGTTATCTCATTTGATCCTCACAAAACCCCTCACTGTCCCTATCCTGATGGTGTTAATGATATAATATGGCAAACATAAAAAAGAAGCCATAAGCAACAGATTTAAGACAAGCATAAAGAAACAAGCCATCAGAAACTAAATATATAAGTATTCTACTTTCCTCTTCAAAGCATGTAACTGGGGTTGTGAGAGTAGTATCATCTCAGTGGACACTTTCTTTTACTTTTAAGTATCCTAAAGTCATGAATTAGATTACTGCATGACTCAAAAGCTAAAATAGGTTTGATGTAAAAAGCAACTGGTAGCCAAGGAAGATTTCTAAGTTGGACAGATAATTTTACTCTGATCAGTGCAATGACCAATGGTAAATTCAGAGGACTGATGGGTAAAGCAAGCTTCTTACCTCTCAAGAAAAAGATCAAGGACTATAAATGCACATATTTTCGGATATGATCAATATACTGATTTGTTTTGCTTGTTTTCACTTATCTATCATAAGGGAGGATTGAACTATGGGATGGGGGAAGGGGCGGTCAGTCGAAAGTCAGGCTGCTGAAATTTTTTTTAAAAAGCACCAATAAAAAAGGGCATGTTGTTATGTGTTAACTGGTTGAGAGAGTATGAACTTATGGCTTTGGAAATGGAGAGGAAGGAGTATGGTCTAAGAAATGCTGAAGGTTATGAATTTTTAGTAGTTCACTGAATGTTTTTCTTTTTCTTTTCTTGTACAAAGGGAGTCCTTTCCCTGATGATTTATGTTCCTGGTTTTATCAAACACTGGACTACTGTTTTGTTGTTGTTGTTTGTTCCTGTTTCTTGTCATTGCAAGGAAGGATACCATCTGAGGGAGTTTGGGTTCAATAAATGAAATGTGATGTAATGACAAAAGTATCACTAAATCATTAAAAAGATTAAAAAAAAGGAAATTGAGGAATTTTTAATAGAAAACAAAGGAGTAGAGTCTGTCACGTGATAAGCACTTTAAGCTCTAAGGGACGATGGCAATGGGATGATGGCAATGGATGGTGATGCTAATGGATAGATTGGGAAAGGATGACAACTAGAGTGGTGTGGTATTAAAGATGATTAGTTTGGATGGAAATTCAGTGTCCTTTAGACCTACCATCAATCCGGCTGACCAGCTCTTCCAGTGCTTGGACTTTCTTTTGGATCCCTGGCTGAGCAAAGGTGTAGTTATCCTGTAATGACACAGTTTGAGATTAAAAGAGGCCTACAGTCCTGCTGGGCACAGCATTACTCAAAAATAACCATGGGGATCACAATATATATTGCATTCCCACCCTTTAAACTGCCATTTAAATGAAGCATGAGTTCAAATTTTCATCACCTCAAACTATGTCACAAATGATCAATGTCTTGGGAACAATGTAATCTGGAGCATTGTTCATTAACACAGTTTAGAGCAAATAAAGAAAAAGAAAAGAGGAACCCATAAGGAAATATGTTAGCAATACGGCTTGGGAAGCGGAAAAAATGGGAAGGAAAGAAGCTTTGGGCTGATTACCATGATTTGGAAGACTAAAAAGATATCTCTTATAATATGTAGACACCATGCTTATTCTTCCTTCTCTGATTTTTTTCTGATATTAATCCTCTCACCTCTCTTTCCATCTATTCAAATCCTGTTTCATTCTTCACAGAACCAAAGGACCCTAGAAAGTCAGAGCTGAAAAGTATCTTATAGATCATGTAGTCCAAATCTTTCATTTTATAGAGTAAGAAATTTAAGACTTGGCTCACCTCACTGCCTACATTCTATCATTTGTCACAGCTAAATCAGTAAGATTTCAGCATGAATCATGCTATCATTCAATTGTAAAGAATAGGTGTGGGGGCAGCTGGGTAGCTCAGTGGATTGAGAGCCAGGCCTAGAGACGGGAGGTCCTAGGTTCAAATCTGGCCTCAGACACTTCCCAGCTGTGTGACCCTGGGCAAGTCACTTGACCCCCATTGCCTTCCCTTACCACTCTTCTGCCTTGGAGCCAATACACAGTATTGACTCCAAGACAGAAAGTAAGGGTTTAAAAAAAAAAAAAAAAAAGAATAGGTGTATTATGCTGCATTTCTGTGACTGATAAGATTTTGGGCTCCAGTATCTGTTTCGTATGGTATGAACATTTAATACTTATGTTGTACTCCTATGTTTCTGAAATTAAGACCCTCAAGAAGATAATCCCATCAAGCAAAATAAAAGCATTCTTCTGATACAAGCATACTAAGAAGCACAGTACCAGCTTGTCATTGTAGATTGTTAATTCTTTGCCAATGAATGAACATTTATTGCTCGCAGGATATTTTAGCAATAATTTTAATAAACTCTTTTTATTCCAGCTTCCATTACTTGTTGAACATATATTCACAATGGGCCTAAATCAAGTCCTACTTCCTACATGAAGTCTTACTCTGAAACTCTAGCCCTCATTAACCTGCCTCTCAGCTGGAACTGCTAAAATGCTTTTAAGTCTATGAGATATAACTTAATATACATACACACTCCGTGGCAGGAGAGGAACAGAGAGGAAGAGATGAGTGAGTGTGGACCTAGGATTTTTCATTACTGCACTCTTATCTGGTTGCTGTAACGACTCCCTCCAGCAATGCAAATAAGCATTTGCAACTTAGTCTTAGAGAATACTGACAGATGAAAAGAGCCCCAGTTATCTTGACTCAAAGGTGGGGTATCAGCCATCATGTAATAATACTTCTTATCTAGATAGGAGATTAAGAGCCCAACTAGGTAGGAGTGGATAGAGTGCCAGGCCTACAGTAAGTCAGGAGGACCTGGGTTCAAATCTGACCTCAGACACATCCTAGCTAGGTGTGTGACCCTGAGCAAGTCACTTAACACAAACTGCCAAGGCCTTGCCGCTCTTCTGTCTTAGAATTGCTACTTAGTACTGATTCTAAGATAGAAGGGGCTTAAAAATGAATAAATAAATGTAATTTCTAAATCACTTTTTAATGACTTTCATTCATTTATACTCACACACAGGCATTAAAATATTATTTTGTAATTTGAAAAACTACACCCTATGAGTAATGTGAAATTCAATGCTGAAGCCAGTACTAAAATGAAAGAACAAAAGGATGGATGGATGAATGAATGAATAATGAAAGTATATTTTAAATGCTTACTAGGTGCTAGGGACACAGGATATAGATACAAAAGCAAGACTGTCTTTGCTTTTGGAGACAACACATATAGGGGAGTAGTATTTTGTCTGGGATGTCACAGAGATGCTAAGTGGATCAAAAGGACAGCTTAGTGACATGTGATAATTATGATTTGATTATAGTAAGACTGAGAGAAAGCAGAGGAGAAGAAAGGAGGGAAAATACCCTGGAGGCAGGGTAGCTGAAGGAAAGATGAGGACAAGTGGGTTCTAGTCCACAAGTGGAACTAGGTAGTTTTGCTTGTCTTGGGCATGTTTTCTGGAGGTTCAATTTAGAGAGCAGAGCATCATCAGCAAGACAAAAGAAGATTTTTTTTTCTCGCTCCCCATCTCATGTTTGACCCCATGTGCTAGTGCAACTCATCTTCTTTATTATGGAAGGCCACATTTTATTAAGAGGTGCTAGTAAGCCAGACATTCTGAAGCTGAGTCCTCAGAATTAATATCTCTATTGATCATATCTTACTTCTCTCATTCCCCCCAATCTCTCTTCTCCCTTACAGCTTGGGGCAGAGATCAATTCACCACCAGTAACTGAAGATGTCAGTTAAGAGTAATTGAGTCAGTAATGCTCAAAAGAGGTGGGTCCAGCTGCTGGGTCAAGAACTAGGAAGAGACAAAGGCAGGTCTGAATCTGAGTTATATGCAAAAGATTGTTAACTAATGTGAAAGAGAACCTATAAAAGAGGAAAAGAAGGAGGCTAAGCCTAAAAATGGGGTTGGTGGTCTTAGTGAGAAAGGACTGCCTCATCCTCTAATGTCAGAGGGTATCAGGATAGAAAAAAGCATGTGGAGAATTCCATATATCGGTAAGCTATCCACTTTCCATTCTGAAATTGTTTTATCTAGATAAAAAGAGGAAGGGAGTAAATAGGAGCTTTGCTAAAGTGGTGATCCTGAATGAAAAGGAAGAACATCTAGGAAGGACAAGATAATAAGTAGCAGAGGCAAGTCATCCTGACTTAGACCTAGGGAAGCTCACCTGTATCCCATCCAGCAGCTTACTCATGCACCAAAAACTGTCTGCTTCGATGCTTCGTAGCATATCTTGAGATAAGTTTGTCACATCAAAGTTCTCCACATCCTCTTCTGTAAAACAAAAGGTGAAGAGAGTCCAGAGGACTTATCTAAAAAATGGAGAGAGAGATAGAATCTAGTGTCTTCATTGGGGTCCTCAAGTATGGGGAGAACCACACTAACCCACTAATTAAAATAAGATGGTTCAACCTTTCCTCCCAAGGACACATATGGATGACAGTTATAAGGAATTTGTTATTTAGGAATTTCCCTCATCTATATAAAGCAACTTTGTCAGACAGGGTAGATGACAGCAGTGTGGCACTGTATGTCATTAACCTAAATATTTTTAAATCCAAAGTCCACTTGATATAAGTGGACCATTCTACAAGCAGGAAAAGCATTTGCTATTTTATCTTCCTCTATTGAGTACAGCTAACTATAGTAGAAAAATCTTATGGAGTTGTTTGATGCACAGAAAGGTAAGATACTTCCCCAGAGTCACATATATATTAGGCACTTAATAAATCCTTGCTGACTGACACACTCGATAAGTATCACTAGTAAGGTCGAACCCTGGTCTTCCTCACTCCAAGCTCAGCACTCATTATACTATACTGTCTCATTTTAGGCCAAACAAATTACCTGACATAAACCATTCGCATTAAAGGATAGTTAATGACTATGTGATAGTCATTCCTCCCCATAATCTGAAGGTATTACTTCTCCTTGTCTGCCAGGAAGAAATAGAGACAGTGAGAAAGCTTTATCCTTCCTTATGGCACCTTTTGCTACATACTGTGAAAAGCTTATTATAGATAATATATAAGTTTTTCAAAAACTTAAGTTCTATTCTCTAGGTAGGCTTATTTCTTACACAATAAAATGGACACTTAAACATCTGCTGTATTTAAACTGTAATTAAATTCAGACATTTAAGTATCTTTCCAATAAGGCAGTAGAATAGTAATGCCTCAGCCTAGTTCCCCTAAACTACCTCAAAACAACAACACATATATCAAATAAAATGATGACCAAAAAAACCAGGAAAGGAGTGCAGGAAAACTAACAGAAAGAAATGAAGAAGCAAAAAATTGCTGCCAAAACAATGAATACATGATATGGGGTATTAGAAAGCAAGGACAAGTCTGTAGCAAGAAAGAACAAAATTACAATTATAAATTTGCCTCTAGAAGAGAGAATGAATTCATTGTAAGGACCTTCAAAGTGATTTAGAAAGACAACTGAGAGATATAAAGGAAGATGGGGCAAGTATAATATAAAAAATAAGATACCTAAAGGAAGAGTTTAGCAAGATGAATAAGAGAATTAGCAGAAGATGGTGAAGTGGTTCAAAAAGAAAGGAAAAATACATGGATGAAGAAGAAACAATAGCATTAGATAACACATTAAAAAATTTCTCAGAAATAAGGAAAACAGAGAGCACAGGATAAAAATTTATAGAATCCATAGGCTGCTGACAAAGAGGAACATAAAATTTGACACTGAGAAATGCAGTAGACAACTTTCAGAGCCTCACAGTCATATCAATCTTTCAAGCAGTTTTCCCATGAACAAGCACCATTTCAAATGGCAAAAATCTATAGAATGAGGACAAGAAATCAGAAGTTTAAAAGAGATGTACTATAAAAGAAAACAGCCTGCACTCCAAGATTAATTATCCTGCAAAACTAAGCATATTCCATTATAAGAAAAGATAACAGAGCCTCTGACATATAGATAGACTAAACGAATGAAATATAAACTTAAGGTAATCTAGAACAGAAATGTAATAAGGAGTAAAGGATGATTTAATTTTAAAATGTTAAAAGAAAATTATTAGACTATTATGGACTCTAAGTCATCTAATATCAATCAAGAAGTATTTATTAAACTTTTACTCTGTGTAAAATCATTGAAAAGAAAATAAAAAGTATCAGATCACCTAGAAATCTGATGGGAATAGGTAGGGGGAGCTGTAAATACTATTTCTTTAAATTAGATACCTCAAATGAATGTTAATCAAACAAAGAAATGAGGGGGAGATGCAGGTAAGAGAAACTCTTATCAGGGATACATCTAGGGAAGGGTATTTTTAAAGATGATTATGTCAGTAAAAGTAAGACAAGGGTATGGATAGGAGAAGGAAGGAGAGGACTATATAAGACTGGCCTGTTGCAAAGTAAGATAAACTTCTATTGTGTTTGGTGACAGCAGGAATAATAGATGGATGAATGTTTGACCATGATTAACTATACAGTTAAAAACAAAATATGTTGGCTCATATTTTGTTTTGTTTTTTTAAAGGTGAACCTAATTTGCATACCATAGAAGGAAAATAAAATCAACAATTATAACCTTAAAACATCAGTGAGATGAATTCACTAATCAAAAGGAAACAAAATAGATTAGAAAACAAAACCCCATTATTTGTTGCTTAATAAGAAACACATTTAAAGCAGAGATTCACAGTGATAGTATTTAAACTAAAGTCTTTTAAGCTACAAGTCTAGTACTCTATGTACCATATCATAGTTCCTCAATGATTCTAAAACAAAAGTCAACATAAACAAAAAGTGGGTTGGGGGAATAGTAACATAACTTTGGCTAATTTTGTCAATGAGAAAGAACACTAACCCCAATAAAAAACGAAAAGGGAAGATTCACAACACAGAAGAAAATAAGAAAATTATTATAAAACACAACACTGAACATTATAAAATATAATGTCATTTATGGCAAAAACAACCTGAAAATCTAAAGGAAATTGATGAATATCTACAATAACATCAAGTACTGAAACAAACAAACAAACAAAACACCCAACCAGAAAAAGATGACCTAGTTATTTAAAAAAGAGAAACTGAGGAAGTCATATCAATTTCCACAAAAGAATCTCTCTAGGTACAAATGAATTTACAATCTAATCTATCAAACATTTTAAAAATAAAAAAATTATTTCCAGCAGTAGATACTGTGACTAGTTTTGCTATAATAAGTATTTAAAGTTTGTTTGTGCATATTTGTTTTGAGGGTTTTATTCTTTTTTGTTTTCTTTATGGAGTTGGAGGGTGAGAGAAGTAAGAGGAAAAGAAAATAAATGATTATTATTTTAAAATAATTTTAAGAAGTTTTTTTTTAATTGAGAAAGAAGATACTCTCTGCTAACTTCTTTCTATGAGGCAAATAGCAAATCTGATTTGGAAACCAGGAAAGGATAAAAGAGAAAAGGAACTGTAGACAAATAATACCAATCAACATCAATTGGCAAAAATTTTAATTTACACATCGAAAACAATACACATGCATGAATATATAAAAATATTAGTTACCATTAAGTTGGATGACAGATACTTCATCAACAGAAAAACAATTAGCATAATAAATATAAAGAAAAGTATATTTATATCAGTAGATGAATTAAAGTCCTCTGCTAAAATATGGCATTCATTTACACTTAAAATATCCTAAAAGGATAGAAATCAAAGGGCCTACAGAATTATCAAAAGCATTTATCATAAGTTAAGGGACGGCATTATTTAAAATGGAGAAATACCAGGAGTTTTCTTAATAAAATCAGGAGTGAAGCAACACTGTCCATGGTCAGCATGATTATTTGACAAAGCATTAGAAATCCTAGCTCTGGTAAAAAATAAGAAAAATTAAGGGAATAAATGTCAGCCAAGGGAAAGAGCAATCATTTCTATTTGTTAACATATTGTGGTTTACTTGGAAAATCTTAAGAGAATCAGCTAAAAATTGAAAAAATCATTTTTGTAAAGTTATTGAGTTCTATTTGCTTCAGTCTATTTTCAGGGAGTTCACTACTTAGGTAAAATTTTCTACCTTCCTTCCTAAGCTATTTATTCTACTTCTATTTCCCCCTTATTTTATTTCATTTTTTTTTTACCTTTTGCTTTCTTTTTTTTTTAAATTTTCTATTTTAAACCCTTAACTTCTGTGTATTGGCTCCTTGGTGGAAGAGTGGTAAGGGTGGGCAATGGGGGTCAAGTGACTTGCCCAGGGTCACACAGCTGTGAAGTATCTGAGGCCGGTTCTGAACCTAGGACCTCCCATCTCTAGGCCTGACTCTCAATCCATTGAGCTACCCAGCTGCCCCTTTTGCTTCCTTTCTTACAGATATTCTTAAAGCACTTTGCATAGTGCCTTGTGGTCAAACCACTCCCCCTCCTCTGATGAATGGATAGTAGTTGTTAAATTACTCTTTTGTTCTAGATTTATCTCTTTGGTATCTCTTAACCTGTAGTATTTTTTCATTTTATTTGGTGTTTTATTCTGTTTATCCATATTTCTAGCCCCAGGTCTTATTTTGAGTTTTTAAAGATAACTTTAAATGGTAGCAAAACTCAAATAAAAAATAGAATAGTTTGTTATTGCAGCAAATAACCTGTCCTTTCATTTAACAAACAAAACAATTTCAGTGTAAGTTTGAATGGAATACTCCTCTGTTGTTTGATTTGTTTTCAAGGGATTGTAAATTGTGAGTAATTTAATTGGCACTAACATGAAGATTTACATGATCTTTTGAAGCAAAATTTAACAAAATAAGTTTAAAAACAAAAACATTGATTAAATCTATACTGATACAATGCAGGAGGCACTGAAAAAGATATAAAGATAAAGAAATTCTACTTTTTCTAATCATGATATATAATAATGATAATAGCTAACATTTACATAGCACCTATTAAGTGCCAGGCACTATGCAAAGTGCTTCAAAATTATTATCTCACTTGATCCTCACAATAATTGTGGGAGGCTATTATTATTATCTATCCCCATTTTACAGATGAGGAAATTGAGGCAGAGTTAAATGATTTGCCCAGGGTCACACAGCTAATAAGTGTCTAAGGCCACATTTAAACATAGGTATTCTTGATTCCAGGCACAGTTCTCTGTTCGTTGCACCATCTGGCTATCTCTAGGTACATTGCGACTTTCCTAATCCTAGTTTTGATATATTGCAGGTTGGCATAAGAAATTAAATGAGAATTTTTGGAGTATTTTGTGGAATCCATAGACAACACATGAAGGCCAGTGGACAATACAGAAAAAGTTTAGAAACTCAGAAATGCAAACTGAACCCAAAATTACAATAAGGCATTATAAACACTCCATAAAAGAAAAAGAATAAATTCAGACTTCTTCCCTGATCCGAAGGGAAGGCCTAAAGATTTCCAGATTGTGGAGAGGCACTACACCTCTAACCCCTGTGAAATGGAAGAGTAATTACCTAAAATGAAATATTCAGATAAGAATTCTTACTTTCTTCCTCTTGTTTTAAGGGATCACTTTTATGAATGCTAGCAGCTATTACAAATCTCTGATGAATTTTTTTCTTTCAAGTGTTTTATTAAAAAAGTTGTGTTCAAAGACACTAACTTTCAAGATCAAAGGGGAAAGGATTTTGTAAAAGGAAATCAAGTGCAAAGGAACCAAGAATGCAAATTAACACTTAAGACTAGCCTTTTCACAGGAGGTCATTTCCTAGGAGACAAAAAAAATGAATGCTCACCATCCTAGGTCCAGAGTCATGCATTCACACTGGTAAGGCTGCAAAGAAATGATGAATGCCCTCTGGAACAAAAAAAGAAATAATGCTAACTTCTTAAAATAATGTCAGAGCTCCTTTAGATTTGTACATTATTAGAGCTTGGGAAGGCCTCGGAGGTCTACTCTAATCTCATCTGTCAGATGAGAAAACTTAGGCCTAGAGATATGAAGTGACTCTCCCAAAGGCTTGGAAACTAGAAGCTTAGCTATCTGTTTTCAAGTTAATCTCCACCTGCTATATAATAATATGGAAATATACATAAAACTAACCTTAATCATCTCCCTGTTCTTGCTTAGCAAGAAATTTTTACATCATGAAATTCTACCATTGTTTATAAGGCTATCAGCCAAAGCAGTCAGGGAGGATAGCTGGGTATGATGCGTGGGTGAAGATAGCAGATTATCTTTCATTTCCAAGTCTGTACACTCCAAGTCCATCTTCTACTCAGCTACCAAAGAGATCTTCCCAAAGTACAGGTCTGGTCACGTTACCCTTCCATATGGCATCCTCTAGTGGCTCCCTATCACTTGTAGGATCAAATATAAAGTTCTCTGGTGTGCAGAGTTCTTCATAATTTGTCTCTCCTACCCCAACTTTCCAATCTTCTTACCTCCTGTACTTCTCCAGAACAGATAGGTGGCACAGAGGCTAGAACTCTGGGCCCGGAGTCAGGAAGGCCCAAGTTCAAATCTGGCCTCAGACACTTACTGGCTCTATGACCTGGGCAAATCACTTAACCTTGGTTTGCCCTCAGTTTCCTCATCTGTAAAATGGAGATACTAATAGCAGCTGCCTCATAGAGTTGTTGTGAGGATCAGATGACATGAGATTTGTAAGGTACTTAGCATAGTACCTGGCAATAGCAGGGACTTAATAAATGGCACCCTCCTTCCCTCTTCTATCTTTCTAGCTTCTTTTCTTTTCTCCCTTGCTCTCTTTCTCCTTTTTTATCCTCGATCCCTCTCTCCAAGTGTTCTTCTGTCCAATGACACTAGCCTCCTTGATATTCTCTGAATAAGACACTCCATTTCCCACCTCCATGTATTTTCACTGGCCATCCTCCATGCCCAGAATTCCCTCTCACCTCATCTTAAGGAAGCCTCCTGGCTTCCTTTAAGTGCCAGCTAAAATCTCACTTTCTATAAAAAGCCTTTCCTGACCCTCCCTAATTCTAGTGCCTTTCTTCTGCTGATTATCTCCAAATTATTTGTATATATCTTGTTTGTATACATAACAGACACAGGCACACACAATAGTCATTGCAGATGTATCCAGGCCACTATAAAACAGGCTAGTTTTCACAAATGTGGGAGGTGGGCTCAGTTTTCTAAACATCATTGGTTTAGATATATCTAACTAGATAAAATAGATATATCCTATTCTTTCTCACTTAAATTGATGTTAATCTTATGATTTTTAAGATTCCTTATAGCTCTAAATACTGTGATCTTTCAATCCTGAAGACACCAAGATGGATTCCTACAGCCAATCAAACAGCAATGCTCGAAAACTTTTACATAGGCAGGGAGTTTTCTGGTCAAATGCCTGGGCTCAGAGCCAGAGTGTTGCTTGGCACCACTCAGAAGCAAAGTAGGTCAACTCATTCAGAGCACTTACAATGCCTAGCATAGTCCATGATTTCTTTGGTGGAAGCGGTTACTGTGCTCCTCCCATCCTTTCCTCCATAAAAAAAATAAAAAAAACCTTTCTCCTTTGCAATTCTACTCCATATTTTCCCATAAATCCTCCATTGAAGATTTAACCAATTGGCTAGAGGTCTTACTGTATCAGGCACCCCTTGGCTAAAAACACAGAAACTTTCCCAGTATTCCTCTTCTTGGAATGCCACATACGTCTCTGTTGACACAAGATGGCAAAAGCAAAGTATAATATGTGATTGTGCAAAAAAGCTAAATAGAGATCTTACTATTTTCCAAATGTAGTTAAGTATGACTCAGGGTAACCTTGTCTTCTCTGGCCAACCCTCCATATGGTCTGTCTTCCAAGATTGGAAAGTAATCCTTTTTCATTGTCATAGTTTAGATCTTCAGCTTCTTTCAAGGTTTATTTAGGTGTTAACCCTGCTTGAAATTTTTCTCAATTCCTTTATTAAAAAAAAATTTTTTTTAAACCCTTACCTTCCATCTTAGAATCAATACTATGTATTGGTTCCAAGGCAGAAGAGCAGTAAGGGCTAGACAATGGGGGTAAGTGATTTGCCCAGGGTCACACAGTTAAGAAGTGTCTGAGGCCAGATTTGAACCCAAGACCTCCTTTCTCTAGACCTGGCTTTCTATCCACTGAGCCACCTAGCTGCCCCCTTAATTCCTTTAGTTGTTAGTCTCTTCTCCCTACTCAAATTATACAATATTTACTTACTTATGGTAAAGGATTAAAACCTTCTTTACCCATGGCTTCTACTTCCTCTGCTCTCACTTGCTTTTTTATTTTTTAAATTTTATTTTAAAACCTCTTACCTTGACTTAGAATTGATACTAAGTATTGGTTCCAAGGCAGAAGATCAGAGAAGCTCAGGTAAGGGCTAGGCAATGAAGGTTAAGTGACTTGCCCAGGGTCACACAGCCAGGAAGTGTCTGAGGTCAGATGTGAACCCAGGACTTCCTATCTCTAGGCCTGGTTCTCAATCCACTGAGCCATCTAGCTGCCCCTTCTCACTTGCTTCTTACTGATCTAGAACAGTGATGGTGAACCTCAGAGATTGAATGCCCATACTGCAACCCTTACACTGCATGTGAGCATCCTACCTTATCCCAGACAGGGGAGGGAGAAAGTACTTCCAGTGGGCTGCTGAGTAGAGGAGTGGGTAATGGGAGAAATGGCCTTAGGCCCCCTCTAGCATGCATGCCATAGGTTCACCAACACAGCTCTAGAAACTGGCTTCTAATCTTATCTCTTGTCTGATTATACTCTCTCCAAGGTTGTCAGTCTTTGTTCTTGACCTCTCTGCAGTACTATTGAACACTCTCTCTTCAGAACTTTGAGACTGCTCTCTTGACTCTCCTCCTGCCAGGCTGCCTATTTCTTCTCAGGTTCCTTTGCTGGTTGACCATCCATGTCATATCACCAGACAAGGCATGTTCCTCAAGGCTCTGTTCTTGGAGAGCTCTTCTTTTCACTCTCTACACTTTCACTTGTTTACCTTATCAGTTTCCATGGGTTCAATTACCTTTATGGAGATGACTCCCAAATCTATATATCCAACGCTAGATTTTCACTGATGCTTCAGAATGGCATTATGAACTGGATCTTTGAGGTTTCTAATTGGATGTCCCATAAGCATCTTAAACTCAACATAGTCAAAAAATAACTAATTTTCTTTCCCCCAAACCCAGACCCTTCCAAACTTTTCTTTTTCTGTTTTAAAGCATGATCATCTTTTCAGGCAACCAAGTAGTCAACCTTGGTGTTATCCTTAACTCCTTACTCTCATTCATCAACATCTATTGACTCTGTACTCCTTTCTCTATTTACAGTCACTACTCTAGTTAAAACCATCATCCTTAAACTGGACTACAGTAACAGTATAATTTGCTTTTCTCTGTCTCAGGTTTCTTCCCACTCCTAATCACCAATGTGATTCTTCTAAAGTATGAGTCAGACCTTCATCCTATTCAGTAAATTCTAGGGGTCAAATATAAAGTCCTCCATGTAGCATTTTAAAGAGTTTTTAACATTCTTGATCCTTCCTGCATTTCCAGGCTACTCATTCATTACTCTAAACCAGTGGTTCCCAAACTTTTTTGGCCTACCGCCCCCTTTCCAGAAAAAATATTACTTAGCTCCCTGGAAATTAATTAAAAAAAATTTTTAATTTTAAATTAAATTAAAATTTTAAATTTAATTAAATTTAATTAATAGGAAAGTTAAATGCACCTATGGCCATCACCACCCTCCTGGATCACTGCAGCACCCACCAGGGGGCAGTGGCGCCCACTTTGGGAATCAATGCTCTAAACTATGGTACCACATCCACTATACTATAACTGGCCTACTTGCTGTCACTCATAAATGAATGTTCTACCTGCTATCCCAGGTTTCCCGTAAGACCCAATTTCTGCATGAAATCTTTTCCTGTTTTACTACTATCTAGTGCCATGTCCCCCTCCAAGGTTCTCTTGTGTTTGCATGTGTTTTATCTATACCTATATATTGACACCTCATCTCTCTCACAGAATATAAGTTCTTACATTAGAATGTAAAGTTCCTTGAGGGCAGGAAATCCTTCCCTTTTGTCTTTGCATGCCTAGAATTTAGCAAAGTGCCTGGCACAGAACAAACACTTAATGCTTGGTGACTGCTCAGACCTCCACTGTGAAATGTAAACTAGAAAGTAAATCCTGCATCTGAGCACAGACTCTTGCATCTAGAAGATGGTGCTTACTAAATGTTTGTTGAACTGACTCAAATTCCCCAAGATACAACTGATGGGAACATGAGTCTGAAGAGCACAATTCTCAAGTTGAGATTTTTTTTTTTTCAGAACATCTGGCTAGCAGAAGAATGTCAGTAAGAGACAACTTCTAGTGGGCAGATGCTTTAACTTCCACCCTCTGACTGTGCAGTGACAATGGGACTGATCAAGGCTCCCTAAATTTGATTTCTCTATTTCTGATACAGTTCTTCTTTCTATGGCTGCACTGTACCTGCTTTGTTCAGCCCAGCCCAGCACTTAGGCCCTCTCTCACAAGTAAGTGCTGCCTCACCAGCCATGGTATGTAGGGAGGGAGAGTCCTATGCTTCTCTTCAGCCTGCAGGCAGGTGGGGAGACTAAGAATTTTATATGTTCCACTCAGAAAGCACACAGGAAAGCTGAAGAATCTGTGAAGTGGAGTACTCTGGCAAATAACAACAAGGAAAAAAGGACCAAAAACTCTCTGAAGTGGTTCATTCAGCATAAACAATCTGTTCAGAAGGATCATTAAAAATCCCACCAGAAGAGTTGGGCTATTCTATATATGACTGAAGCCAAAGGGGGGAGAAGGTATGCTAAAAACCAACGTCTCAAATGAAGGCTGATGCTATCTGGCTGCTGTTATAGCCTAGGGTGGCCAGGATGGAATTACAAGTAAACTGGTGAAAACCCAGAACCAGGAAGGCTTCGTGCTGCTTTACAAGTCAAGATTTCCCTCAAACAAGGAAACTAGCAGTTTGCCCTATGTCAAAATGGCCCACTTTGGGGTTGAGATGGACGTGTCATTTCTAGTTAATCAACTTTACTCAGCAAAATGAATTTTGGGTCTGAAATCTATATAGTTCTTAATGGGCATCTCTAGGTACAGGTCTGACCATAAGATGGCTCCTACTCAATAAATGCTAATAGTCCTGTTCTTGCCAGGATCAAACAAAATCCTCTGGTTTCTAAAGTCTTTTACCATCTTTACCTCCTACCTTTCCAGTCTTCTTGTACTTTACTTCCCTCCATATACCCTTGGACTCAGTTATGCTAGCCTGCTTGCTGCTGTACTCCCCTTTCTAATTTGGTACATGGATTCTGGCTATGGTACATGGATCCATGTCTAAAAGGCTTATTCTCCTCACCGCTGACTCCCAGCTTCCTGGCTTCCTTTAAGACTCAAACTTCACTTTCTTCAAGAGGGAGGGTCTTTCCAGGGCTCCACTCCACTCCTAGTCCCTTCTCTCTGAAATCATGTCCCGTTTATACTGTATTTATGTCAAATATATAGTTATCTGCATGTTGTCTCCTCTATTGGAATGTGAGCTCCTTGAGGGAAGGGACTCTGTTTTTACCTTTCTTTATCCCTCTAGGGCTGATTAGCACAGTGTCTAAACAGATAAGAGTGATTCTTGACTGAATTATTTTTAACTCTCTTACACATTAGCATATTATTTTGTTATAATTATTTGCATGCAACACATCTCCCTCCTAGACTAAATTCCATGAGGGCAGGACTATGTTCTATTTAAACACTGTATCTCACTCAAATGATGTGTGTGTTTATATATATAAAGCAGATGCTTAATTAATGTTTGTTGAATAAAGTCCACACTCCTAGGTTGGAAGGCATGAGATATTAAGTTTCTGCACTTCTCCAAATTATAAATTCTTCTATGGTCATATAAAGGAACCCTGTGTAATATTTGTCTGAGGGGAGGGAGAGAAAAAGTAGGTTGACTCTATTTTCCCACTATCAATCATGCTAACTCCCTTCTAGGACTGTGGGATGCTAAACAGTAGATGCTGAGGCCCCCAAGCTTCCCCCAGGCTCTATTATCATCAAAGTATCAGATTTAAGTAGCTAAGCTCAGCACCCTGGCTGAGATCCATTGATCAGTGGAAATAGCAGTAGTATTTTCTGGCAGAGACCCAAATATGTCACCTAGTCTCAAGACTGTTTTGACTATGTAGATAGGCACAGGTGATAGTTTGGAAAAAAAAAAGGTTAGAGTTTGAAATGCCAGGCTGGGAGATAAGGAATTCATTATGAACTTATTTACCCAGTCTCTCCAAAACAATCAATTACTCAATAAATATTTATTAGGAGTCTACTATGTGCCAGGCACTGTGTAAGCATCAAGGATACAAAAAGAAATAAAATACAGGCAAACAGCATACACAAAGGAAAGTATATACAAGACAAGTAGGAAATAATTAACAGAGGTTTTGAGGAGGAATGAAAAAATTTGGAATGGATGTTTGGAGAGTGAGATAGTGAGCTGATAGGGGAGGTAAAGCAGGATTGCCTAGTAGCAGTAAGGGCCCTGTTGAGGTTATTGTAACATAAATTTGTAGTGGATCCAGACAGAACAGTCGTATGTTTTTCTCCATTTTGTTTAGCTGCACGTGCATCAGTATAAAGGCAATGAATGGAGATTGTGGTCTAAGTCACAGGCTTGGCAGGTGGGGATTCAAGAGAGGAGGACAATGTAAAGTTGAACTGGTTCACCGAGTGGTCAAGATGAGGAAAAGAGGAGAAGGTGGCTGGGACAGGAGAGATGGCCTGGGAGGGAACTGAGAGTTCAAGGGATTGGTAGTCATGGTGTATGTTGTATGTATGTTGAAGTCCCCTAATATGAATGCAAGAGTTTGCAGGGAGAGAAAAAATTATAAGCCAGTTACCAAACTCACTGAAGAAAAGATGGAGAGTGACCTGGGAGTTTGTAGACAATTGCTACCAGGATTCTGATTGGGTATTAGATACAGATTGCATGAACTTCAGAGGAAGAAAGGTCACTGAGTGACAGAGGAAGAGGGAGCAAAGAATATTCTAACTTTTCTGCCTCAACCAGTGAGCCAAGGGGAATGAGTGAAGGTGCAGCCAGTCTTGAAAAGTGTAACCAGGGAGTCATTAGGAGAATGCCAGGTTTCAGTAAGAGCTGGAAGGAAGATAGAAGGAAGAGGGGAGAGGAAAAGATTTAAGGTGAAAGGGAGTTTGTTGCCAATGAAACAGGTATTCCAGAGGGTACAGCAGAAGGAGTGGGTATAGTTAGGATGAAACTTTGGGATGGGAGGGTGGAGGGGGATGGGAATGAGGAAGTGGATAGTGGGGGATATGGAATGGGATTTGGATGATGACCTAGTTCAAAGTCACTGAGATGTAAAGGGTTATGACTAGGTGTGAGAATGATCATCATGGAGTAGAGGGTGCCACCGTTAAAGAACAAATACAGCAGTAAACCAATAATATTTAAAGGATTCATTCTTTGATAGATGATGGTGATATAAACACCATCATTATTATTTAAGTTTATTTACAAGCCTGTAAACCTGTCTAAGAGAAGGCCTACACTATCTACTTACTAATTATCAGCACACTATGTTAACATGTAGTTCTTTGATGAAAATAAAACAAGAATCTCTGCCTGCTTCCAATGGATATGACCATCACTCAATGGGGATACTATAGTTTATTTATTTATTTGCCATTAACAAAGAATTTTCATATATATTCTTGCATTAGAGAAGTATGCACATGAGACTTGGGGGGAAGGGTCACTACAGGCCAACAAGCAAAGGAAAGGTTACTCTAAAAAAGAGAATAAAGTAAAAATCAATATTTACAGATGGGCAGAACAGCTTCTATTTCAGGCTTGGAGAATCCTATTTGCAGGGGTCGGTAACCTCTTTGGCCGTGAGAGCCATAAACGCCACATTTTTTAAAATGTAATTTCGTGAGAGCCATACAGTGCTCACAGTGCGCTCCTGTAACAGCGCCTGAAAAAAAAAATTGACTTTGTGGCTCCTGCAGAAAGAGCCATATCTGGCCCTCAAAAGAGCCAGATATGGCTCGAGAGCCATATGTTGCCAACGGCTGCTATTTGGCTAACTAGGCATGCAGTAGGCCATTGTTTTGGAGCCCTCTAGTGGCCAGCCCTGGGGAAGGCACTGAGTTTCTTAGTCAATCCATAACATCAATAGTTATAGTATATGACAAAGAGAAATCAGTCTGCTGGGTCCTTCATGAAAAATGCTTTTCCTAAGGTGCAAGAGATATATTACTGCCATTCTCTGAGGAGAAAAGGCTGCAACCAACAGGGCAAAGTGTGTAGGAGAACGGGAGTGTTTAATAGCTGTCACTGTGTTGGCCATTCAAAGGAAAAAGGCTTTAAGTAAATAAACCATAATTTCTCACATACACTTCTATAAATTGTCATCAGGGGTCATAAAGGTGACATCTCCAGTTCAGTCCAGTTGTAGAGAAGCTTTATAATAGGAATTCACATCTTTACTCTGGGCTAGATGCCTTCATTTTAGAAATGAGGGGTCGAACTTACATGACCTCTAAAGTTTTCTTCAGTTCTATGATTTTATCTTTGCGAATTGTTAGCATTTATAATTTTGTTAACTGACATGCACAGAATTATCTGTTACTTCGTATAAGCAATCTGCATTAGGGGTTGGTTTGTTTGTTTGGTATGCACACTGAGGCTCTCAGAACCCTGAAGAAGCCTTACACAAATACCTGAACCATTTGTAGCCCAGGTGAGAGGGCAGAGCCAGATTTGGTACCTAAAGAAATGTTTACTGATGGTTACAATATGAAGGACACATTTATTAAGTACCCACTGTGTTATCAGTCACTACTGAAGGAGAAAGCTACTCATGTATGATGATGGAGCTAAAAACAGGATAGGTAGGGGGCAGCTGGGTAGCTCAGTGGATTGAGAGTCAGGCCTAGAGACGGAAGGTCCTGGGTTCAAATCCGGCCTCAGACACTTCCCATCTGTGTGACCTTGGGCAAGTCACTTGACCCCCATTGCCCACCCTTACCACTCTTCCACCTATGGGCCAATATACAGAAGTTAAGGGTTTAAAAAAATAAAAAAAAAACAAACAGGATAGGTGATTGGGAGGCTTTTTTTGCATACAGACTGTCTTAATTTTGCAGCTATAGAGAGCCTATTTCAGACTCAAACTGAGTTTGAAGTATTTACTCATGGGCTTAGATTGCTACAAGCCAGGCTGGCCTGTCTTCAGTTTCCCAGCTGCCCACAATTATGTGCTATTTCATATTAAGTTCTGTTAATAAGCATTTAATGAGCCAGTATGTGAGTGTCTAAGTGAGCAATGTACTAAGAGGTTTAGGTTCTGATTCTGGTTCTACCATTAACTGACTACATAACCTTTGGCAAGTCATTTTCCCACTCTAGGCTTCAGGCTCCTCATTTATAAAATAACGAGGTTCTAACTCTTAACATCTAACAAACTGATAGAAGACCAACTTATGTCAAACCAGATAGTAATATGAAAAAATCAGATAAATCTGATATTAAAGCATTGATTCAAGTGACATCAGCAGGTACCTGCCCCAAAGGCAGACCGAGTATGTCTTAATCTTATGAAATAGCCTGCTCACATGACAAAATGCTACAAAGCCAATTAAGTCAGTGACCTCTCAAAAATATGGCATCCCAGGATTATCTATTCAAACCAAAATATAGTTGCATGTTGCCCCCTACTTCCCATCTACAAACATTTATAGAGAGACTGCAAAGATACAAAGCTCCTGTCCTCAAGGAGTTTACAATTTAACTGGGGAAAGAGGCATATATGTTTTGCTAAAGTAGCATATTGGTGAATGAAGGCCTACTAAAGGAAGTATGATTTCTTATATTCTTTTTCTGACTTAAAAATAAAAAATTTATTAATAGAATTTATTTTCAGGTATCCCGGCTCCTTCCTCCTCTCCCTGCCCTATAGAAGATATCAACCAGCAAACAGATATTTATATAGATTATGTCTTTTGTGTTTCCATTTTTCAGTTTATTCTTTGGAGGTGAACATTCACAAGTTATTCTTGAAATATTAAATTTGAAGCAGTATATAATATTCTCTGGGTTCTACTTGTTTCACTTCATTATATCATGTAGTTCTTTCCAAGTTGTTTTTTTTTTAAACCCTTCCCCTCACCAACACCGTGTATTGATTCTAAGGCAGAAGAGCAGTAAGGGCTAGGCAATAGGGGGTTAAGTGACTTGCCCAGGGTCACACAGGTAGGAAGTGTCTGAGGCCAGATTTGAACCTAGGACCTCCCATCTCTAGGCCTGGCTCTCAATCCACTGAGCCACTCAGCTGCCCCTCTTTCCAAGTTAAAAAAAAAAAATTAATCTGCTCACTGTTTTTTAAGGTGCAGTAGTACTCTATCACAATCATATACCACAATTTGTCCACCCATTCCCCAATTGATGGGCATCCCCTCAATTTCCAATTCTTGCCACCATGAAGAGAGCTGCTATAAATATTTTGGAACAAATAGGTTCTTTTCCTCTTTCTCTGATCTCCTTGGGAAACAGACTCAGCAATAATATTGTTGGGTCTAGGGTAAACACAGTTTTAAAACCCTAGGGCAATTTGTCATGTTCTTAAAGAGGATTTGCTCTTTTTCCTTTCTTTTGCATTTTTAAAAAAATGAAGTTTTTAAAAACAAATATATAATGGTTTCCCTTCACTATATAGAAGATCACTAGCCTGTCCCTAAAGATGTCCAAAGCTAGACCAATAGTTCTTAAGTATATTTATATCCTATGCTCTCTCTGCCAAGTCTCTGAAGTTTTGAGTGCCTAGGGATGCCTAGGTAAGTAAACCTGCCATGGAGGACCCTCCCATTATGCTTTTAAGACCACCTACTGTTCTTGATTTTGAGGTAGTTGCTATGGGAATACAAAGGGCTTGTGGGCACTGCAAGCAGTGGGGACAAATGCAGTTGGTTCACTGACATATGTCATCCCAGACAACTAGGGATGCTGCTATCAGCCTCAGTTGTTGAAAGGCTGGTGGCATGGCTGACCGTGGGTAATGTTTCTCAGACCCTTACATCCTTCTAGCATTTAAGTCTGTAGGATCAATGAAAAAGTTTGTAGGTGGGCCACTGGAGGAAGACATTATGAGAAACTGCTAGGAGAGAATAAGACTTTGACAAGATGAGCAGAGTAGAGGTTGCTTTGAAAAAATGCCAGTTCCCTTCACAGATAAGTGACAACTTTTACACATCTCGATGATTGTCATAGGTGGATGAGATGTTAGTGATTACCTGGCTATATCTCTAGACAGGCTATTTCTCTAAGCATTATATAAAATAATCCCTCAACTCCAGAAGTACAGGACTCCTATTACTGTCACGAATGGATATGATTTTCTTAGGAAATCCAGAGACTAGGGTTCTAGTACTGGCCCTACCACTGACTATAGGTTGGCTAAGAACCTTCACCTGCTCTGTCTATTTGCTGTCCTGGGATAGGCATCATCAAGCAGGTGCTGCAGGGCTGGCCTGAGCATTAAGAGGAATCATTTTGTCTCCTTGCTTAGTCATGATCCATCCTTCTCAAGATGATACCACCATAAAGCAAGCTGGAGTGTTACTTGAGAGGAATGGCAAGCAAAACAGAGTGTAGGTGGAGAGGTCTCTCACAGACACCTATGAAGGCCATGCTCAAGGAAATGAAAGGAAGGATTACACTTAGCCTGCCTCAAAATGGAAAGATTAAGGTGCTAATTGGGATGGCAGGCAACAAGCTTTATTAAGTGATGACTATATCCTAAGGTACTGTGTGGAGATGCTGGGGAATGAAACTTTGGTGAGTGTATTGAAGAACAGAAAAAAAACTAACAATACTGGTTCCCCATCACAAAGGTCCTGACCCATCTCTGGTCTATTTTAGGGATAGAGCAAAGAGGCTAAGTGACCATTCAAGATCTCACAAGCTGAAAACAGTAGTGCCAAATGGGAACCCCATTCCTGACTCCAAATTCAGTGCTCTTTTCGTTACTGTTTTGGGAAAATGCTATGTCCTAAACAGAGATTTTCAGGGCCTCTGTAAAAGGATTTTCCAGTCAGGTAGAAGGGAAGGGGAAAGGAAATAAGCATTTATTAAGTATGTGCCAGGAACAGTGCACTTTACAAATATGTTCTCTCATTTGATCTTTGTGAGTCTATCTGATGAAGCTAATTTTCTGCTGCTGCTTGGATAGATACAACCTTTGACAGACCTTGTCCAAGGACAGGCAGTCAGGTGTAGAACATAGAATGATGGTCTTCCTTTTTTTTTTTTTTTTTAAACTCTTACCTTCCATCTAAGAATCAATATTGTGTATTGGTCCCAAGGCAGAAGAGCAGTAAAGGCTAGGAATTGGGACTTAAGTGTCTTGCCAGGGTCACATAGCCAGGAGGTGTCTGAAGCCAAATTGAACCCAGGAACTTCCTTCTCTGGGCCTGGCTCTCTATCCACTGAGTCACATGTCTTCTTAACTTTAAGACCAGCATTTTTGGGGCAGCTAGGTATTGGACAAAAAAAAAAAAAAAAGACATGCTTAAATCTCACCTCCAACACTTAAGTCTTTGTGCCAACCTGGGCAAGTCTCAACCTCTATGAGCTTTAATTTCCTCATTTGTAAAATGAGGGCTAATCATATTTACACCTCACAGTGTGCCTCTAAAGCCAAATGGTGTATATTTTGTATTCAAGTCATTTACCCATTTTGAATTTATGTTGGTATAGGGTGTGAGATGTTGATCTAAACCTAAACTCTCCCATTACTATTTTCCTATTTTCCCAACAGTTTTTATCAAATAGTGGATTTTTGTCCCCCAAACTGGGATCTTTGGGTTTATCAAAGCTTGCTGAGGTCATTTACCCCTTACTCTATTCCACTGATCCTCCCTTTTTCTCTTAGCTAGTACTATATATATATGTATATATATTTTAAAACCCTTACCTTCCACCTTAGAATCAGTACTGTGTACTGGTTCCAAGACAGAAGAGCGGTAAGGGTAGGCAATGGGGGTCAAGTGACTTGCCCCGGGTCACACAGCTGGGAAGTGTCTGAGGCCAGATTTGAACCTAGAACCTCCCATCTCTAGGCCTGGTTCTCACTCCACTGAGCTACCCAGCTGCCCCCCAGTACTATATTGTTTTGACGAACACTGCTTTATAGTACAATTTAAGATCTGGTACTCCTAGGCCCTCATCCTTCACATTTTTTTCATTATTTCTCTTGATATTCTTGATAATTTGTTCTTCCAGATGAACTTTGCTGTAGTTTTTTCTAATTCTATAAGTTTCTTTGTAGTTTGATAGATATGACACTAAATAAGTAAATTAATTTGGGTAGGATTGTCATTTTTATTATATTAGCTCATCCTACCCATGAGCAATTAATGTTTTTCCAATTATTTAGATCTAGGTTTTTCTCTTCTTTTTTAAAAAATATTTATTAATATTCATTTTTAACATGGTTACATGATTCATGCTACTTTCCCCTTCACCTCCTGCACTCCCCCCACCCATGGCCGACGCACATTTCCACTGGTTTTATCATGTGTCATTGATCAAGACCTATTTCCAAATTGTTGATAGTTGCATTGGTGTGGTAGTTTTGAGTCTACATCTCCAATCATGTCCAACCCAACCCATGCGTTCAAGCAGTTGTTTTTCTTATGTGTTTCCTCTGCTGCAGTTCTTCCTCTGAATGTGGGTAGTGTTCTTTTCCATAAATCCCTCAGAGCTGTCCTGTGTCATTGCATTGCTGCTAGTACAGACATCCATTACATTCTATTTTACCACAGTGTATTGGTCTCTGTGTACAATGTTCTTCTGGCTCTGCTCCTTTCGCTCTGCATCAATTCCTGGAGGTCTTTCCAGTTCACCTGGAATTCCTCCAGTTTATTATTCCTTTGAGCACAATAGTATTCCATCACCTGCATATACCACAATTTGTTCAGCCATTCCCCAATTGAAGGACATACCCTCATTTTCCAGTTTTTTGCCACCACAAAAAGGGCAGCTATAAATATTTTCGTACAAGCCTGTTTATCTATGATCTCTTTGGGGTATAAACCCAACAATGGTATGGCTGGATCAAAGGGCAGGCATTTTTTTATAGCTCTTTGAGCATAGTTCCAAACTGCCAGCCAGAAAGGTTGGATCAGTTCACAACTCCACCAGCAATGCATTAATGTCCCAGTTTTGCCACATCCCCTCCAGCATTCATTACTCTCCCCTTCTTTCATTTTAGCCAATCTGCTAGGTGTGAGGTGATACCTCAGAGTTGTTTTGATTTGCATTTCTCTAATTATTAGAGATTTAAAGCACTTTCTCATGTGCTTATTGATACTTTTGATTTCTTTACCTGAAAATTGCCTATTCATGTCTCTTGCCCATTTATCAATTGGGGAATGGCTTGATTTTTTATACAATTGCT
>NC_058133.1:265603406-265635798 GCF_016433145.1 Gracilinanus agilis | reverse complement strand
GCTATTATATTTCTGGGTGTTGACTTTTCTGGGTCCAGTGTAGAGGGTGATCTATGGATCCTTTCAATGTCTATATTGCCCTCTTGTTGTAGAACTTCAGGGCAATTTTGCTGAATAATTTCTTTTAGTACGGAGTCCAGGTTTCTATTAATTTCTGGGTTTTCTGGAAGACCAATTATTCTCAAATTGTCTCTTCTAGACCGGTTTTCTTGGTCTGTCACTTTCTCATTGGGATATTTCATGTTTCCTTCTATTTTATCAGTCTTTTGACTTTGTTTTATTTGTTCTTGTTGTCTTGAGAGATCATTGGTTTCTAAATGTTCGATTCTAGCCTTTAAGGACTGGTTTTCGGCTTTAATGTTTTGGTTTTCGGCTTTAATGTTTTGGTTTTCGGCTATAATTTTTTGGTTTTCCTTTTCAATCTGGTCATTTCTGGTCTTCAGTTGACTTGTCTCACTTTCCAATTGCGAAATTCTGCCTTTTAAACTGTTATTTTCTTGCCAGATTTCTTCCATCTTCCTCAGCATTTCATTTTTGAACTCTTCCATACCTTGTGACCAGCTTTCATTTTTTGGGGGAGGTTTGGATTTTTGTTTTCCCTCCTCTGTTGTCTGGATTTTCTCTGTGTAGAAGTTGTCGAGTGTTCCAGAGTTTCTCTTGATAGTCTTTTTCTTCTGGGCTTCCCTATTGCTTGCCATTGTTAGCCCCGCCCCTTTTCAGCTTTGTCTTCACACTCAGGGTCTGCTTGCGCTTTCTAAGCTTCCGGTGGCTCCAGTCTTCTTGTCCTCGGGTCTGGTCTCCTGGTAGTTCCCGATCTGCCCCTCTGTCCGAGGCTCCTTCAGCGGTCTCGGGGGCTACTTCCACAGCCGCGCTCCCGTCTGCCCCAGGTCCTCACTAGATGTCCTAGCCTGTGCTGGAAATCTTTATTCCGCCCGGGGCAGAGTCTTCACTTGAGCAAGATGCTGGGGAAAGCCCCTGCTTTAGGGTTCTTTATTCCGCCCCCCCCCCCCAATGCTGGGGAAAGCCCCTTCTTTAGGTTTCTTTATTTCACCTGGGGCAGCACTTTTGCTGTGCAGGACGCTGGGGAAAGTCCCTGCTTTAGGGTTCTTTATTCGCTGCTTAGATGCTTGGGGGAAGCCCCTGCGTTCACCCGCGTAGACGCTGGGGAAAGTCCATGAGTCCCCCCAGCCACTTGGGGTCCCACGTCTGGCCGCTCACAGGTACAAGCCCTGGGGCTGCTAGTGATTTAATGGTTGCCCCAGTCCTGTTTTCACTCTTGTGCGTTGGCCTTGGCATTTTGCGTGGTGGGGGGTGGAGGGGGTGGAGGGGCTTCTTCCTCTCGCGTTTTAGTGAGAGCTGTTTCACCCCTTTATAGCGTGGAAATGCCCCGATTCTGCGTACCTTCAATGCTGCGCCCTGTTGTGGGGTTCCTTCGTTAATCTGGATTCATTTTTATGTCCCCTTGAGGAGTCTTTTTTTTTTTTTAAACCCTTGTACTTCAGTGTATTGTCTCATAGGTGGAAGAGTGGTAAGGGTGGGCAATGGAGGTCAAGTGACTTGCCCAGGGGCACACAGCTAGGAAGTGGCTGAGGCTGGGTTTGAACCTAGGACCTCCTGTCTCTAGGCCTGACTCTCACTCCACTGAACTACCCAGCTGCCCCCTCCCTTGAGGAGTCTTGTATGCATCGGTTAGGAGAGATCGAGCAGCTGCTCCTTACTCTGCCGCCATCTTAACCAGAAGTCCCCACAGTTCTTCTCATCATTTCTTTTAGCACAATAGTATTCCATCACAATTATATATACAACTTGTTCAGATATTCCTCAATTGATGGGAATCTTCTCAATTTCCAAATTTTTGCTGCCATGAAATATTTTTATTTCTCTAAATTATTATTTATTGCTCTAAATATTTTCGTACATGTAGGTTTTTAAACTTTTTGTGATACAGACCTAGTAGGGGTATTGCTGGGTCAAAGAGTATGCACAGATTTATAGTTCCTTTGGCATAGTATTTTAAGGTCCCAATTTTCCCATATCCTCTCCAACATTTGTCATTTTCCTTTTCTGACATATTAATCAATCTGATAGGTGTGAGGTGGTATCTTAAGAGTCATTTTAATTTGCATTTCACTAATCAGTAGTGATTTAGAGCATTTTTTCACATGACTACTGAGAGCTTTGATTTCTTTGTCTGAAAACTGCCTGTTCTTATCCTTTGATTTATCAACTGGGGAATGACTTGTATTCTTGTAATTTAGACATAGTCCCGTATATATTTGAGAAATGAGGCCTTTATCAAAGAAATTTGCTATAAATCTTCTTCACTTATAATTAGTGTTTTCCCCTGCATTCTACTTTTCTCATTAATTCTTCTCTCTTTCTTTTCGCCTTGTTCCTCAATAGTCTCTGACCACCATTTCCTTAATCTGTCCTCCCTTCTATCAGCACTCCTCCCACATGCTGCCTTAATCCTCTTCTCTCCCTACTTCCCTATAGGTTAAGATAGAGTTCTATACCCAAACAAGTGAGTATGTTATACTTGCTTTGAGCCAATTCTGATGAGAGTAAGGTTCAAGTATTGTTTTCTACTCCTTCCTCCATATTACCCTCCACTGTAAAAGTTCTTTTGTGCCTCTTTTATGTGAGATAATTTATTCTATTCTACCTCTCTCTCCCCCTTCTCCCAATCAATCCTTCTTTTTCACCCCTTAATTTTATTTTTTTAAGATAACATCCAATCATAATCAACTCATATCCATACCCTCTGTCTATGTATGCTCCTGATGGCCCTGACAATAATAAAAGTTGTTAGGAGTTATAAGTATCTTCCTAAGAAAAAATGTAAACAGTTTAACTTAAATAAATCCTGTATGATTTCTTTTTCCTGTTTACCTTTCATGCTTCTCTTGAGTCTTGTATTTGAAAGCCACATTTTTTATTCAGTTCTGATCTTTTCATCAGGAATGCTTGAAAGTTCTCTATTTCATTAAATATCAATTTTCCACCAAGAGATTATACTCAGTTTTACCAGGAAGATAATTCTTGGTTGTAATCTTATTTCCTTTGCTTTGGAATATCATGTTTCAAGCCCTTCAAATAATTTAATGTAGAAGGGACTAAATCTTGTGTTATTTTGACTGGTTCCACAACATCTAATTGTTTCTTTTTGGCTGCTTGCAATTATTTTCTACTTGAACTAAGCTCTGGAATATGGCTATAATATTAATGGGAGTTTTCATTTGGGAACTTCTTTCCATTTGACCAGCTCTAGCTTTTAAGAAGTTTTAAGTTCTTCTCTTCACTGAATTTTTGTACCTTTTTTCTCATTTTTTAAAGGTTTTGCAAGTAGCTGCTCTGATTTAATTGTCTTCTTAGTTTATGTTTATATTCTTCTGTATTCTATTACCATAGTAACTTTCTATGGTCAGGTTCATTTGTTGTGTTCTGTTGAAGATCAAAATTTTACATTTATCCCTACTAAATGACATATTAGTAGATAAAGCTCATTTTAAAAAACTTTTCTGGATCCTGAAAACCAATGTGCTAAGTTATCCTTCTCAGCTACATGACACCTGCAAATCTCAGAGCATGACTTCATCCATGTCATGGACAGAAATAGTAAGCAATATATCATCATGTACTTCTAAGATTGTTCAATACAGCTAACCAACCAAGTTGGCAATGAATCATCATCAACCAATTGGACCTCTGAAGTCTGGCCATTTAGCGAATTCCAAATCTATCTAACTTTGGATCTGGGATCTGCTGCATAATCTTTTCACAAAATACAGCATAAGAGATTTTATCAAATGCTGCAAAAATATAAGAATGCTTTTATCTACAACAGTGATTCCCAAAGTGGGCACTACCGCCCCCTGGTGGGTGCTGCAGTGATGGCCACAGGTGCATTTATCTTTCCTATTAATTGTTATTAAAATTAAAAAAATTAATTTCCAGGGGGGCTAAGAAATATTTTTTCTGGAAAGGGGGTGGTAGGCCAAAAAAGTTTGAGAACCACTGATCTACAACATTCTCCTGATCTTCCAGTCTTGTCAAAAATAAAATAAAATAAAGTTAGCATAACAGAACACATTCATGAAACCATATTGGCTTTTAGGAAAAAAAATCCAACTTCTGTCTTGGAGTCAATATTGACTCCAAGGCAAAAGAGGGCTAAGGGCTAGAGAAATGGGATAAAGTGACTTACCCAGGGTTACATGGCTAGGAAGAGTCTGAGGCCAGATTTGAACCTATGACCTCCTGTCTTTAGGCCTGGCTCTCAATCTACTGAGCACCCTAGCTTTTAGCAATCAATGCTTCCTTCCTTCTTGGTCCATCTTTTTAAATGTGCTCTAGAATCTTGTTGCAAGAATAGAAATCAAATTCATCTGTTTATAGTATGGAGATTTTACTGTCTTCTTCAGAAAAGTCCCAATCCTCATCTTGCTTCTAGCCAGTTTTGTGACTCTGGGCAGGTCATTTAACCTCTTCAATACTGAGTTTCCTCACCTATCAAATGAAGATCTTTGCCTTACTTAAGATATAGATTAAATGTAATGTATGTGAAAGCAATTTGAAATGTATGAAGCTTTATATAAATTTAAGATATTACCAACTGTAGCTATGTAATCTGCTGCAAGAGGAAGAGATTATGAGAGCACAAAGGAAGGGCAACAGAAATATACTATGAAGTCCAAGTGACACCATCTCTAGGGGGAGAAGGGCCTGAATAATAAAGTGTATGCCTCACCTCCTGAACAAGTGGCTGCTGGAACAATGGGATGAGTGGATTCGTCCTTGGAATGTCAATGTGTATCTGAAAAAGAAGAGCCGTGTCCAATTAGGCCCATGGCCAAAGACAATCACCAGTCTACACTTGTCAAAGTTATTTTAGGACTTGAACACAAGGGGCTGATTACTACAAGCTAATGCATAGGAATGACATTTCCTTTCTGCAGGCGCACAGAAAATTTCTACTTCAGCTGACCAATATGGAAAAAAGCCCTGCATACTTCTATCAGTTCCCCTTGAAGTACATCTGTGTGGTGGCACCCATAAGCTGAATTTACAGGATAACAACTGGTTGAAAAGTAAATAAAGAATGGGTTGAACAGTGTTAGTCACAACACCCACACAAAATCAACTGCTCTTCCTGTTGGCGAGTCATTCCAATGTGTTATTGGGATGTCTCATGTTGGAGTTCATTAAGCAATGCAGATGTGGCATGCACCTAGAAAGATCCACTTTTTGTGTCTTTTTCAGTCTTATTCAGCAAAAACAGCTGTTGCTCTTATAATTTAAGAGGTCTAACAGCTAATGCTGTGGCCCTGACAGGGGACCCAAGAGGAACCTGTGTACCTCTCAGTGCAGCAGTAGGAGGTGGGGAAGGACCCCATGGAACCACTGTGAAACAACTGTCATCTCCAATTCTCAACAGTACAAACACTTTGGCCTGTTAATTTCAAGAAGGGAAGCTCTTGAGAGTTCTCTCTGAGATGGGAGCATGAGGGCCCTCCCTCATGCCAAGTCTAACAAATGAAAGTGTCAGGAGCATTAAAAAAGGCCACAATTCAACCAACATCTAGTTGATGCCTGCTGTGTGCAAAGCCTTGTGCTAGGTTACCCAATAGTATAAAATTTTTAAGGGGGACCAGTCAGGTACAAATAAACTATCATACAAAACAAGACAACATTAATACACATGAAGAGTGCAGAGTATTGAAACCATAAACAGAAACTGACACATGACAAAAAAACAGCATATTTTTAAACCCTGACCTTCTGTCTTAGAATTGATACAAGTATCAGTTCCAAGGCAAAAGAGTGGTAAGGGCTAGGTGATGGGGGTTAAATGACTTACCCAGGGTCCCACATCTGGGAAGTACCTGAAGCCAGATTTGAAACCAGGTTCTCCTGACTCTGGGTCTGGCACTCAATTCTCTGAGCCACCTAGCTGTCCCCACATTTAAATTTAAGGTATAGCTCTTTCTAACAGTCTTTTTAAAAACCCTTTCCCTCTTAGTTACAACTTTACGACAGAAGGGTAAGGGCTAGGCAAATGGGGTTAAAGGATATGCCCAAGGTTATATGACTAGGAAGAGTCAGAGGTCAAATCTGAACCCAGGACCTCTGGTCTCTAGGCCTGGCTTTCAATCCACTGAGTTACCTAGCTGTTCTCTGACCCCCTAGTCTTTCTTCATCTCTTACTACAACTATGATCATGGATTAATTCCTCTAACTCACTGTTGCCACCAAACTTATTTACTGCATGATAGCTATGCCACGGTAGTAAATGCCCTGATAACTGAAAAAAAAAAAACAGCTGTGGGTAAGCAGATACTAATGTGGAATTGAGGCTTTAATCAACTGGTCTCCAGTTTTTTCGGTTGTACACCTCATCAGTAAGAAAATTTTAAGCCTGCATTCCCAACTACTACTAATTATATACCTTTAAAAAAACTTTCACAAAATAGATATAAAAATATAAGATAAAGACAAAATCATATATTTTTCTAGTCAAAAGAGAGCCACTGCAGTTTAATGGGGACAGTTACTTAGTCAGATTGTACTTCTAGTTCTGTGGAAATTGGAGAAACTATTACAATAGTCTAGGCCAAAGGTAATGAAAGCCTGAATAAGAGTGATAATCATGTGAATGGAGAGAAGGGGAAGGCTGCTGTGAAGGTAGAAATGACAAGATCTGATGAATGACTGGGCATGTGGGACAAGGGAGAGTAAAGTGAGTGGAGGCAAGTAGGTAGCTCAGTGGCTAGAAAGCCAGGCCTAGAGATAGGAGGTCCTGGGTTCAAATCTGGCCTCAGACACTTCCTAGCTGTGTGACCCTGGGCAAGTCACTGGTCCTTACTGCTCGTCTGCCTTGGAACAAATACTTAGTATCCATTCTAAGACAGAAGGTAAAGATTAAAAATAAAAGGAGTTGAGGTTGCAGATCTAAGTGATTAGAAAAATGGTGGTATTCATTTAGGAATAGAAAAATTTATAAGAGGGGTATGTTTTGGGCTAAAAATAATGTGATGAAAACTGTAATGCCCATAAAAACCCATCTATGCCTGCTATTTTGGGTGACTCATTTTGTTTAACTCAAAATGAAAAGGCGGAAAGTAGAGCTCTTAATTAACTGCCCTTAAGTTCTGGCTCCACCCTCACTGGAAGGGGAGCCTGCCATATCTGTGAGGTTATTCTAGGGGGTAGAGTAGAGGGAAATTTTCCCAATAGTAACTGCCAGCTGATAGTGGTTAGGTTATAATTGCCTTGAAAGGGCTACACTTGGCTCAGAAGAGAAGATTGAGGGTTTGCCCTCCCAAATATTGGGAAAACTTTCTTTCCCTTCTTATTTCTATCTCCTGGCTTTCCTTGAAGTCTCAACTAAAGGTCTATCTTATGCAAGATGTCTTTCCTAGTCTTCCTTTCAGTTTTAGTGCCTTTCTTCTGAGGTTATCCTTTAATAATCCCATTGATAAATTGTTTGTACATAGTTGTTTGCACCTTGATTCTCCCCCACTGAATTGTGACCTCTTTGAAAGTAGATTCTTCTTTCCCCTCCTTCATTCTCCTTTCTTCTGTTCCTTCCTTTTTCCCCTCCCCTCCTCTCTGAAGAAGGGGGTGGGGTAAAAAAGGGGGAGTGTTGGGTGATAAAGAATAGGAAAATTTGTGTTAGAGACAAGTCCCAAAACAGCCTATAAGGGCTGGGGAGGAGGAATAGAATGCAACCCATCTTTCCATCCTCTGATTGGTGAATTACAGTCTTTGGGGTCAGGCTACCACTCCTACTTTGGAGACCAGTGCTTTATTCAGCTCAGAAAATATATGATATCCAAAGAAGGAAAGGTCATAGTCCTGCAATATTTCCAACCAAGGGAATGCCAAGAAACTGATGACCTAGGTACCTGGAACCATACCATCCTCCCCCAGTAATAGTCTGAGACATATGATACATTAAGGAGAGAAGAAGAAGAGCCAGCAAATAGCAAATATACCTGTCGATAGGTATCCTGGTGATGTTCTTCATTTCTGGAATCATAATACTGCTCAATGAAACCAAAGTACTCCTCCCGCTTCCTCTGTAGAGTCATCTTCCTCCTCTCAGTGTTGGCTGGGAGGTATCCCTACAGACAGGAGCCCACATAAGAGGTGAACAGGCACTGGTCAGTTGGAACCATAATTTTATTTTAACCTAGAAATTGTTAAAGAAAAGAAGGAGAGGCTTCCAAAAGGAAGGTGATGAATCTTTTTTAGTTTTTTGTTTGTTTTTTTTCCTTCCTATTCAATGAAATCCAAGGATAATCAGATTAAACAGTGCTAACCTCTATAGAATATTGATAACTGTTTCTCTAGGATTGAGCTCAATCTGTAGGGCTGGGAACCACTCCAAGGCTTAGTTAGCTAGCACAATGGGGCACTGAATGTAGGTCAGAGAAGGGGAGTTGAACTTCAAGTCAGGAGCCTCCCCCGTCTATAATTAGACGTGGGAGGCATATGCATATGCCCCATGTATTACTGATCAGTATTAGTCTGGTGGTAACTCAAAATGGCAGCTGCCTATTTCGCATTCTATTCAACTACATGTCATCAGAATTATAAGCCTAGAAAATTGAATGGAATGCATGATACAGTAGCTTCAACCGACAAATCCAGACCTTCAAATGAGCCTCTATCAGGTCCAGGCTCCCTCCTGGCCATACCACAAGTCCTCTTCTTATTCCCAAGCCTGCCTTAGATCTGCCTCTCAGTGCTGAACTGCTGTACTACTGCTGTTCTCTTTAGTTAAATCTACTTTGTGTATCTTTAAATTTTACTGCAGATGGCAAAGACAATGGATCAAATCCTTTCTGGGAGGTGAAGGAAAAATCAGTGAGAAAGAGAAGGGGCTGCCTCAGTTCCCTCTGGCCTTTGTCTTCTCAGTCATTTATGCTGCATTTCAGGATCAGTTCCTTTAGGACAAGCACTATATCTGAATTTTTTAGCACAGTTCCTTGGAACACAGTAAATTTTCAATAAATATATTGAGCAAATGAATGAATAGATAAAGTTTATGCACAATTACTATTGTTCCTGAGAGGAAACTCAAGAAATTTCAACTTAAAATAAAGATTCATTTATGACTTTTCAAAATTACAAAATGCTTCATGACCAATATGGAAGTATATTTTGCATGATAACTCATGTATAGCCCAGATTATATTCTTGACCATCTCTAGGAGGTGTAAGGGAGGAAGACAATTTGGATCTCATAAGTTCAGAAAATGTATGCTGAAAATTATTATATGTAATGGAGAAAATAAAAATATTTTAAAAAATTAAAAATATTTCTAAATAATTTTTGTTATTCTTACTAAAAAGTAGTTGAGGGAATATGAATTTAGAAAGTGTGGGGAAAAGGCCCAAAATACAGCAAAAAAATTTTAGTAGGGTTTTTTGTAGTAGCAAAGAACTGGAAACACGTAGATGTCCATCAAATACGGAAGAATTAAAAAAATTATGGTACATGAATATAATAGGATGTTGTTGCACTATAACACATGATAAACATGAAGACTACAAGTAAGACTTCTATGAAACAATTCAGAGTGAAGAAGAAACAAGAATACAACATGCAGGGGCAGCTGGGTAGCTCAGTGGATTGAGAGCCAAGCCTAGAGACGGGAGGTCCTAGGTTCAAATCTGGCCTCAGACACGTCCCAGCTGTGTGACCCTGGGCAAGTCACTTGACCCCCATTGCCTACCCTTACCACTCTTCCACCTATAAGTCAATACACAGAAGTTAAGGGTTTAAAAACAAAATTTAAAAATAAATAAGAATACAACATGCATAAAAGCAACAATGTAATTAGAAAGAACATCACAAAAACAGAAACTTCATGGTTGTAAATCCAATGGTGAAGCCTGGCATCAGAGAGGAGATTTAAGAGATGCCCTTCCTTTGAAGAAGTGAGGCACTATGCAGGTGGAACATAGCATTAACTGCTGGAGTTAATTAATATGTTGGTTAGTTTTGTTAACTTTTTAAATATTTGGCCCTCAAGGTTGGGGGAGAGGGAGGGATATATTGGAAAGTGAAAGTCGACATCAATAAAAAGAGGAAAAAGACAAAATAAGTTAGAAATTTCCCCAAAGCCTGTAAATAACAAAAGCAGGTTAAAATAATTAAATTACTTGGATTACTTCTCAGGAATGAGCCTGTTCAACTCTATACTTCCCTCATGTAAATGCAAGAATGAGCTAATTCACATAAAAGTGGGTACATCTCCAATAATGAAAGGAAATGAAAAGGCTATTTTCAAGAAATGCAAGCTGATCCTAACTATATGAAAGAATGCTCCAAATCACTAATAATAAGAGAAATGTAAATTGAAACAACTAAAATTCTATTTCATATACAACATATTAACAAATGTGACAAAAGATGAAAATGACAACTACTGGACAGGCTATATAAGACAACAGCATTGCTGGTGAGATAATTCCTCAGACCAATCTTTAAAACTACTTGAAGTCACTAAAACTGCCAACCACACCCACCAACTATTGGTGTTCCCAAAGGCTCTCTCTAGAATTCTCATCTCCCTTTATAGCAAAGGTTTTTAAGCTGAGGTCCATGGAATTGTTTTTTGTTTAAAATTTTTTTAAAAAACCTTTTTCTTCCATCTTAGAATCAATACTGCATACTGGTTCCAAGACAGAAGAGTTGTAAGGGCTAGATAATGGGGGTGTCTTACCAAGGGTCACACAGCTAAGAAATATCTGAGGTCAAATTTTAAGTCAGGTCCTCCTGTCTCTAGGTCTGGCTCTTTATCCACTAAGCCACCTGCCTGCCCCCATGTTTAAGAATAATTTGAAAACTATTAGTTTTCTTTGTAATCTTATGTATTTTTATTTTATGCACTTCAAAATAATATTCTTAGAAAAAATTCATGGGTTTCCAACTGCCAAAGGGTGGGTTCCATGATACAAAAAAGATTACGAACTTCTGCTTTACAGAATCAGGAGAATATTGTACATATTAATAGCAATATTATATACATTTTTAATTTTATTTTTAGATATTTTTCCATGGTTACATGATTCATGTTGTCTCCCTCCCCTCTCCTAGACCTGACAAGCAATTAACAGCAATATTATAAAGATAATGCACTGTGAAAGTCCTAGCTACTCAATGATCCATGACAGTTCCAAAGGACTCATGATGGAAAATGCTATCTACTTTCAGAGAGAATTGAGAAACTCCAAGTGCAGACCGAGCATATTTAAAAAAAAAAAAAGAATCTCTGCTCTATACTATCTTATTTTGGAATCACCTTCCATGGGTTCATTGATCATCTCTATGTAAATGCCACCCAGATCTTTATATAGTCAACCCTAACCTTTCTCCTGTGCTTCTATCCCACATCACTAACTAATGGCTTCTTGGCATCTTGAATCAGATATTCTGTAGACAACTCCAATTTCACATGCCCAAAATGAATCTCATCTTTTTCTTCTGTGAGGGGGTGAAGGGAGGAAGGTAGGAGGAAGGATGGATGGGAGAAAGGAGAGAGGAAGGTAGAGGAAGGAAAAGGAAGGTAGTGGTCCCCAACCCCAGCAGGGGGAAATTGACCAGAGCCCTTTGGGCTCAAATAAAAGATCAGGTAGCAACTTAGGTTTTAGAATAGCTGGTCTTTATTTAAATTAGAAATGGGGGAGGGGGCAGCTGGGTAGCTCAGTGGAGTGAGAACCAGGCCTAGAGACAGGAGGTCCTAGGTTCAAATCTGGCCTCAGACACTTCCCAGCTGTGTGACCCTGGGCAAGTCACTTAACCCCCATTGCCCACCCTTACCACTCTTCCACCTATGAGCCAATACACAGAAATTAAGGGCATAAAACAAACAAAAAAAAATAAACAAACAAACAAATAAATGACTCGGAAAAGGGAAGGTCTAGGGAAAACTAGAAGGTAGATAGAAGGGAAAAGGCGACGAGAGAGAGAGAGAGAGAGAGAGAGAGAGAGAGAGAGAGAAACACACACACACACACACACACACACACACACACACACACACTAGCCAAGAGCGTCAGCCAGCCTCTGGGCTTGAGAGAGCAAAAAGGCGCCAAAACCCTCTCTCTTATACTTTCTCTGACACCTCCCACAAAGGAAGTGGGAGGTGTCAGGGGAAGTTGTAGCAGGGAGCCTTGGGATGTCTCCCAGGGCTTAGAATAATTTTAAATGACATACTTCCAAACCCTTCTCTCTTCCAAACTTATTTACTGTCAAAGGCATCACCACCACCCTCCTGGTTACCCAGGCCCCTGCCTCAGATGACCTCACATCTGGAATAAAGTAACAATAGCCTGTTGGTTTATATCCCTACTTCAATTCATCCTGCACTCAGTTGCCAAAGTGATTTTCCTAGAAGGCAGATCTGACCATGTTACCATCCCCTTCTCCCCTAAATAAATTCCAGTGGCTCGTCATTACCTCCAGGTAAATCTAGGTCAATCACTTCCAGTATCCAATATAAAATCCTCACTTGAGCTTTTAAAGGTTTGTGCAATCTGGGCCCTTCCTACCTTCCAGGCTTCTTACATATTCATCCCCCTCCACATACTCTACGATCCAGTGACACAGGCCTTCTTACCTTTCCTCTCACATGACACTCTATTTCCTAATTCCATGCATTTGTAATGGCTATACTTGGGGCTGCCCTTCCTCCTCACCTACTCCTACAGGCCTTTCTTCCTCCTTTCCCAGTGACTTCCCTCTGAGGTTATCTCTCATTCACACTTTATACACTGTCTATATCTGCAATATACATAAATATTAATTATTTGATAAGTGTCTCCTCAATCAGGAGAGGAGGGAAAGGAGCCAGTTTTTGCCTTCTTTTGTATCCTCAGCACTTAGCACAGTGCCTAGAAGGACAAGTAAGCACAGTGGGCACCTACTGAATAGGAAACAGCAGAACAAATTATGGTATCTGAATGTAATATATTATCATCATGCCCTAAGAAATGATGAAAAGGATGGACTTAGGTAAACCTGGGGAGATTAGTATGTATGAAGGGAACAGAATCAGGAGAACAACTTAGATCATTAGATTGTGAGCTCCTTGAAGAGAAGGACTATCTTCTTTTTTTTTATTTTTTAAACCTTCGTCTTCTGTCTTAGAACTGATCCTAAACATTAGTTCTAAGACAAAGAGTGATATGGGTTAGGCAACTGGGATTAAATGACTTGCCCAGGGTCATATAGTAAGGAAGTATCTGAGGCCAAATTTGAAACCAGGACCTCCTATCTCTAAGCTTGGCTGTCAATCCACTGAGCTACTTAGCTGGCTGACAGGAATGTCTTTTACCTCTTTTTCTGTCTCTAGGGCTTAGCAGAGTGCCTGGAACATAGTAGGTACTTAGTAAATGTTAACTAAATGAATGAATGATGTTTCATCGTGATCACAGTAATGTAAAACAATTGTGAAAAACTTTTGAACTGATAAGTCACAGCTTCAGGAACCTGATGAAGAAGTAGGCTTCCTATCTAGTGGCAGGGGTAAAGGTGGATAGATCCAGAAACAACCAATACATTGATTTGTTTTATTGTCTATACTTTGTTATAAGACAAAAGCTTCTAATGGGATAGGGAGAGAATGAGTTAAGAGGTAGTGATAGAAATGTAAAACTAAAAGAGCATTAATATAAAACATTTTTAAAAGTGCAAAAAAAAAAAAGTTCCGAAGGGAACACAAGCAGAACGATATTGTTGCTATATTGTAAAATTTAAATACATTCAAGCTTCCTCTGTAATCCTCTCTTTTCATTTTTTTCTATATTAAGATTCTTGTTATCTTTTGATGATTGTTAAATAAACACAAAATCTAAAAGTAGCTACAAAATTTTCTACAAATAAATTTCAAAAGAAAGACGACCATATTGAATAATTATGAGGTATAGTCCCATAGTTATACAACACATGATAGGTTTAATAGAGTCAAAAAAATAAGGCAAATGTGTCTAATCATTGTCTAATCAGACAAAAAAGATTGCCCGGTACTCACAACCTTCCAACAGCCCAACTCACCGACAGGAGCCTCCAGGTGACAGGCCGAACCTCCCTGGGAACTCCTGGCCAGCTACACTTCCTCAGTTCATCTGTAAATAGATAGAGGCCTCAATGGATTAGATTTCCCCTGTATATGTTTTATATACTGTTTTTCAAGCAATGATGATGTCAAATATCTAAACACTGCCTAGAGCAGTAATGGCAAACCTTTTAGAGCAGGGGTTGGCAACGTATGGCTCTCGAGCCATATCTGGCTCTACCTCCCAACCGGCCAGTCCAGGAAGAGCCCCAGGATGTGCCCCAGGGGGCCCTTCAGCCCCTGCCCCATATTCCAGCCCCTTCCGCCTCCATCCTCCTCCTTCCGCAGGCGTTTATGGCTCTCATGGCCAAAAAGGTTGCCGAACGTTGTTTTAGAGGGATGGGTGATGTGAGAAATATCCTCAGGTGTGCATGAAGAGGAGGAAGGGAGCAGCCTGGCCCCAAGTCCCTCTGGCTTTCTAGTAACGAAGCCTGTGCTGGAGTGATGGTGTGCGTGCCCACAGAGAAGTCTCTGAATGCCCCCTCTGGCACATGTGCCATAGGTTCACCACCATGGGCCTAGAGTAAAGTTATCACCCACCACTGGCTCCTAACAAGGCACACAGAACAACATAGACTGACAACCCTCCACAGTAAAAAGCCTAAGGTTATAAGCCTAAAATGTTAACCCTGTCTTGCTCAGCACTTTGCCTAAGAGAAATAAAAATTCACTCAGAGATTGAGCTAGTAACAGGACCTTCAGAAAGACTCATCTCTAAAACAAGTTAGAAAGTCCTGAATTATCTTCTGAACTATAGCACTCTAGGTTAGAAGACACAGAACTCAGACTCACCTAACTGGAGTTCTTATTTCTATCAACATCTAACTTAATATTAAGTCTCCACAAATAGTATTTTTAGAAGAAGATGCTGAAAATTTAAAAGGAGACTAGATAAAGAATAAAATAAGGGAGTCCAGAAATAATTCTATTTCCTTGTCTTTTGACTTTTCTGACTTCTAATAAAGTGTTTATTACAGAATCCTAGAAGTATTAAATTACCAAAATGACCTGCTCATGGTACTACAATAACTCACCTAGGTCTGTATTGTGGCTAGAGAGAAGCTGCCGAAATTTCTCTAAGCGTGTTTTTTCTCGGACAGTCATTGGGGGAGCACCGGAAGCATTTTGGTCTGAGATCCGGGCAACAAGGGGGATGATGGGTCGGAGTGGAAGTGATTGCTGTTTATGAAGAGGGTTCCTCAAACATGTATCACCTGGAAAATTATTTAAAGAAAAATTTAGGCAGTTTTGTAAAGTAGTTCCAGTATCCTTCTCTCTACTTGGCCCAAGAACTCTTTTTTTTCATTTGTATTCCAAATGAGAAAAAACCCAAATGCTTCAGGAATGAGTTTATACATCTATCGTCAATCTTAGATTTACCCAGTGCCTAGACCTTAAGGTCTAGGTCTCTAACATAAGACAATCTTCTTCTATACATAGTTTATAAGTCTCTTTAAACTGGAATTGAGAGGGGTTTAAGTAACTTGCCCAGAGTCACATAGGCCAGAAGTAGAATTTAGATTGAAGATCTCTAACTAAGGCAACAAAAACTCTTTTCAGTTTATTATGTTGCCTCTCTGTAGCATTCTTTTATAAAATGTAACCCCAGAGCTTAGCTTCAATTTTTGACATAATTAAGAAATAGCTAATGAAGTAGGGAGACCTATGTTCCTGTGTATCCAAAAGAGGCTTAGCAAAAGATAGGTGAGAGGCACTGGTTATTTCTCAATCCATCTGCATTTATAGAGTCCTCAGAAGGAGTTCACTCAGATCTTCATGTATCAAAGATTTGCAGGAGTGGCAATTACAAGAGGGTCATCTACTTTTCAAAGCAGTACTGAAAAAAATCAGGAATTGCAATAAAGGCTGTCTTTCCAATGTCACAAGAGACCTTTATCCTCAATTTCCTGGCATTTTCCACAACCTCTTAGTAGTAGCCACAATGCTACTTACTAATAGCTTAACACTTAACAGAATTCCCAGTTTTGAAGCTCTAACTTTGTTAGGGCATGACTCAGGGGACTGAAGTGTCTCCTCTGAATTACCCTTATGGTTTGCTATGAAGGTCTTCCAACCAAGTTCAGTATTAATGAACTAGGAACTGCAAAAAAATTTTGCTTAAAATAAAAATGTTCTTCTCAAATATCGATATATACTTCAGCCATTGAGATGCTTTTCCTTTCTATTGTGGATGACTGACTCATATAATTACAAATCCTCTAAATATGGAGGATGGACACCAAAAAGAAGTATAATGGAGGATAGGTCAGTTTCTTAAAAAGAAAAAAAAGACTATCACTTTTCATTTCCTACCCCACCGTCAATAAGCACATTTGAGGCTACCAGGGAAATGTCTCTAGAAAAAATTTGTTTCACAACACCCTGGGCACAGAAAGGAGGTCAAATTTGTGCCAATGGCTCTTTGCAAGAGCTAAGTCTATTCAAAGGAACCAAAGATCTGTAAAATCCATGCACAAAAACATTTTAATGTCCCTAGCTGAGTATATATAAACTTGACAAGCTTTAAGGTGGTTTGAAGAAATCAAATCTAACAAATCCTAGGCCTTGCCATAAAATAGGGGAGGGGTGAAATACGAAGGTATTGTTGGTAGAATGCTAACAATAAGGGCGACCACATCTTGGAATTGTGTCCACCTATCATATTGTAGTATATATGAGTGAATAAATGCTGAAAAATGCCGTGTGTCTCCGTGCCCCTCCCCGCTAAGCTCTGTTCGGAGGATTCATATTATAGACACAGGCTTACCAGAATTTCTAGACAGCTGGGCATCACTGCTGGATTTGATGACTTTAAAATTAGCTGTTATGTCAGCTGCCGTAGATTGAGACCGCTCTGGCTTCACCCGTAACTTGCTGTGGTTCTCTAGCACTTGGGCTGCAGTTGCCAAAGCAACCTTAGAGTTCAGAGTTTGGAAAGAGGATGTGGAAAAATCCTCATCCTCATCATCTCCAATGTCCCAGGCATCACTGGTATTTCGGGCAAATTCATGAAAACTGGAGGCTTTTTTATTCTTCAAGGGTACTGCATTGACTTTTGAGCGTTCTTTAATGAAGCTACCAAAAAAAAAAAAAGAAACCATTAAATATAACATGAAAAATCATTGCTGATGAAACCAATAATGATGACACTACAAAGTGGCTTCATGCAATAAAACCTCTCTTATTTGCTCCTCCTCTAAAGAAATTGTGTATGTACTGGCCAGGGTTTAATTTAGGTCCAGTTCACTCCTTGAGTACCGGTGATCTTTCTTCCACTACAACTCACTGTCCCACAAAGTAGAAAGAGCTGGAAATTTAGGGAATTATCTAAATACCAAGAATCATAATTATACCATTGAACAAGAGGACCATGAAAAGAAGGAAACAAGCATTTATTAAGCATGTATTATGTTCCAGATAGTATGCTAAAGGCTTTACAAATATCACCTCATTTGTTCCTCAATAATCGTGGGAGGTAGGTACTATTAGTATATCCAATTTACAGTTGAGGAAACTGAGGCAGGTAGTGGTTAAGTGAATTGACCAAGGTCACAAAGACTCCAGGCCCAGTACTTTATTTACTATATTACCTAGCTACCTCTCCCATGACAGTGATTTATGATAGCCAAAAGTAATAGAATAACCTCTGCTGGAAAAAAGATTCATCAAAAAAGAAGTCACTGAAACCAATTCCTAATTTAGCACATAGAACTGGACCAGTCCATTAATGATAATTTTTCTTTGCCACTTCTAGTTTAAATTAAGTCCACTAGAGTTAATGGTGAACCTATGGCACTGGTAGTTTGTTACTAGAAAGCTAGAGGGACTTGGAGTGGAGCTTCTCCCCTCCCCCTCTTCATATGCCCAAGGACAATTCTCACATGACCTGCCCCTCTGCCCAGCAGTCTAATGGGAATGCTTCCTCCCTCCCCTGTCTAGGGTAAGCAAGGAGGTGGGATGGGGTAAAGCATGAAACAGGGGGCAGCATGTGGCCTGGGTGGGGGGTGGGCATGGCACTTTATCTCTAAAACGTTAGCCATCACTGGTCTAGAGGTTCTTACTCCAGTGCCAAAGGATTATTTGAATGGGATGTTTTCAGCCCAAATTTCTCCCTCTAATTCCCTTCCTGCCTCAGAGTAACAAAGGACATAGTCTTGTATTTGAAGAAGGGATAAAAAAGGAAAAACAAGATAAGAATAGAATTCAAATACAAACAAATAAAGAAGGAAGCCTGAAGTTTACCACCTGCCTTCACATCATTGCTAAGATGATTTTTTTTTAACCCTTACCTTCTGTCTTAGAATTAATACAAGTGTCAATAACAAGGTAGAAGAGCAGTAAGGGCTAGGCAATTGAGGTTAAGTGACTTGCCCAGGATCCCACAGCTAGTAAGTGTCTGAGGCCAAATTTGAGTTCAGATCCTTCTAACTCCTGGCCTGGTTCTCTATCCACTGAACCAGCTAACTGCCTTTAAGGCTTTTTAGCCTTATGGAAGGATCACAGATTTAGAGCTGAAAGATCTTACAAGTCATCTTTGATGTATTCTCACATTTTACAAATGTGGAAACTAAACCCCAGATAGTTTAAGAGATTTGCCCAAGTCACAGAATTACTAAGTGGAAAAGGCAGGATTTGAATCCAAATAAGATGATTTGAAATCAAACACTTAACCCATTGCACCAAGTTGTCTATCTTTAATAATATGAATTATTATTTTAAATAATAAGAGCTGTCTAACACAACTATTGTCCCACATAGGGACTGGCGGCTCTTCAAACCTTTATTTCTATAATCAGCTGAAAAGGAAAGAGGCTGAGGCATCAAAAAGGACTTTTATTTCCAAAGGTGAATCTCACATTATGGTAAAACTGGCTCAAGAATTACAAGAAATTTAAAGAGCAACTAAGACAATAAAGATGCTGAAGTTCAAAATGTTTTGACAGATAAAAGAAAGTCACCCAAAGTAGAACTGCCTTAGAGTATGTAATAAACCAAAAACAAAACAGGACAATATTCCAAGCTTGCAATTCAGAAACAGCTAATCAATCAATATACTATCAATCAATAAAGATTTATCAAGTCCTCTATTAGGCACTGTTCTAGGGGCTAGCAGTAGGTGCAAATACCAAGAATGAAACAATCCTTTCAGAATCCATTCTTTTCTACTTCACTAAGGGACCTTTCTATTCCACTTATTCCTTCTCAAGTCAGCTAGGAGGTTTAGTGGATTGAGAGCCAGGCCTAAAGATAGGAGGTCCTGGGTTCAAGTGAACTCAGACAGTTCCTAGCTGTGTGACCCTGGGCGAGTCACTTAATCCCACTGACCTTACCACTCTTCTGCCTCTGAACCAATACTAAATATTGATTCTAAGATGGAAGGTAAGGGTTAAAAAAATCAATTATTAACTTCTCAAACAAAAAATACCACCCAAAATAAGTAAAAATCCACTTATTCCTTCTCTTCTATTCTTTTATTCTTAACTTCTGCTGTCACACACTTTAAGTCTTTCCTACTTTAAAAAACACTGCCTATTTTGATCTTATTACTTTGCCTTTTCACTCCCAAACTCAGACAGTATCTTCTGCTACCATTTCCTAAACCACCTACTCCCTCTCTATGCCTAGAATGTTTTAACAAACTACACTCTCAAAGGTCATCAATGTTTTCCTTCTAGACAAACACAAAGGCCTTTTCTCAGTCCTCATCCTCTTTAAACACTAGAGCAGCATGTGATCATGTGATCCTATAGACCAATCTTTGCATTCTTCAAATTCTCTCTGGATTATTTCTCTACCAAAGCTCATGCTTCTCTTATCTCTGACTATTCTTTCATTTCTTTGCTGGTCTCCTTCTCCTACCCCACGACTACAGGCATCTCCCAAGGCTGTCCTCTATTCTTTTCTCTCCAAACTCATTCCTTTAGAAAGCTGCTTCACTAGGTCACTCCCAAATCTACATCTCAAATCTCAACCTTTCATCTCATATTTTCAGCTGCCTACAGGATAGCTCCACTTGGACCACAGCCCACCATCGCCTCCAATTCAAAACATTTCTGACCAGTCTGGCTCCCCTTTACCAACTGCTCATATTTTGCTATGACAGTATCCATAAGAGTGTGTTTTCAGGTAGTGGGCAAGAAGCCAGCAGTTAAGGAGAGGAACAGGGAGGGATGGCACAATCTGCTAGAGAAGTTGGGAAGGGATGGGATCTTCATCAGATATTGGAGTAAAGAAGGAGAGAATGGGAAATGATATCCAAAGATATAAAAGAATATATGCCATAGTGGTTAAAGGCTGAACTTATAGTTGGTAAGATCTGGGTTCAAATTCTGCCTCTGATCATACTAGATATAAATGTTAGTCAATTAATTTCTTTAAGCCTCAGTTTCCACAATCAATAAGCATTTATTAAATGCCTACTGTGTTCTAATCACTGTACAAGGCAATGAGATTATAAAGCAAAAATGAAACTATCTTAAGAAGCTTACATTGTATAAGGGAAGACAACATGTACACATTAAGTATATACAGAATAAGGATATCTATATTACCTACCTCACAAGGTTGTTTTGTGGTTCAACTGGGAGTAATGCACATAAAGTGCTCTGTAAACTTTAAGGTACCATGTACCAATGCATCATTCTCCTTCACCTAATGCATCTCGTTTTACTTTCTTCTTACTTTGGTAGAAGTTAAACCGGAACATCAATTCAATACCAGTTAATGTTCCTAAAATATCATTTTCATTACATCACTACTTGACTCAAAAATCTATTACTCCTTCCCTATCAGATCAAATTTACGTTTCTCCATCTAACATTCAAGCCCACTAATCTACTTTATTTCTCACTATTCCTTATATGAAACCTAGTCAGATCTTTTTATTGTATGTAAGCATTATGTTTTCATTTATGTTGTTCCCCAAGCTTAATATGCCCTTTCCATCAACTCCTCTTGGCTAATCCAAATCCTACACTTCCTTCAAGGTCCAACTCAAAAACTACATCCTTTAAGATGCTCAGGGTGATAATCTTCCTTTGGCTTTTAATTCCCTCATCACTTATGGAAGGCTTTTATTTGTTCTGTCAGCACTTAGTATATAGTGCCTCAAAATGAGAAAATCCATGCAAGCTGATAAGATCATCAAGAGAAAGAAAATTTCTAGAGAGAAAGGGGTCCAGAATAGGGGAAGATATGAATGATTCAACAAAGTCTGAAAAGAAGTGGTTAGAAAGGAAAGAGAAGAACCAAGAAAGTGATATCATGAAAATTCACAGAGGAGAATATCTAGGAGAAGAAGGTGGTCAGCAGTCTCTAATGCTGAAGAGAGGTCAGGAAGAATGAAGAAAAGCATCATTAGTAACTTTGGAGATGGTACTTGGTAACAAGAACAATAGATTTTTTTAAAAATGTGGCTATTTAAGGGACAAGAGATTGAGATGGCAGGCTTGAGGAAATAGTAGGATTAAATGAAGGCTTTTTAAAGATGGGGAGATCTGATTGTGTTTTCAGGTAGTGGGCAAGAAGCCAGCAGATAAGGAGAGATGGAAGATTTGGAACAGGGAGGGATGGCACAATCTGCTAGAGAAGTTGGGAAGGAATGGGATCTTCATCAGATATTGGAGTAAAGAAGGAGAGAATGGGAGATGATATCCAAAGACTTTGAGAAGCAAAGCCGGGAGAAGAGGGAATTTATAGTTAATGGCTTCTATTTTGTTCTTTGGTATAAAGCTCTGCTAAGAGGGTGGTGAAAGGAAGATACTATGTGAGGCCTGAGGAAAGAAAAAAAGATTTGGAATAGTCACAGAATGCAACAGAGAATTAATTACTTGAGGAAGTATAAAAGAATTCATGAAGACTGTATGATAAAAACAATATTGTAACCCTTTCCTCATGTAAGTTATGCTAATTTTCCCTTAAAAGGTATGGAGACATTGCTTGAAACTTGATTGGTTCAGGGGAGTAAAGGTATAGACTTCTGACATCACTTCCTTATCACCTGATTACAAGGCAGTCAGATTTGTTGGGAGGCCTGGCTGGTGAATGACAGTGTGGGAAAAAGATGTGCTGAATCAACTTGGGGTATCCTCATTTCATATCCTTGAGAGACAGCTTTGGAGTCTTGGATTGAAATCCTACCACAAACTTATCATGGTTGTGTGACCGCAGGTGAGTCCTTTAATTCCTTAGTGCCCCAGGAAACTTTTTAAGAGTTTAAGTTATAGACCAATTAGCGATCTGCTTTGACGGAGGGAGTTTCTATGTGTTGAGTTCCCTACGTGGAAGAAAGCACAGATTAGGACCAAAAATATATCTTCCCTTCCCACTTAGATCATAGGTATTACAAGGCAGAGATATGCCTTCTATTGCCTTTGTACTCTCCATAGTGCCTGGTGCAATGTTATACATTTTATAAGAGGCATTTAGTAAATTTTAAACTAAAATTATATTACTCTGCTCTGTTAAAAGAGGAATGATTGATAATGGCGTATAGGATGAAATGTCAAGCAATATATATATATGTATATATATATGTATAAATATATACAAAACTGGGGAGGAAGAAGATAATAAGAAAAATAGGAAAACAAACAAAAAGGAATAAATTTATATTCCATAAAGAAGTGTGTGGGACCAACAGGGAAAAATAACAATACACTGTAAGGGTAAAATGGTTAGAGAGAGGAAATATTCAATACCTAAGTGCATTGAAATCAACTTAGAGAGAACAACAATCAGATCCATTGGGGCAGAGAATTGATTCACGCCCTATAGAGAAGTAGAAGGGTAAAAAACGGACTGGTGGGGAGGGAAGCAATACTAGGGAGGGAGAGGGCTTGGTGGGGAGCGCTGTGTGGCTTTAAAGAACAATAAGAGGGGAATAAGAAGGGGGGGGGAGAAAGGGAAGTACAACAAGGGAGGGGATTATAGGAACTGATTAAAAACAAAACACTGGTATAGAAAGAAACAGTGAAAGAAGAAAGGACAGGACTAGGAGAGAGAATCAAAATGTCTGGGAATACACAGGTGATAATTATAACTCTGAATGTGAATAGGATGAATTCATCCATAAAATGGAAGCAAATAGCAGAGTGAATTAGAAACCCAAATCCTACCATATGTTGTCTATAAGAAACACACATGAGACAGACAGACATACATACATAGAGTGAAAATGAGAGGAAGGAGCAAAATCTTTTGGGCTTCAAATAAGAAAAAGAAGGCAGGGGTGGCTATCTTGTAAGAAATGACAAGAATCCTAAGAGATGGTGAAAAATGTTTTAAAAGGATATGAAACTACAGATTCCTTTCTCTAGCAGAAGGGAAATTTGACCTTTTTCAAGAGGTTGGAGTATGGAAGAATGTCACATAGCACACAGAAGAGGAAAGGACAGAAAAGGCCAGTTGTATGCCTATGGCTAAAAATTTTTTGAAAAGAAGGAAGCTAGATGCTCTGAGGAGGAAGCAGCTGCTTGTCCTCAAAGGAACAATTAATCAGTCAATAGGCATTTTGAAAATTCCTTCTATGTAGACAGATTCTATACTAAGTACTGGGAATAAAGGAGAGTCACAGAAGGTGTTGAGGAAATATCTACTAATGAGGGTTAGGAAAAGAAGCAGAGAGTAAAGGGTGGTTTATGACTCCCTACATACAGGCATCAAGGCACCTATTTATCAATCTGATAACAATAGAGAGGTCTGCTGTCTTTCTGGGGCATGAATCCAGGACATCACAGAGAAACTCTCCATGGCTTGCCAGAATGGATGACTACCAGATTCTTCCAGAGATTCATATGGGTACAATGATACTGCCAGGAGGAACCCAGAAACCATTTGCCAAAGATTAGAAAGTCTTGGCATGAAACTGAAGACCACTGGGGCACAGGTGGTGTTTTTCGCACTTCTGCCCACTGAAGGCAAGGGATGCAAAAGAGAAAAATTGATCTGAGAAGTGAACAGCTGGCTAAGAATATGGTACCTGAATATGAGATCTAGATTTCTGAACCACAGCTGAAAATATAAAAACAAGAAACTCATGTAAAACCCAGTGGAATTGTGCATCAGCTAAAGGGGGTTAGGGGGGATTGGGGGAGAGGGAAAGAACATGAAACATATAACTATGGGAAAATATTCAAAATAAAAATTAAAAACAAAAATAAAATCAAGAAACTCTTAGTGAGAAAAGTTTATCTAACAAAAAAAGCTGATAAAAGTATTTGCCTGGATGTTAAACTAAAAGGATAGGGAAGGGTGAAATTTGTCTGCATGTGCTTGTGTGCTTGTGTGTATACATATATCCCCACTAAGATTCCATAATGAGTAACTATAATGAAGGGAAAACAGTAGTTGAGATTCCCAGTTCACAGGTAACAAAATCCAAGAAAAGGGTTAGAGTAAAAGCTACAGCCTCAAATGTTTATATACAAATGTACAAATTTTAGGCAGTAAACAACATGAATTAGAGGTCCTAATGCAAAGAGTCAATCATAAGCAGTCAACAAACATTTTAAGGATTATTATGTGTCAGGATAGTAGAAAAAGAATGAAAGCAGCATTGTATATAGGGTTAAAGAGCTGGTTTCAGAGTCTGGAGAATCTGAGTTCAAATTCTGCTTCCAATATATACTAACTGGTTAATTCTGGGCAAGTTATTGAACCTCTTGGTGCTCCAGGCAATAAGTTGCAGAATATAGCTCTAATACAATGAATCACAGAATAATTGTAACTTTGCATTGGTGGAAGGAATTTATACACAAGGAGTTTCCTAAATCAGTAAAATCACAGGTCTGGATAAAAAAAAAAATGCAAGAAGGCAAACTTGTTTTTCATATCCTGTCTCTGTAACTTTGTACAAGCTGCTCTTTCTGTTTGGAAAGGATTTCCTCTTCATTCCCTTCTCTTAAAAATCCCTCGTTGCCTTCAAATCTCAACTCAAGTTCTACCTTCTACATGAAGCCTTTCCTAAATCCCCCAGCTATTCCATGTATGTGTATATATGATATACGCACACACAAAATACACATGCACACCCACACACATCTTAAACATATGTGTATATATATTGCTGATTTTTATATATTTGTCATCTCCCCAGATAGAAATAAAAGTGTTTTTTTTTTAAAACCATGATTCCACACTCTCTCTCAGATGTTTGTTCTTGCCATTAGTACATTAATTACCAGATAAAGAGCTGATCTTGGAATCAAAAAGTCCTAGGCTTGAAGCTCTGCTTCTGACACATCTGGTTATATGACTCTCCGCAATTCATAACTTTTCAGTTTCCTCAAGTGACTCTAGGACTGTAGAGCAGTTCCCAATGTGCACTAGCAGAAGAGTGAAATCACTTCTTTAGCAGTGAAATCACAAGTTAAAAATTTTTTTAATCTGAAGACAAAGGGAAATAATTTCCATGAGGTAGGAAAACCAGAGTTGTTTGAAGAAATCAATGTGGACAGATACTTTGGACACTCAGTCAACTTAAATCTTTAAGAGATATGTACAAAATATTGATGCAAGAGGGGAGGACACAGAAGACAAATATAAAAATATAACACAATTCTGCAAAAATAAGTGTCAGGAGTACCAAAAAGCTTAGAATGAATTTTAGCAAGAAAACCTAATGACAACAAAAGAGGTTTTTAAAAAAAGCTGTGTTAGGAAAAAGGGGAAGATCAACATGACCACAGATTGGGGTAGAAAAAACAATGATAACTAACAACGGAGAGAAAGGAGATTAGTATAATTCATATTTTACTGTTTTCTCTCTCAAGATGAAAGACTTCAGGATGGGATAGAACAGAACAAAAATGGCTAAGAGAGATGCCCAAGTTAAGGAGATAGGAAGAGAATACGTGGCTAACCTTGAAGAATGCAAGACTCCTGGCCCAGATGAACTGTATCTTCAGGTACTAAAAGAAATGGTACATATGCCAGGAGAGTTACTGCCAATGATATATAAAATGAAACAGGATCCTCAGGCTTGAAGAAGGGCAAAATCTTGATTTAAAAAAAAAAATAGGCCAGTGAAACTGACTTTGGCATATTATTAAAGAGATGATTGTAAACATCTAGAAAATGAAGTTAGAACCACAAAATACCAGCATGGTTTTGAACAGGTCAGTCAACAAGCATTTAAAAGAACTTACTATGGGCCAGGCAGACTAACCTCAGAGTAGTTGTTAGTGATTCAATGTCACCTAGCAGCAGGTCTCCAGTGGAGTCCTCCCCCCACCTCCCAGGGATCTGTGTCTGACCCAGTGCTGTTTAATATTTTCATCAATGATTTGCATGAAGGCACAGAGGATATGCTTATCAGATTTGCATGTGATACAACATTCAGAGAGAGAGCTAACTGGATGACAGAGAGAAGACCAAAAAAGGTCATGGCAGGTGTTAAGATTAAAAATAATTAAGACTGATATAATAATAGGAATTAGTATTTTAATTAAAGCCATGCTGATAGATAGTCATTAGACCACACGCTTGTAAGAATTTAAAACTGCCGCTTCAGCCATAATTACCTCCCCTCATCCTGCACCCAGTAGCTAAAGAGAGGAAGTTCAAAGCCCCTATCGGAGTCTATATCCCTTCTCTTACATCATCCCACTTCCTGTCTACCATGAGGAATTATGGGAAATGTAGTTTCAAAGTCTCCCACATGTCCATAGAAAATATATATATACTTTTAGATGGTATTTCACAAATTTCACTTTTACAATTCCCCCTGAGGTCCGGCAAAAAAAAGGTTAGCCCTTTTTCTTCGCTGGACCTGTAAAAATAGACAACTTCTAAAAATTTAGGAATTTGGGGAATAAAAGAAATGGATAAACAAATGGATAAAACTAGCCGCATTGACAAAAAACCAATTTGGGGGCAGTCCCCTATTGGTATAACAGTGTACAATTAGAACAAATTACATTCAACTCAATTTCCACTCCCCATAGTTCAATCAATTGCACCCCAAAGTTCAAATTTGGTCTTCATGGTACAGTGAAGGCTTTTCAGACATCTTCATGGTGTCTTCACCAAACAGATTCGTTGTCTGGATTCTGGGGAGATGGCAAGATCCTTATCCTGAAATTATTCTCAAAAGAATTTAAACTTTACGTTACAGATTACAAAACATACATTTTCTTCTAAGATTTATACAATTCCCCCTGAAATTACTCCTAAAAGAGTTAAATATACATATATTTTGACATTATCAAATTTTAAAAAACTTAACAGACATCCCCCTGAGGTAAATTTTAAACACACCTTCTTTTTTTTAAAAAAAGGGTACCTCAGGTCAGCTAAGGATGGCAAAATAAAAAGAATAAAATTCAAGAAAAAAGAGAAAATTAACTTGTGAATGAAATGTAAAATGTGCAAAAAATCTAGGGAAAATAAACTTAGACCTTTGAATGAAGGCCTAATTAAAGTGAATTCAGCAGTTTGCAATTACCCATGCAGGGCCAGGACTAAAGGAAATGTCTCTCTCTCTGATCTGATTTACTATCAGCTTTTCAGGGAAGTGAGCCAAATAAATAACCAATCTTAGGTGCTTTCTGGGAATCTAAGTCGAGGGGACCCACGTCCTCTAAAGTTTTAGAAAAGACTGGGACTCCAGGACTCAAACCCCAATTTCCAAGCCCTAAAGTATTGGCATAGAACTCCTGCAATCCATGCAGATTTTAGTCAGTCAAGTCTCTGACCATGTGCTTTCTTTAGCACGAATTAAGGGCTTTTATATTCCCTTCTGGAATCAGAGAGGCATTTATTCATAATCCCATAGTCTCAAGGCTCTTCAGGTGTTTGCATTAAGGTTATATGGCTGTAGAATAATAAAAAAAAAAGGATAAATAATGATTATATATGTACTTCAGTACAAGATGAGAAAAAGGAAAAATCAATTGCTCTCATAAAAAAAAGAATGTTTTAAAAATCAAATATATATATATATATATATAGCTTAGAACTATAAACTAGAAGGGTTATGTTACCCAAAAATGAGATTTTCTGTGAGTGTAAATGGATCTTACAAATAGTAGATTCACAATGCACATTCAAATAGAGTACCATTATTTCCAATAGCACATTTTAAAACAATAAACAATGATGTTTAAAATTATATACTTGTTATAACTTTTAAATCTTGGCTAAGAGTTTCTCAACAAATTCTGTTATTGCTTCCATAGCAAAATCTGATATTTTAAAAAAGAAACCTTCTGGTCTAAATTACCCTCAGATAAGAATATACAGGAGCTCCTTGGCTTCCTGTTTTAAAAAATCCTGGGTAGGAAATGCTTCTACCCATTTAAGGCAATAATTTCTCTTATACTAAAATATATAAAAGCTTTATCCTTTAAGACAATAATTCTTAAGGATTTAAAGTAAGACCTCTTGTAAAATTACAAGGTAATTCTCAAAGCATGGAAACTTTCAAGGTTTTTTACCAAGACAGAATAAATTTTAAAAAACATGTGCTCTATAAAGCCAGTATACATAAGGCAAGTTACAACATTAAAAATGTGTAGGAAATATAATGTGAGTATTAGAGTAATAAGCTGGTCAAAACCTCTTACCAATTCTAATAGATTTTTCTCATTATTTGAGAGTTACAATAAAATCATAAACAGAATTAATCTAGCAGCCACAAACTTCATTAACTTAAAATGATTCAGTGCAACAGGAAAATCAACGAAATAAGCGAGATTAATTTACAAAACTAATCAGCAAGATACAGTAAGATACAGTCTCTTTAAAAGTCATTCAGTTCTGAAAGGTTTTTTCTTTAAATTTTTATAATCAGTCTTTGCTCAAAGTTCTGAGCAGGTATGGGGGTGAATAGGCCATGCGGCCTGATTAAGGGTAATCCCTAGTTCAAAGTTCAGACACTAGGTCCACGTGGGTGGGCTCGGGGCTAGAGAAAAACTTAGGTCAGTTTTGTAGAAAATCCCACGTGTAGAGCTTGTGTGGGTGTGGGTTGCCTAAATTAGGTCTTTAGAGAAACATGTGGAGGGCTAGAATGCAGGCCATTACCAAGGGAGGGTAGTGGAAATATATTACCTAAGCCTAAGCAGTAGTGGCAGAAGTCTTTGAAAATCTTGGCAAAAGCAGCAGGGGGGGTCATCGCTGTTGGGGCTTGGGGTTCTGGGCTAAGAACAGGACTAGCAGCACCAGCGAGTCTGCTCCGGTGTGTCAGCAAAAGCAGTGGAGATCAGAGTAGGCAGGAACATGAGGCAGGCTTGTGGTGTGGCAGGAGTCGGCAGGAATGTAGTCAGGAGATCAGTGGTGAGACGAAACTGGCTGGGCTCTCTGGCGTTTTTGCCTCCGCGAGGGCTACCAGGCCTGGGGCATTGAGCAAAATAATTCGCAGCCCAGCAGCCATTAAAGGCATTGTCTCTCTTCCCGTAAAACAGACTCTAGGCTGGGGAAAATCGGGAGAGGACTGGGCGAGGAAAAAGATTGCTTCTGAGACTCTGGGTCCCAGAGCCGCATGGCTTCCTCTTAGACTATCTAGAAAATTGAGAATTCTTAATCCAAACTTCGTAAGGTTGCCATAATTGTTACGATTAAAAATAATAAAGGCTGATATAAATATAGAAATTAGTATTTTAATTAAAGCTATGCTGATAGATAAAGTCATTAGACCACGAGCTTGTAAGAATTTAAAACTGCCGCTTCAGCCATAATTACCTCCCCTCTCATCCTGCTCCCAGTAGCAAAGAGAGGAAGTTCAAAGTCCCCACCGGAGTCTATATCCCTTCTCTTACATCATCCCATTTCCTGTCTACCATGAGGAATCATGGGAAATGTAGTTTCAAAGTCTCCCACATGTCCATAGAAAAAATATATATATACTTTTAGATGGCATTTCACAAATTTCACTTTTACACAGGTCAGAATATCAGACTGAATCTAAAAAAGATGAAATTCTAAATTCAATAGGATAAATAAAGATAAAGTCTTAAACTTGGGTTCAAAAAAATTTCACAATACAGGATGAGTTTGGCACAGTAAGAATGTTCTAAAAAAGAATAGGAGAGGACCATATGTTGTCTACAAGAAACACATATGAGGTGGGGGGACATACACAAGTTTAAGGTTCGGGCTTGAGCAAAATCTTTTGGGCATCAAATGAGAAAAAGAAGGCAGGAGTGGCTATTGTGATTTCTGACAAAGCCAAAGTAAAAATAGATATGATTAAAAAAAGACAGGGAAGGTCATTACATCCTGATTAAAGGCAGTATAAACAATGAGGAAATAACACTGCTCAATATGTATGCACCAAGTGGTACAGCATCCAAATTCATAAAGAAGAAACTGGCAGAGCTCAAGAAGGAAATAGATAGTAAAACCGTAATAGTGGGAGATCTAAATATTACTCTTTCAGATCTAGATACATCAAACCGAAAAATAAATAAGAAAGAGGTAAGAGAGGTGAATGAAGTCCTAGAAAAATTAGATTTAATTGATATGTGGAGAAAAATAAATAGGGACAAAAAGGAATACACCTTCTTTTCAGCTGCACATGGTACATTCACAAAGATTGACCGTGTAATAGGGCATAGAAATATTGCAAACAAATGCAAAAGAGCAGAAATAATAAATGTAACTTTCTCAGATCATAATGCAATAAAAATAATAATTAATAAGGGCACCTGGACAGGCAAATCAAAAACTAATTGGAAATTAAATAATATGATTCTCCAAAACCAGCTAGTCAAAGAAGAAATCATAGAAACAATCAACAATTTCATGGAAGAGAATGACAATGATGAGACATCCTACCAAACTCTGTGGGATGCAGCCAAGGCAGTACTCAGGGGGAAATTTATATCCTTGAGTGCATATATTAACAAACTAGGGAGGGCAGAGATTAATGATTTGGGCATGCAACTTAAAAAATTAGAAAGCGAGCAAATTAAAAATCCCCAGATGAAAACTAAATTAGAAATACTAAAAATTAAGGGAGAAATTAATAAAATCGAAAGTAAAAGAACTATTGATTTAATAAATAAGACTAGAAGCTGGTATTTTGAAAAAACAGATAAAATAGACAAAGTACTGGTCAATCTAATTAAAAAAAAGGAAAGAAGAAAACCAAATCGACAGTATCAAAGATGAAAAGGGAGACCTCACCTCTAATGAAGGGGAAATTAAGGCAATCATTAAAAACTATTTCGCCCAATTATATGGCAATAAATATAGCAATCTAAGAGATATGGATGAATATTCACAAAAATATAAATTGCCTAGATTAACAGCAGAAGAAATAGAATGCCTAAATAATCCCATATCAGAAATAGAAATTGAACAAGCCATCAAAGAACTCCCTAAGAAAAAATCGCCAGGACCTGATGGATTTACAAGTGAATTCTATCAGACATTCAAAGAACAACTAATCCCAATACTACACAAATTATTTGATATAATAAGCAAAGAAGGAGTCCTACCAAATTCCTTTTATGACACAAATATGGTACTGATTCCAAAGCCAGGTAGATCAAAAACAGAGAAAGAAAACTACAGACCAATCTCCCTAATGAACATAGATGCAAAAATCCTAAATAGAATATTAGCAAAGAGACTCCAGTAAGTGATCAAGAGGATCATCCACCATGATCAGGTGGGATTTATACCAGGAATGCAAGGATGGTTCAACATTAGGAAAACCATCCACATAATTGACCATATCAACAGTCTAACAAACAAAAATCACATGATTATTTCAATAGATGCTGAAAAAGCCTTTGACAAAATACAGCACCATTCGTATTGAAAACACTGGAAAGTATAGGAATAGAAGGTCCTTTCCTAAAAACAATAAACAGTATATACCTAAAACCATCAACAAGCATCATATGCAATGGGGATAAATTAGAAGCCTTCCCAATAAGATCAGGAGTGAAACAAGGATGCCCATTATCACCTCTATTATTCAACATAGTACTAGAAACACTAGCAGTAGCAATTAGAGAAGAAAAAGAAATTGAGGGTATCAAAACAGGCAATGAGGAGACTAGGCTATCACTCTTTGCAGATGATATGATGGTCTATTAAAAAAATCCTAGAGAATCAACTAAGAAGCTTGTAGAAATAATCAACAACTTTAGCAAAGTTGCAGGATACAAAATAAATGCACATAAATCATCAGCATTTCTATATATTTCCAACACATCACAGCAGCAAGAGGTAGAAAGAGAAACACCATTTAAAATCACCCTAGATAATATAAAATACTTAGGAATCTATCTACCAAAACAAACACAGGAATTATA